>NC_134453.1:19572111-19892798 GCF_030867145.1 Opisthocomus hoazin | reverse complement strand
TGTCTGCATCATGAAGGAAGTAGTTGTTTACAATTACAAGTTTTTATGTTTTGCAATTAATATTTTTGGGGTGGGTATCTTACTGAAAATATTTCACGTGAAGAATTAGTGAGTAGATAAGTGCTCAGAATGCAGAAGAGCCATACTTAAGGTTGCCTGCGCAGCCCTCACCTTTCCTCTATCCCCTCAACCATGTGATAGCCTTCAGCCTCAGATCTGAGGATGGGTGGTCCCCACTGCACGGGTGCAACAACACAAACGTGACGCAGCCCTTCCCCGCGTGCCGAGTGCCATACGTGCTGCTTGCTGCACCTTCCTCTGACTCCTCTTTTTCCTTTTTCTTTTGAGCCCCTCACTACAAGAAGAACATTGAGGGGCTGGAGTGTGTCCAGAGAAGGGCAACGAGGCTGGTGAAGGGTCTAGAGAACAAGTTGTAGGAGGAGTGGCTGAGGGAACTGGGGTTGTTTAGCCTGGAGAAGAGGAGGCTGAGGGGGGACCTTATTTCTCTCTACAACTACCTGAAAGGAGGTTGTAGTGAGGCAGGTGTTGGTCTCTTCTTCTAAGTAACCAGCGATAGGATGAGAGGCAATGGCCTCAAGTTGCGTGAGGGGAGGTTTAGATTAGATATTAGGAAAAATTTCTTTACTGAAAGAGTGGCCAGGCATTGGAACAAGCTGCCCAGGGAGGTGGTTGAGTCCCCATCCCTGGAGGGGTTCAAAAACGTGTAGATGTGGCACTTGGGGACATGGTTTAGCAGGCATGGTGGTGTTGGGTTGATGGTTGGACTTGATGATCTTCGAGGTCTTTTCCAACCTTAATGATTCTGTGATTGCATTTTCTCCACGCTCCCTGGCTGGGAGAGGAGGACTGGGCTTGTACAGAGAGACAAAGGGAGCAAATGACCTTGAGGGGACAGTCAGAGCTGGCTGGGAGAGCGGAAAGTCAGAGATGGTTTTGGTGCTTTGAGTTGTGGGATTGCTAGGAAGGAACTAACGGAGCTAAAGTTCCCTTAGGAAGCCGATTTACAGTTTTTGCATACTGGATGGACTCCTCGCTCTGCTGGAGAGGGGCCTACAGTGTCAGTAATGGTGAACTAATGTGGCAGCACGCCACAATAAGTTACGGCAGTCAAAAAGCAAGCAAGCAAAGCAAAAGAAAAGCAGACAGAAGCAGAAGCAGAAGCACTTTATTGGGTATCCATAACATTTTTATATTCCCTTGTCCCCCACCCCCAGAATCTCATTGGTGAGGGTCTCTTGGCACACGGTTCCTTTGTTCTTCTGATTGATCATCTTGCGTCGTTCACCCGACCTTCACGCTTGGCTAGGAGTTGGGGTCTCGCATCCCATTTCTTTATTCCTTTCCTCCTTTTCTTCAACCACAGCTGCACAATATTTTTTGCTCAAGGATATAGCTGAAATTCATCAAAATCATCAAGGCCGCCTGCGGCCCAGCCGACTCCCACAAACTAAAGCCACCAAGCTTCAACGTCAAGAAATTTGCACTTTTCAAAATTCAAATGTCAAGGCATCCCATTACTGGCAGCAAGGTACCACTCGCTAAAAGCCATTCATTGTCATGAGCAATAAGTTCAGAATTGAGTTTGAACATGGTTTTTTGTCAGCCTGCGTTTCCATCAGGTATTTGTTTTGCTATTATAGATGATATTTTCCACTTTATTTCATCAGGTTCCTTTGGATTAAGACTTCACCACAGCATGCCTTTCCTGGTTTTTTTTTTTAGCCTATTTACATTGTGCTGTTGTAGCATATTGCATGGCCCGTCCCTGCTCGGGTTTGGGGTTTTTTTTAGGCAGATAAGCTTCTTCCTGCTCAGATTGGGCTAACTGTATAACTGCCTTTTGATAGCATTCGTCATCTTGCGGTTTCAACAGGCAGAAACCTCCAGCAGTTACTTAGCTGAAAGGATCGATTGGCTGGAAAATTGCTGCGTAGTGAACGCATGGCAAGAAGCAGGGCTTTTTCAGTAGGCAGCAGTGTCCTGGGTGTATACACGTAGTGTTGTATACTGTGTAGCGTCATTCGTATTGATCCCACCACAAAGGAAAAGGTGCTCGGTTAGATCTCTGACTTTTAAAAAAAGTTGCAAAGTAGACCTGGGTTAGGCTTAAAATGATTTGCCACATTGGATTGCGGATTAGTGTACATCCAGGTAAAAAGGAAAACAAAAAAAATTGTTGCATTTAAGTGATGTCTAGCTTGCAGTAAATAAATACATAATCGTACTATAATACATCACGTCCACATGATAGAAGCCTTAAGTTTGTGCACTAGTGCTTTTTAGAATCACAGAATAGAGAATGGTTTGGGTGGGAAGGGACATTTGAAGGCCATCTGGTCTACCCCCCTGCCGTGAGCAGGGACATCTTCACCCAGATCAGGTTGGTGTGAGCCCCGTCCAACCTGGCCTGGGATGTTTCCATGGAGGGGGCATCAACCACCTCTCTGGGCAACCTCTGCCAGGGTTCCACCACCCTCAGTGTAAAGAATTTCTTCCTTATATTTAGTCTGAATCTCCCATCTTTTAGTTTAAAGCCATTACCCCTTGTCCTATTGCAACAGCCCTGCTAAAAATCCTGTCACCATCTTTCTTAGAAGCCCCTTTTAAGTACTGAAAGGCTCAATTTTTAGCCTAAAGAAAATTGTAATTATTTCATTCCTATGAAATGACTTCACTATTTCGTTGAACTCAGCTGTAGCGGTTGCTGCTGGTAACTGGCAGTTGAATGGTCAACCCAGCTCGGGTCGCGTGGCCACAGTGGGATGCTGTAGCTGAGTGTCCAGCAGATCTTTGCCGTCTTCCTGGGTAAATGCTCAAAAAATGCAAAATGTCATTAAGAAATCTTTTGCCATCCAGCTTGCATCCGTGCTATGAAATACTGCAGGTACCACCCAGAACCGGGCAGGGCTCGGCTTACGGCCTGTGCTCAGGACCGAGGGTCAGAAGGTGAGCCAGGCTTAAGCGAGGGGCTTCTGTGCAGCTCGGAGCCGAAGTGGGGACAGGAGCACTCGAATCAGCTATTATTTTCAATATAAACTAGCATAGGAGGAAAGAAAACAAAGCAGAATAATTTTGCCTTGGTTTTTATTAGACAGTACAAGTCATGAGGGTTGGTTAAGGAAAGTTAATGACATATGGGCATACCTCCCTTTCTTTCCACAAAATTATTAGCATTTAGAGGCTCAAGATTTACATTCATTCATAATAGAACTTTTTTAACCAGTTCTCTATTATTATAAAAATCAAAATTAGTTTAAGGAGCCCTCAGAATGTTCCAGCGCAGGAAACAGAAGATGGGTACCGTAAACAAAGCAGGTTTTTGGTGACACTGAGTTCTTGCATCCTCCCCTGACAGTGATTCAGCTGCTTTATCTCTTGCTGGGGAAATATGCCTGTGAGGAACCAAACAGCAAGCACATACCCGGGGTTTGGCACTTGGGCTGCTGGACTTCTCTGCTATTTTATAAGCCATATACTTTTCAACTGTTTTTACACATCAGTGTCTTTCCAGCAGTACGTATTGAATTCTCTGGAAGTCTTTGCCTGGGAGGATGTCGTGCTAATTATTAATTATATTGGAGCGAGGAAAGCAACGGTATTCCAGGATGGTCAGAGATGAGAACATCCAGCTCTGCCCATAGTTTGCCTTGGCTTTGCACGTTTGTGGTTTCTGGACAGACTGGATCAATGGGCCGAGGCCAACTGTATGAAGTTCAACCAGACCAAGTGCCGGGTCGTGCCCTTGGGTCACAACAACCCCACGCAACACTACAGCCTTGGGGAGGAGTAGCTGGAAAGCTGCCCGGTGGAAAAGGACCTGGGAGTGCTGGTCAACAGCTGGCAGAACATGAGCCAGCAGTGTGCCCAGGTGGCCAAGAAGACCAACGGCATCCTGGCTTGTATCAGGAATAGTGTGGCCTCCAGGAGTAGGGAGGGGATCGTGCCCCTGTACTCAGCACTGGTGAGGCTGCGCCTGGAGTACTGTGTTCAGTTTTGGGCCCCTCACTACAAGAAGGACATAGAGTTGCTGGAGCGTGTCCAGAGAAGGGCAATGAGGCTGATGAGGGGTCTGGAGAACAAGTCTTAGGAGGAGTGGCTGAGGGAGCTGGGGCTGTTGAGTCTGGAGAAGAGGAGGCTGAAGGGAGACCTTATTGCTCTCTACAACTACCTGAAAGGAGGTTGTAGCGAGGCAGGTGTTGGTCTCTTCTCCCAACTAACTAGCAATAGGACAAGAGGAAACAGCCTCGAGTTGTGTCATGGGAGGTTCAGATTGTATATTAGGAAAAATATCTTCACAGAAAGAGTGGTCAGGCACGGGAACAGGCTTCCCAGGGAGGTGGTTGAGTCCCCATCCCTGGAGGGGTTCAAAAAACGTGTAGATGTGGCACTTGGGGACATGGTTTAGCAGGCACGGTGGGGTTGGGGTGACGGTTGGACTTGATGATCTTAGAGGTCTTTTCCAGCCTTAATGATTCTATGATTCTTCTTAGTGTTTATCAACCTCGCATGTTTCTCTGGATAATGTTCTCATTACTGTGCTCATCATGTTTTCCTCTGCATCCTCTCAGCTTGTTTCCATTCTCTTTTCTCTGGCATTATCGCTTGTTTGTTCCTTTTTCTTCTAACAAAAGAGACCCAGACTGCCCAGAACTCTGCCTGGATCCCTTGTAGCTGTCGCTGCCTCGTTTGTTCCTTGTGCAACCAGAACATTGCAAGGTATCTGGCTTTTTGCCTTAAAAATTAAATTCTTTGCAAAAAAAACTACCATGTTTAGTTCCTATCTTGAGAAGGAACCATGAGGTAGTTACCTAGGATTACCCGCAAGAAGATTAGTGCCGTGCCTACATTTTGTAGGCACAATTTCAGTCTCAAAAAGTTGGTACCAAGCTTTAGCTTCCACATTTCTTTTAATGGTGGGTATAATTATTTCTATAGGCATAAACAAAAAAAAGGGGGAGGACTGGTAGTCATCAGTGTCGACAGGCATTAGCTGAGCACTGGTTTGTAAAGGATTACTGTAATAATTTTAAATTACTGAATTCATCAATTCTAAGCAATAAAATGCCATTACTTCTAACTGCTAATTTAAATGTACTGCTTAATAGATTGAGACTTGTATACCTGTCCCCCCACATCAATATCTGGCTTTTCTTTTCATATGAACAGCCAATTCAATCCAAAAATAAATACTCTTACAAGATTGTTGTGGGTGGTGGGGTAGTCCTTGTCTTGGCCAGACACGTCCTGCGTTTCAGCTGGGTTCAGCTGGTCTGCGAGTTAATACACAGGGTGATAAACTACTTCTCTTCGACTGCAAAATGTTTTTGTAACCTGATTTATATCTGTCGTGACGCCATGGCTCGATGCCGAGGGGCCGTAGCTTGAGACTGGTGATAGCAACCAAAGCCCGCAGCATTTTATCAGCCCTTACAGCGTTTTCTCCATCGTCTCATCCAAATGCTGTCCTTGGCTTTCTGCTTGTTTTTTCCTGTTTTGAAAACTTTTAAGCCTTTACAAATGCTTTAATCGCTAATTATAGGAGCGTACAGCTCTCAAGATAACATATATGCAATACTGGGATTCAGTCCCACTTCTCTGTCTTTTATGGACCTCATTCTTCTTATAAATGATTTTTTTTTTTTAATTTGTATAGTCTGTTATGAGTAAAAATCTTCACTGTAGCTCCTGGATGTCTTCCTTTGGGTCCCAGATTCTTCACCTGGAACACTGTAGCTGAAAAACGGTTGGTTGGTTCTGTCCAGCAGCTTCTAAAAACTTTAATTACTGAGCAATAACCTCTGATAACTTTTAATTGCTTGGAGCTGACCAATAGTGGAGTCTGCCTTTTCTTGAAGCAACACGTTTGGAGATGGTTAGCAACCCTTGCTGTTTAAACTAGCTGTGTGCCTTGGTTTTAAGGTGAACGTATTTTATTAAAAAGCATTTAGTTCTTGCAAAGCGGTTGTGTGGCTTGTTACCTTACTGGTAACTGAAGAGATCCCAGTTGATCCTGACTCATAATGTTTCTGCCAAAGCAATGGCCACTGTGTTTTAGGATAGCGTCTCAGCCACTAGCTCATCCTGCTGTGCTGGGGAGAGGATTACACCGACCCTCAGAGCTCTTTAAAAGCCACCTTAATATACCGTATTCTGAATTAAACCCAAGTTGAGAGGCACGTACCACTCCGCAGATGAGATAGCCAGGTCTGGGTTTTTCTTCAGATGCCAGCTGAAGCAATTATTTCGGGTTTTGTCTAGTGTTTTGCATTATATACACTTCAGAGCGGCTAACTGGGACGCTATTTCACAGCATGCCAAGTAGGAAACTACCAACAGAGGAACCACCTGTGCTTTGAATGTAAAGATTCTTTCTGTCATAGAAGGATGCGATCCCAAAGTAACTTTGTAAGGGTTTGGGCCACCGTTGTTAGTGACGCTACGGCGGTGATTCAGGTGGCTGAGGCAAAGCTGTTGAAAAAAGAGGAGTTCCTTATGTCTGAGGGAAAAAAAAAAAACAATCTGTAACCTCCACGGTAAGTCAGGCGTCATTGCTAAAGAAGAAAATTTAATTGGAGCGTGCGCAGCAAACATGGTTCTTCAAACAAGGATTTCAAAAGGCTTTCATCCCTTGAATCTACTTTGGGTGTGCGGAAGCCGAGCGGTGTGGGTAGCGGAATCCGAGCTGCAGGTCTCCTGGCTGGAGGCAGGGCCCCTCTAATCCTCATCAGAGAATTTGCTGCTCACTTGCTGTAAGAATGACTTGGAGGTCCCCTCCAGAGGATTGGAATCAAGGTCAAACTGTCTATCTGGTCTGGAGAGCTGGCTGATGGAAACTGGAGTGGCATTTTTCCTAACAGAATCCCCTTTGGTGATTGTTTTACCTCGCAACTCATGCACTCGTGCCTCTAGACTTGAGGTGGGTTTTCCATCCTACTTCCTCATGTCCTCTCCGTGGTCACACAGGTAGAACCACAGGGTGCCCCGTGGTGTGTAGCCTCTGTATCCCCTCTCCTGAGCAGAGAAACATTTGCCCCTGATAGCTGAGATGCTGTCCCGTACAGGTGGGGAGTAGGAAATACTCTGTTCGAGTCACTGGACCTTCTGGGAGAATTTCTCCACGGCCGAAACAAGGGAGGAAGAGAGGCTTTCTTCATATTGCCAGAGTCTGACAGCCACCTCATCCACTGTTGGTGCGTCCTCACCTTTCCAGTCTACTATTGCCAGTGAGTTGGCATATGAGGATGGTGCGCTCCGCACAAACTTCCTCCACATAGATGCTGTGCACTGGACTTCATCTGGGTCTGTGGGTACCTGCTCATCGTCTGGTTCATAGTAAACCAGCTCCCGCACAGCTAATTCCCTCAAGTACTGAATACCCCTTTCCATATTGGTCCACTTGCCAGGATAACATACAAAATCATCACTGAAGGGGTACCTCTCCCTCATGCCTGACAGAAGTCTCCTCCAGAGGCTGAGGACTTGTTCCTTTTTCCCAATGGCCTTGTCAATGCCCCCATCCCTGGCCAGGGATCCCAGCTGCTTGGCTTCCTTGCCCTCTAATTCCAAGCTGCTGGCCCCATTATCCCAGCACCGCAGCAGCCAGGTGACAATGTGCTCGCCTGGGGGGCGGCTGAAATCTATCCTCATGTCTCGCAGCTCACTCAGGGACAGGGACCGGGTGATGATCTCTGTCTCTATCTCCCGCGATGACCCTGGCTCATTGTCATCCCTCCCGGAGCAATCTGCTCTCTTTGTGTCTTTCTTGAGTTTTACAGGGGCGACTGCTACCAGCACAGGTTGGTCATTGGGCTCAGCCGTGATGCCTGCAGCTGGAGCTGGGGCTGGAGCAGCTGCTGTGCCCGCCGGGGAAACCGAGGCAGACCCTGCAGCTGTGGCAGCGGCAGCCGTGGTGCCGGTTGGGGGGGCTGTGACTGCCTGCTGGGCTGGAGGGGCTGCAGGGCCGGGTGGGGGGGCAGCGCCAGTCGCAGTGCCTGCTGCTTCATTTCCCCCCCCCTTCCCCTTTAGGGCACTGAACAATGTTGAACAGGGCAGCTCGGTAGGCGTGGGCCAGACCCCAGCACGTTGCAGTGATTTGTGTCTCTCTCGAGTTCCCAGGGTGGCAGCACACTTTTTGCAGCTATTTTACTACTTTGTCCGGATCCTGCACTTGTTCAGGGGTGAGTTTCAAAAACACCGGGGTGCCCACTGCCCTAGGTACTTGCCCATGCTGTCCCACACATCCAGCCACTCACAGCTATCCAGCCCCGGGGCAGGTCTCTGCATGATGTTCTTAACGACTTGTTTAACCCTAAACAAAACCTGAAGCCCATTCAGGAGGCAGAACAATAGAAACACACTGGTCTGAGCATCCCAAGGGTACTCGAAATTCTCAAAAGCAGTTAGGACCAGCCTGAAGGAGAGAGGGGGGACGAAAGAGTAGGGGAAGGTATCCCCTTCGGTTTTCCCCACAGATTGGGTTTGATTATTAACAAATTCTAAGACATAGGATCCGAGGTATGGAAATGACCGCAGTGCCGCATGCAAATACAAGCCTAACTTCATGCACAGTGATGTTATCATGTCATAAGTCGATATCGTACAGTACAGCAAAATTATCATCCTGATCTTTTTCCCAGCTATGATGAACAGCACGGCATTGAATACATACTGCAAATAAGGATTCAAATACCACAGCCACCTGATCAAAGACAGAAACATTTTTTACCGGCGACTGTTTAACTAACACAGTAAATACATACAACAAATTATAACAAAATCTAAGCAAGCTGTTTTAACACACTCTGCTCAGCCCTGCCATTATCCCCGCCCCACGCTTGGGCGCCAATTTAATGTTCTGGTTTCGGCTGCAGCCGGCAACAATAGCACCACGCGGCCGCCCCTTTTGGAAAGAAACAGGCAGAAAAGTGGTGGGTCGGGATAAGGGCAGTTTAACAGAACAGCAAACAAAGGGAACAGGAACAATAACGATACAGAAAAGGGGATTACACAGAGCAAACCCGCAGAACAGAGCCCGCAGAACAGAACCGCTCTCTCGGACTGAACCGCTGCTCTGCCCTCCCGAGCCGCAAGAGAGTTCCCGCCCCCCAGCTCCCCCCCCACCAGAAGCCAGCATGACGGCACATGGCATGGAATACCCGGCTCTGTTTGGCCAGGTTGGGGTTGGGTCAGCCCACCCGGCTGTGCCCCTTCCTGGATTCTGGTAGTTTGATCTCTTGATCCTTTTGAGAGGCAGCAAATATTCATCCTCTCAGTTTCTTGTAGAAAGTATTAAAATGTGGAGTTTCTGTTTTCTGGGCCTCCACTGCGACTTATTCTGGGTGACATCTTTAACTTGGCAGATCCGGGGGGGGGGGGGGGGGGATTTGGGATGCGTCTGGTAAGGAATTCCCAACCTGCGACACATCTTTCATTCCCCATAAGCTTCTCTTAACTGCTCCTTGTTAGAAGCCTGGTTTTTTTTGGGGGGGAAAAGCAGATTTTAATCATCAACCAAGCTTTTACTTTACTCTCACTCCCATCACCACCCTATTAATGATTACCGGGAGTTTTTTAAATCGCTAAGAGCAGGCATTGGGCTGCCTCATTCCCTGGGCTGTATCTCGGCGTGCGTTGCTTTCACCTGCAGATTGTCTCTCCGCAGCAATCCCTTGGGGTAAGTAGCGGTTTTACGAGAAAACAAAAGGAAATAGCGGTGAATCAGAAGCTGCCACCAGCGTGGCTCTCCATGGAGTATGACTTTGGAAAACAGTCGTTCGTTAATTACTGCTGCATGTTATGAGTAAAAATCTTCACTGTAGCTCCTGGATGTCTTCCTTTGGGTCCCAGATTCTTCACCTGGAACACTGTAGCTGAAAAACGGTTGGTTGGTTCTGTCCAGCAGCTTCTAAAAACTTTAATTACTGAGCAATAACCTCTGATAACTTTTAATTGCTTGGAGCTGACCAATAGTGGAGTCTGCCTTTTCTTGAAGCAACACGTTTGGAGATGGTTAGCAACCCTTGCTGTTTAAACTAGCTGTGTGCCTTGGTTTTAAGGTGAACGTATTTTATTAAAAAGCATTTAGTTCTTGCAAAGCGGTTGTGTGGCTTGTTACCTTACTGGTAACTGAAGAGATCCCAGTTGATCCTGACTCATAATGTTTCTGCCAAAGCAATGGCCACTGTGTTTTAGGATAGCGTCTCAGCCACTAGCTCATCCTGCTGTGCTGGGGAGAGGATTACACCGACCCTCAGAGCTCTTTAAAAGCCACCTTAATATACCGTATTCTGAATTAAACCCAAGTTGAGAGGCACGTACCACTCCGCAGATGAGATAGCCAGGTCTGGGTTTTTCTTCAGATGCCAGCTGAAGCAATTATTTCGGGTTTTGTCTAGTGTTTTGCATTATATACACTTCAGAGCGGCTAACTGGGACGCTATTTCACAGCATGCCAAGTAGGAAACTACCAACAGAGGAACCACCTGTGCTTTGAATGTAAAGATTCTTTCTGTCATAGAAGGATGCGATCCCAAAGTAACTTTGTAAGGGTTTGGGCCACCGTTGTTAGTGACGCTACGGCGGTGATTCAGGTGGCTGAGGCAAAGCTGTTGAAAAAAGAGGAGTTCCTTATGTCTGAGGGAAAAAAAAAAAACAATCTGTAACCTCCACGGTAAGTCAGGCGTCATTGCTAAAGAAGAAAATTTAATTGGAGCGTGCGCAGCAAACATGGTTCTTCAAACAAGGATTTCAAAAGGCTTTCATCCCTTGAATCTACTTTGGGTGTGCGGAAGCCGAGCGGTGTGGGTAGCGGAATCCGAGCTGCAGGTCTCCTGGCTGGAGGCAGGGCCCCTCTAATCCTCATCAGAGAATTTGCTGCTCACTTGCTGTAAGAATGACTTGGAGGTCCCCTCCAGAGGATTGGAATCAAGGTCAAACTGTCTATCTGGTCTGGAGAGCTGGCTGATGGAAACTGGAGTGGCATTTTTCCTAACAGAATCCCCTTTGGTGATTGTTTTACCTCGCAACTCATGCACTCGTGCCTCTAGACTTGAGGTGGGTTTTCCATCCTACTTCCTCATGTCCTCTCCGTGGTCACACAGGTAGAACCACAGGGTGCCCCGTGGTGTGTAGCCTCTGTATCCCCTCTCCTGAGCAGAGAAACATTTGCCCCTGATAGCTGAGATGCTGTCCCGTACAGGTGGGGAGTAGGAAATACTCTGTTCGAGTCACTGGACCTTCTGGGAGAATTTCTCCACGGCCGAAACAAGGGAGGAAGAGAGGCTTTCTTCATATTGCCAGAGTCTGACAGCCACCTCATCCACTGTTGGTGCGTCCTCACCTTTCCAGTCTACTATTGCCAGTGAGTTGGCATATGAGGATGGTGCGCTCCGCACAAACTTCCTCCACATAGATGCTGTGCACTGGACTTCATCTGGGTCTGTGGGTACCTGCTCATCGTCTGGTTCATAGTAAACCAGCTCCCGCACAGCTAATTCCCTCAAGTACTGAATACCCCTTTCCATATTGGTCCACTTGCCAGGATAACATACAAAATCATCACTGAAGGGGTACCTCTCCCTCATGCCTGACAGAAGTCTCCTCCAGAGGCTGAGGACTTGTTCCTTTTTCCCAATGGCCTTGTCAATGCCCCCATCCCTGGCCAGGGATCCCAGCTGCTTGGCTTCCTTGCCCTCTAATTCCAAGCTGCTGGCCCCATTATCCCAGCACCGCAGCAGCCAGGTGACAATGTGCTCGCCTGGGGGGCGGCTGAAATCTATCCTCATGTCTCGCAGCTCACTCAGGGACAGGGACCGGGTGATGATCTCTGTCTCTATCTCCCGCGATGACCCTGGCTCATTGTCATCCCTCCCGGAGCAATCTGCTCTCTTTGTGTCTTTCTTGAGTTTTACAGGGGCGACTGCTACCAGCACAGGTTGGTCATTGGGCTCAGCCGTGATGCCTGCAGCTGGAGCTGGGGCTGGAGCAGCTGCTGTGCCCGCCGGGGAAACCGAGGCAGACCCTGCAGCTGTGGCAGCGGCAGCCGTGGTGCCGGTTGGGGGGGCTGTGACTGCCTGCTGGGCTGGAGGGGCTGCAGGGCCGGGTGGGGGGGCAGCGCCAGTCGCAGTGCCTGCTGCTTCATTTCCCCCCCCCTTCCCCTTTAGGGCACTGAACAATGTTGAACAGGGCAGCTCGGTAGGCGTGGGCCAGACCCCAGCACGTTGCAGTGATTTGTGTCTCTCTCGAGTTCCCAGGGTGGCAGCACACTTTTTGCAGCTATTTTACTACTTTGTCCGGATCCTGCACTTGTTCAGGGGTGAGTTTCAAAAACACCGGGGTGCCCACTGCCCTAGGTACTTGCCCATGCTGTCCCACACATCCAGCCACTCACAGCTATCCAGCCCCGGGGCAGGTCTCTGCATGATGTTCTTAACGACTTGTTTAACCCTAAACAAAACCTGAAGCCCATTCAGGAGGCAGAACAATAGAAACACACTGGTCTGAGCATCCCAAGGGTACTCGAAATTCTCAAAAGCAGTTAGGACCAGCCTGAAGGAGAGAGGGGGGACGAAAGAGTAGGGGAAGGTATCCCCTTCGGTTTTCCCCACAGATTGGGTTTGATTATTAACAAATTCTAAGACATAGGATCCGAGGTATGGAAATGACCGCAGTGCCGCATGCAAATACAAGCCTAACTTCATGCACAGTGATGTTATCATGTCATAAGTCGATATCGTACAGTACAGCAAAATTATCATCCTGATCTTTTTCCCAGCTATGATGAACAGCACGGCATTGAATACATACTGCAAATAAGGATTCAAATACCACAGCCACCTGATCAAAGACAGAAACATTTTTTACCGGCGACTGTTTAACTAACACAGTAAATACATACAACAAATTATAACAAAATCTAAGCAAGCTGTTTTAACACACTCTGCTCAGCCCTGCCATTATCCCCGCCCCACGCTTGGGCGCCAATTTAATGTTCTGGTTTCGGCTGCAGCCGGCAACAATAGCACCACGCGGCCGCCCCTTTTGGAAAGAAACAGGCAGAAAAGTGGTGGGTCGGGATAAGGGCAGTTTAACAGAACAGCAAACAAAGGGAACAGGAACAATAACGATACAGAAAAGGGGATTACACAGAGCAAACCCGCAGAACAGAGCCCGCAGAACAGAACCGCTCTCTCGGACTGAACCGCTGCTCTGCCCTCCCGAGCCGCAAGAGAGTTCCCGCCCCCCAGCTCCCCCCCCACCAGAAGCCAGCATGACGGCACATGGCATGGAATACCCGGCTCTGTTTGGCCAGGTTGGGGTTGGGTCAGCCCACCCGGCTGTGCCCCTTCCTGGATTCTGGTAGTTTGATCTCTTGATCCTTTTGAGAGGCAGCAAATATTCATCCTCTCAGTTTCTTGTAGAAAGTATTAAAATGTGGAGTTTCTGTTTTCTGGGCCTCCACTGCGACTTATTCTGGGTGACATCTTTAACTTGGCAGATCCGGGGGGGGGGGGGGGGATTTGGGATGCGTCTGGTAAGGAATTCCCAACCTGCGACACATCTTTCATTCCCCATAAGCTTCTCTTAACTGCTCCTTGTTAGAAGCCTGGTTTTTTTTGGGGGGGAAAAGCAGATTTTAATCATCAACCAAGCTTTTACTTTACTCTCACTCCCATCACCACCCTATTAATGATTACCGGGAGTTTTTTAAATCGCTAAGAGCAGGCATTGGGCTGCCTCATTCCCTGGGCTGTATCTCGGCGTGCGTTGCTTTCACCTGCAGATTGTCTCTCCGCAGCAATCCCTTGGGGTAAGTAGCGGTTTTACGAGAAAACAAAAGGAAATAGCGGTGAATCAGAAGCTGCCACCAGCGTGGCTCTCCATGGAGTATGACTTTGGAAAACAGTCGTTCGTTAATTACTGCTGCATGTGATAGTGGCTTTCATGTTCACGTTGAGAACCCGAGTAACAATTCCTGCTAGAAAATAGCAGATTTGAAGTGCAAGAAGTATTTCTCTGTCCTCTAGTCGATACTTGCAGAGCTGAGCAGTGCTTGAAGTCACGCTGTGACCGCTGGATGCGAAATACTAGAAGGGGAGGCTGAACAGGGTGCAAAATTTCTTGCTGCGGTGAAGAACACGTTTCTTCAGCATGAATGAAGATCTGCTGAGGTTCTGTTTTGATCTGCTTTTGTTTTGAAGCATTACAGAAGACTGACAGATTTTTGGTGATTCATAAAGGAAAGTAATTTTAAATCACAGAATCACAGAATGGTAGGGGTTGGAAGGGACCTCTGTGGGTCATCTAGTCCAACCCCCCTGCCGAAGCAGGGTCACCCAGAGCAGGCTGCACAGGACCGCGTCCAGGCGGGTCTTGAATGTCTCCAGAGAAGGAGACTCCACAACCTCCCTGGGCAGCCTGTGCCAGGGCTCCGTCACCCTCAGAGGGAAGAAGTTCTTCCTCATGTTCAGCTGGAACTTCCTCTGCTTCAGTTTGTGCCTGTTGCCCCTTGTCCTGTCGCTGGGCACCACTGAAAAGAGTCTGGCCCCGTCCTCCTGACACCCACCCTGCAGATATTTATAGGCATTTATAAGGTCCCCACTCAGCCTTCTCTTCTCCAGGCTGAACAAGCCCAGCTCCCTCAGACTTTCCTCGTAGGAGAGATGCTCCAGTCCCCTCCTCATCCTCATAGTCCACCGCTGGACTCTCTCCAGTAGCTCCTCATCTTTCTTGAACTGGGGAGCCCAGAACTGGACAGAGTACTCCAGATGGGGCCTCACTAGGGCAGAGTAGAGGGGAAGGAGAACCTCCCTCGACCTGCTGGCCACACTCCTCTTAATGCACCCCAGAATGTCGAACTGAAATCCTGCTCTGTAGCTATCCCTTCCTCTTCTGTTCTCACTTCACATTTTTTGGTCACACGAGAGCTTGGAGAGCAGAGGATTCAGAGCTCAAAATTTTCCAAACTTTTCGCAGCTGTAGACTACAGCTAGCATGATACCGCCTGGATCATTAGGAGAAGGTGTCTTCAAGTTGTGTAAAGAGAGGATGTGGTGCAATGAGGGTAACGGTTGTCTTCTTTCCTGACTGAAATGGGGACCTTCTCTGGCCATTTGTCCAGATCCAGGAAAACTAGTGGTGGCCAGATCCTTCTGCATGACAGCCCCGTGCCTCCCACAGATAGCAGCATGTCCTTTCCTTTGCAACACTTAACTGTAGGTTTTCCTCAACAATTTAAACAATTCCTTCCCAAAACTATCTATTACTGGGTTATAGCAGAATGCCAGCTACATTCAGAAACTATTTAAAGCTTTCCAAGGGAGCATGTTGAATTTTTAAATAGCTCCTTTGTTAGAGAAGTGAGGATGTCAAAAAAAGAGATTTTTATTTTTTTTTTTTAAGATGTACCTGTCACCAGCTGGCAAGTGGGGAGAGCTGTCAGGCTTGCAGATCTGAATAAAAGATGAGATTTAGCTGACTCCTCTTCTACCCTGTCACGTCCTCCGGTTCATACACGGTGTCGGCAGCACTGCCATCCCATACAGAACCAGTCTTCGTCTCATGTGCTGCAGCCAAAATGTTTTAACTGGTCTTCCTATCCCTTGAAAAAGAGGCAAATCAGGTTAGTTTTACTACACACATGGCTGGAACCGTCTGGGCAGTGTCGGATAAGAACCAAAATGAGTTCCTGGCTCCCAGTCTTTGCTCAGGCTTTTCTCGGCAGTGCTGGAGGTGGGCGCTCCATCCTCATGGCCACGGGATGTTGTGAACTTCTGAAATGGGGGCGTGCTCTGAAAGGAGTCAGGAAATCATGGGGGGAGATACAAAAATCTGTAAAGACTTGGCTCAAATTCCTAAACTGTACGTTGCTGGAAGCTGGGAGGGTATATTCATGGGGAGGATCTCCCTGTGCTTGACCTGCTCTTATATTCTTTAAGTATCCATCCCAGCCTACTGTCAGAGACAGAACAGTGAGCTGGCCAGGCTTTTTAAACTGTAGAATCATAGAATGGTTTGGGTTGGAAGGGACCTTAGAGATCATCTGGTTCCAACCCCCCCGCCATGACCAGGGACATCTTCCACCAGACCAGGGTGCTCAGAGCTCCATCCAACCTGGCCTTGAACACTGCCAGGGAGGGGGCAGCCACAGCTTCTCTGGGAAACCTGGGCCAGTGCCTCACCACCCTCATGGGGAAGAATTTCTTCCTAATATCTAATCTAAATCTGCCCTCTTTTAGTTTAGAGCCATTCCCCCTTGTCCTGTCACTACACACCCTTGTGAAAAGTCCCTCTCCATTTTTGTGTGGCCAAGGCTGGTTATTCAGAGGAGGATGGATCCACCAACCTCCCATGTATCGCGGAGCTCTGTTGGGTTTCAGGTTGCTGTGCGCAATATCATTTGGTGGCCCAAAATGTGTGAACTGTAGGTGTAAATGGTAAGTGTTGCAGCTTTTGGTCATGGAAGCAGGGGGAAGAGAAGTTCCCTTTCTGAAGACCCAAAAGCATGTCTGCAGGGGCTGTGCTACATCCTGGTTCTCTCCATCAGTACTTTATCTGGTCAGTAAATGGCAAAGTACATTTGTATTATATCCTCCCATGCTGTAGTAGAAGCATGAGTGTAATTTCCATCATCAGATGCTACTAGAGGTCCACACGAGTAGCAGGTGCATTTTATGTTGTGGGTCTCTCCAACATCCTTCTGTACTTCAGTAGAGTCCTCCGTACATTAGGTGTGAGATTCTCTGATCCCAACCTCTAGTCCAGATTTGTACTTCATACGGAAATACTATCAGACAGTAGGGTTATGTTCTATATTGAAGAAATCAGACCAAAATACAGAATATGTACAATCTGTAATGAGTTTAGGACACCAGAACAGTTGTCAGATTGCCTTGTCGAGAATGTATAAAATGGATGTGACATATCTTGACTTTAATAGTTACTGGTTTTACTCTGCTGCACAGAATGTCCTCATAATCCACATAGGAAGCATGGAAGAGATGAAAATGCTAAAGTGGATGCAGAATTAGTTGGAAAATGTACTCAGAAGATAGTAACGACTAGTGGACGGTGCAGATGGAGAGAGGCGTCTGCTTCAGTCCTGTGTGGGTATGCAAAGGGAGAATAGCCCAGAGGTGTCCTCTAAGCCTACTCGTGCTAGTGACTTCTTAGCTGGATTACTCCGGGTTTAGGCACCATGGAAGAAATTCTGGGGAGAAACGAGAGCTGTAGAAAACAGGACTTGTCGGGACAAATAGAACGGGTGCTCGTTTAGCCAAAGGAAGGCTGAAAGTGATGGGATATTTTTTTTAAATAAAACACTGCTGTGAAGGGAAAGGGCATAACCCGTTTCACATACGTGTGGGTTCACAGATGGTAAGGAAAGACTTTCTGATGTTAATAATAACGAAGCACTGTGGTAGGTTTCCAGGGACTTCAGCGTTGGAGACCTCTGGATAGCAGACGTTTGGCAGGGTGACGCTGGGACGGGAGACGGAGCAGAACGTGTCTGGAGGCACACGTGAATGTGGGGATGGTTCTGCATCTCCGTGGGCTGCTCAGACCAGTGCGGTGATTGCCCTGGTTAACTGCAGGACAGGCTTGGGCACAGCGACGACAGACTTTGCCTTGGGGTTTGGACCATTCCATTTACTCTGGAGATAACACGTAACCTCTGTGTGCTTCATCATAGAGGCAAAAATGGGTGAATGTTTAAGGATCATCAGTGTGTGGAACACTCTTTTATTGAAAACTACTTATCTGCCTCTGGGTTTTTGTATAAATAAGCTAAAAATCACCATTGCCAGCTGATTGGGAACACATGGAAACAGTTAAAGCTGTACAGAAGAAACTGAAATCAAAATACCTTCTGTTTCCTATTAATTTACTTTTCATTTTCGAAAGTCATCTTAATAGGATATTGTGCATCTTGTTTAGCTAAATGGGATATTCTTCCTCTGGATGGTGAACAAAGAGGAATGCGATGGTTCCTGTTCTGGCCTCCTGCAGAAATGTTTCAGCTGTGAGCTATCTGCATGCCTCTGTTTCAGAGGTGGTCTGTAATTCAGTCAGCAACCTCAGATGTGTCAGGAATTTGGTGGAGACTCTTGGCTAGTAATTCCTAAAGATGAGGTTGGTTCACGGCCATCGTGAGAACTCAGTGGCTTTCATTACTTTCACGTTTCCGATGAGCCTAGTGATGGATATCGGGCAGTTGAACGGGCTTAACTAGGAGCTGCTAGGATTTTGTTTGCAAAGTAGTCTGATGGAAATCAGGAGGTCGGCAGCAATGGTTTGGTGATGCAAAGGATCCGATTGATTTAGGAATTTATTTCTCCGGAGATGTTTCCCTGATAGATTTTAAAATCAGTTGAGTTGGCTTGGCCCTGGCATAGCAACTCCTATTTCAAGACCTGCAGGACTTGCAGTGCACGTGAGAAATAACTTTTCCCGGTTTTCACAGAATCACAGGATGTTAGGGGTCGGAAGGGACCTCTGTGGGTCATCTAGTCCAACCCCCCTGCCGAAGCAGGGTCACCCAGAGCAGGCTGCACAGGACCTTGTCCAGGCGGGTCTTGAGTATCTCCAGAGAAGGAGACTCCACCACCTCCCTGGGCAGCCTGTGCCAGGGCTCCATCACCCTCAGAGTGAAGAAGTTCTTCCTCATGTTCAGGTGCCCTTAGAAAAACCTTGATCCCACTGACCCCACTGATTACTAGAGCCTGGCTAAATACTTTTAAGTATTACATCCATGGAGGTGTCCAAAAAATGTGTAGATGTGGCACTTGGGGACATGGTTTAGCAGGCATGGTGGTGTTGGGTTGATGGTTGGACTTGATGATCTTAGAGGTCTTCTCCAACCTGAATGATTCTATACTGTGATTTTTTTTTCTTTTTCTCCCCACTCCTACCCACTTTCTTTGCTAGGAGTGGGGAGAGGAGCAGAGTAGCTTGAAAACTTCATGTGTAGCATGCTCCTAGTTTCAAGCTGAATCTGAAAAACTTTGGTAGTTCAACTTCGCTGCTAAGCTTTTTGTGATGCTCCTGCAGTTGAATCATCTGGAGCCGTTTCATCCCTGCTTACATCAGCGAAGGTTGGCTTTGCCTCACTTTTGCTCCAGGACAGAGGGTACAGCTATCAGCTACTGAACGTAGCTGTGATTTATGTTTTCCCAAGAAAGCTACTTAGCTGAAGTGCTAATCCTGCGGTACTTTACGACACGAGGTTTGTTTTCTTCTGTTCTTCTCCTTTCGGTGTGCTGTCAATACAGCGTGTTATTCTACTCAGTGGTGAACACGGCTGGAAATGTAAAATAGCTGATGTCAAAATGCGCATCTTTCCCTTTTCATCGCTTTCCAAAGAAAAAATAAAAAAAATCAGAACTTTTCATTTGGTGCTAAGTTATTTTTTTCTCTTTTTGCCGAGTTAACCTTGACAGCGGCAGCGGTGAATCGCGCTGTTATTTATAGCTGAAGGGGAAAGCGAGGAGCTGTAGGGTTAGTTAGGCAGCAGCGCTACCCGGGAACGGGCTGGGGCCTCGCGGCACTTCAGCATCCACTGAAAGAATCCAAGCGGAGAAAACATCTTGTCCTTGATAGCTCTGCTGCTTGGTGCGTGCTGTAGTAAATATAAATATTTTTTTGCTTCGGCCTTTCGGCCCTATCGAAAACAATAGATGGGTGAAATAACAGACATTGTGGTTATTCAGTCATAATCTGTGAAAAAAAAAAAAAAAAAAAAGACATCTCCAAAACCTAAAATGTCTCTTTGAAATCGTTAAAAGTGCTACAAGAAAGCTAGAATCTCTGGAAATATTTTGTAAATTTATTGTTTAGAAAACAAAAGGACCAAAGATGAGTCTCTGGGGGGAAAACTGACCTCTTCAATGGAAAAGCTTTATGAAAACTGATTTTGGAAGTCGCTGTAGACATCAGTTTTTGTGGAGACATCTTGAGTGCATGAATGGTCTATTAATGTGAAGCCTGGAGATCCCTGAGCTGCCAGTGACCAAGCTGTGTCGCTGCACGCCCATCGCACCACACGGCTGGGTAGCGGGTAGGGCTGTAGCTACACCGTTAGAGCTGGTGAGATAGTCCTGCCGAGGGGTTGTCTAATCCAGGATTAGACATGCCTTTTAATCTCTGCTGATACGGAAGCCAGACTGGAGAGAGAAAGCTTTTTAAAAGGGGTTGTGTGCCTTGCATGGAGTGGGCCTTTCAGCATGCGGCATGACTTGGCTATGAATAAATCACTGCGACGCATTAAGTTTCTTGCTATTCATCTCCTGAAACAGTCTTTGCAGTTATTTTCTGTTTTCTTAGACCGGTTGCCCAAATAATTAAGGAGAAAAACAACATTCAGAATATCAAAAAATGGATACCATAAAAAAAAAAGTGTCCGTCTCTCAGTTTTGGCCCCGAGATCTGCTTTTTTCGATCAATAATATGCTCAGCATTAGGTTTTAAAGCACGTGCTACAACTCAGACCTCATTTATTATCTACCTAGCTTGCTTTTCTGATTTCTTCTTAAGAAGACATGGCCTTGAAATCTGTTAATTTGCAGGATTATTTTAAATGTAGCTCTGTTTCTTATGCGTGAAAGATAATGAAAGCTCTTTCAAAGGAAAAGGCTACACTTCCTCAATATTACCTTAAGCTTTTCGATGTTTTTGTATTTGGGCGGATTCCTAGGTAAGATGATAGATCTTCTGCTACAGAAGAGATGGGAGCTTGTGCAGTAGGGACGGAATACTGGACGCTGCTTGGTTTTAGTACTGATCTAATGGTAATAAGAAAACCCCTCTTTCAGGATCTCCTCTGGATAAATCATCTCTCTCATTTTTTCCTCCTTACCTTTTTCTTTCCTCCTCCTTCCCCCGCCATTTTTTTTTTTGTTGTTTCATTGGGTACCTGAGTATTTCACTGAGGTACTGTACTATCAGGGTTACTGTCAAGAATTACTCCTATATTGTCTGGAGTATCACAGAATCACAGAATGTTCGGGGTTGGAAGGGACCTCTGTGGGTCATCTAGTCCAACCCCCCTGCCGAAGCAGGGTCACCCAAAGCAGGCTGCACAGGACCGCATCCAGGCGGGTCATGAATATCTCCAGAGAAGGAGACTCCACAGCCTCTCTGGGCAGCCTGTTCCAGGGCTCCGTCACCCTCACAGTGAAAAAGTTCTTCCTCATGTTCAGCTGGAACTTCCTCTGCCTCAGTTTGTGCCCGTTGCCCCTTGTCCTGTCGCTGGGAACCACTGAAAAGAGTCTGGCCCCGTCCTCCTGACACCCACCCTGCAGCTATTTAGAGGCATTTCTAAGGTCCCCTCTCAGCCTTCTCTTCTCCAGGCTGAACAAGCCCAGCTCCCTCAGCCTTTCCTCATAGGAGAGATGCTCCAGTCCCCTCACCATCCTCGTAGCCCTCCGCTGGACTCTCTCCAGTAGCTCCTCATCTTTCTTGATCTGGGAAGCCCAGCACTGGACACAGTACTCCAGATAGAGCCTCACTGGGGCAGAGTAGAGGGGAAGAACCACCTCCCTGGACCTGCTGGCCACACTCCTCCTAATGCACCCCAGGAGACCATTGGCCTTCTTGGCAACTACGGCACACTGCTGGCTCAGGATTAAGGCAAATAATACTTACACAATACTAATAATACATAGAGATAAGTATTGTTATTTAAGTAGATATTTTTCATTTCAGTCTTCAGTTGTGCTATGGTTTGGATGCGGCCAGCAACAAAAGCGCCACGCAGCCACCCCTCTCCCCGCCAGGGTGCGGAGGAGAATGGAAAGAAACAGGCAGAAATTGGTGGGTTGGGATAAGGGCAGTTTAACAGAACAGCAAACAAAGGGAACAGCAACAACAACGATACAGATAAGGAGAAAAAGACAACACAAACCACACAACCCACAGAGACGCTCTCCTGGACCGGACCGCTGCGCGCGCTCCCGAGCCACGAGAGCGTTCCTGTCGCCCCCCTCCCCCGCCACCAGAACCCAGCATGGCGGCACATGGTATGGAATACCCGGCTCTGTTTGGCCAGGTGGGGTCAGCCGGCCCGGCTGTGCCCCTTCCTGGAGTCTGGTGAAAATTAACCCTGTCCTGGCCAAACCCAGGACATTATCCACCCCTTATTCCATACCATCTACATCATTGCCCAGGTCCCCCATTGTCCAGTTGATCACCACCACTTCTCCTGTCTCCAGATATCATTCCCTTCATCTATGGGTCATCACTCTAGAGTGTCTGTTGAGATCATTTAACCCATGACTTTGGGCTCCATCTGTCGTAATGGTCTTCTGTGGCAGGAGAGGTGACGTGTGGTGATGGGCGGTCACTTGCTACATCCGGAGCTCACGGCTGATGTATCTGGTGCGGCCCGTGCCCACAGTCTGCAGGAGATGTCGATCTTGATGAAGTTGCTGGGTGCCAGTTGTTAAAAACCAGGTCCAGTCCCATCATCGCTGTGCTCTGCTAGGTTTTCATCAAAAAGTCCATCCTTCTTTAATCTAGACGATTCTTACTATGCTACTACTGGTACAACATATAACAATAACAACAGTGATAACAGACAGTGACAGGGTTATTCAACAATTAACTTTATACAATTTATTTATGGACTATTCTCGCCCAAAATCAAATCCCCATGAAGTACACACTGGACTTCCCCATCCTTCCGCATTACCCACCAGGTACACCCCGGTCCTTGAGCAAAAGCAATCCCGTGGACGGGCTTGCCTTTGCCCGAGGCAGGACTAACCCAGACTGTCTTCCCTAACATGTTCCGCATGTGCACTACAGGGACTTTATCCCCTTCTACGGGGCACTGAGGTGTTGACTGGGCAGGACCAGACCGGTTGGTGGATCCCCTGGTGTTCACCAACCAGGTGGCCTTTGCTAAATGGGTATCCCAGTTCTTGAAAGTTCCACCCCCCATTGCTCTCAAAGTGGTTTTTAGCAGCCCATTGTACCGCTTGATCTTTCCAGAGGCTGGTGCATGGTAGGGGATGTGATACACCCACTCCATACCGTGTTCTTTGGCCCAAGTGTCTATGAGGCTGTTACGAAAGTGAGTCCTGTTGTCCGACTCAATTCTTTCAGGAGTGCCATGTCACCACAGGACTTGTTTTTCCAGGCCCAGGATGGTATTCCAGGTGGTGGCATGGGGCACAGGGTAGGTTTCCAGCCATCCGGTGGTGGCCTCCACCATTGTGAGCACATAGCGCTTGCCTTGGCGGGTTTGTGGCAGTGTGATGTAGTCAATCTGCCAAGCCTCCCCATATTTATATTTTAGCCATCGTCCTCCATACCACTGAGACTTTACCCATTTGGCTTGCTTCATTGCAGCGCATGTTTCACATTCATGGATAACCTGTGCGATGGTGTCCATGGTCAAGTCCACCCCTCGGTCACGAGCCCATCTGTATGTCGCGTCTCTTCCTTGGTGGCCCGAGGGGTCATGGGCCCACCCAGCTATAAACAGTTCACCCTTATGTTGCCAGTCCAGATCCACCTGAGCCACTTCAATCTTGGCAGCCTGATCCACCTGCTGGTTGTTTTGATGTTCCTCAGTGGCACCGACTCTTAGGGACATGGGCATCCACGTGACGCACTTTTACAACCAACTGCACCAGACGGGCAACAATATCTTGCCACAATGGGGCAGCCCAGATAGGTTGGCCCCTGCGCTGCCAGTTGTTCTTCTTCCATTGCTGCAGCCACCATCCAGGAGTCGGTATAAACATAGAGCACTGGCTATGTCTCTCGACTGGCAATGTCTAAAGCCAGCTGGATGGCTTTCATCTCTGCAAACTGGCTGGACTCACCTTCTCCCTCGGCCGTTTCTGCGACTTGTCGTGTAGGGCTCCATACAGCAGCCTTCCACCTCCGCTGCTTCCCCACAATGCGACAGGACCCATCCGTGAACAGGGCATACTGTTTCTTATCTTCTGGCAGCTGGTTATACAGTGGGGCCTCTTCAGCACGTGTCACCTCCTCCTCTGGCGATGCTCCAAAAATCTTTGCCTTCTGGCCAGTCCATGATTACCTCCAGAATTCCTGGGCGACTGGGGTTTCCCATTCGGGCGAGCTGGGTGATCAGCGCGACCCACTTACTCCACGTAGCATCGGTGGCATGATGCGTAGAGGGGACCTTCTCTTTGAACATCCAGCCCAGGACCGGCAATCGTGGTGCTAGGAGGAGCTGTGCTTCAGTGCCGACCACTTCTGAAGCAGCTCGAACGCCTTCATATGCTGCCAGAATCTCTTTTTCAGTGGGAGTATAGCGGGCCTCGGATCCTTTGTATCCCTGGCTCCAAAACCCCAGGGGTTGACCTCGGGTCTCCCCTGGTGCCTTCTGCCAGAGACTCCAGGTTGGGCCATTCTCCCCGGCTGCGGTGTAGAGCGTGTTTTTAACATCTTGCCCTGACCGGACTGGACCAAGGGCTACGGCATGAACTATCTCCCATTTAATTTGTTCAAATGCCTGTCGTTGCTCAGGGCCCCATTCAAAATCATTCTTCTTCCGGGTCACGTGGTACAGAGGACTTACAATCTGGCTGTAATTTGGGATGTGCATCCTCCAAAAACCCACAACACCCAGGAAGGCCTGTGCTTCCTTTTTGCTGGTTGGTGGAGACATAGCTGCTATTTTGTTGATGACATCCATTGGGATTTGACGGCGCCCATCCTGCCATTTTATTCCCAAAAACTGGATCTCTTGCGCAGGTCCCTTGACTTCGCTTAATGGGGAAACCGGCTTTCAGAAGGATCTGAACTATTTTCTCCCCTTTCTCAAAAACTTCCCCTGCGGTGTCACCCCATACAATGATGTCATGGATGTACTGCAGATGTTCTGGAGCTTCACCCTTTTCCAGTGCAGTCTGGATTAGTCCATGGCAAATGGTGGGACTGTGCTTCCACCCCTGGGGCAGTCGATTCCAGGTGTACTGGATGCCCCTCCAGGTGAAAGCAAACTGTGGCCTGCACTCTGCTGCCAAAGGGATGGAGAAGAATGCATTAGCAATGTCAGTTGTAGCGTACCACTTGGCTGCCTTTGACTCCAGCCGATATTGAAGTTCTAGCACGTCTGGCACGGCAGCACTCAGCAGTGGTGTGACTTCATTCAGGCCACGGTAGTCTATTGTCAGTCTCCACTCTCCAGCAGATTTTCTCACTGGCCATATGGGACTATTAAAGGGTGAGCGAGTTTTGCTGATCACTCCTTGACTTCTCCAGCTGGTGGATCAGCTGATGAATGGGGAGAAGGGAGTCTCGGTTGGTACGATACTGTCGCCGGTGCACCATTGTGGTCGCGATTGGCACCTGTTGTTCTTCAACCCTCAGCAACCCCACAACGGAAGGATCCTCCGAGAGACCAGGCAAAATGGACAGCTGTTTAATTTCTTCCCTCTCCAAAGCAGCTATGCCAAAAGCCCACCGATACCCCTTTGGGTCCTTGAAATAGCCTCTCCTAAGATAGTCTATCCCAAGGATGCACGGAGCCTCGGGGCCAGTTACAATGGGGTGCTTCTGCCACTCCTGCCCAGTGAGGCTCACTTCAGCCTCCAATACACTCAGCTCTTGGGACCCCCCTGTCACTCCAGAAATGCAAATGGACTCTGACCCTTGGAAATCTGATGGCATTAAAGTACACTGTGCACCAGTGTCCACTAGAGCTTTCTACTCTTGTGGGTCTGACGTGCCAGGGCACCGAATCCACACCGTCCAATGAACACGGTTGTCCCTTTCCTCCACCTGGCTGGAGGCAGGGCCCCTCTAATCCTCATCAGAGAATTTGCTGCTCACTTGCTGTAAGAATGACTTGGAGGTCCCCTCCAGAGGATCAGAATCAAGGTCAAACTGTCTACCTGGTCTGGAGAACTGGCTGCTGGAAACTGGAGCAGCATTTTTCCCTAACAGAATCCCCTTTGGTGATTGTTTTACCTCGCAACTCACGCTCTCGTGCCTCTAGACTTGAGGTGGGTTTTCCATCCCACTTCCTCATGTCCTCTCCGTGGTCACACAGGTAAAACCACAGGGTTCCCCGTGGTGTGTAGCCTCTGTATTCTCTCTCCTGAGCAGAGAAACGCTTGCCCCTAATAGCTGAGATGCTGGCCCATACAGGTGGGGAGAAGGACATGCTCTCTTCAAGTCGCTGGACCTCCTGGGCCAGTTTCTCCACGGCTGAGACAAGGGAGGAAGAGAGACTTTCCTCATATTGCCAGAGTCTGACAGCCACCTCATCCACTGTTGGTGCCTCCTTACCTTTCCAGTCTACTACTGCCAGTGAGTTGGCATATGAGGATGGTGCGCTCCGCACAAACTTCCTCCACATAGATGCTGTGCACTGGACTTCATCTGGGTCTGTGGGTACCTGCTCATCATCTGGTTCATTATAAACCAGCTCCCGCACAGCTAATTCCCTCAAGTACTGAATACCCCTTTCCATATTGGTCCACTTGCCAGGGTAGCGTACAAAATCATCACTGAAGGGGTACCTCTCCCTCACGCCTGACAGAAGTCTCCTCCAGAGGCTGAGGACTTGTTCCTTTTTCCCAATGGCCTTGTCAATGCCCCCTTCCCTGGCCAGGGATCCCAGCTGCTTGGCTTCCTTGCCCTCTAATTCTAAGCTGCTGGCCCTGTTATCCCAGCACTGCAGCAGCCAGGTCACAATGTGCTCACCTGGGTGGCGGCTGAAATATTTCCACGTCTCCCAGCTCGCTCAGGGACAGGGACGGGGTAATGATCTCTGTCTCTATCTACTGCGATGACCCTGGCTCATTGTCATCCCTCCCGGAGCGATCTGCTCTCTTTGTGTCTTTCTTTAGTTTTACAGGGGCGACTGCTACCAGCACAGGTTGGTCATTGGGCTCAGCCGCGATGCCTGCAGCTGGAGCTGCTGCCGTGCCTGCCGGGGAAACTGGGGCCACCCCTGCGATCGTGGCAGTGGCTGCTGTGGGCTGTGACTGCCTGCTGGGCTGGAGGGGCTGCAGGACCAGCTGGGGGGGCAGCGCCAGTCGCAGTGCCTGCCGCTTCGTTTCCCCCCCTCTTCCCCTTTAGGGCACTGAACAATGTTGAACAGGGCAGCTCGGTAGGCGTGGGCCAGACCCCAGCACGTTGCAGTGATTTGTGTCTCTCTCGAGTTCCCAGGGTGGCAGCACACTTTTTGCAGCTATTTTACTACTTTGTCCGGATCCTGCACTTGTTCAGGGGTGAGTTTCAAAAACACCGGGGTGCCCACTGCCCTAGGTACTTGCCCATGCTGTCCCACACATCCAGCCACTCACAGCTATCCAGCCCCGGGGCAGGTCTCTGCATGATGTTCTTAACGACTTGTTTAACCCTAAACAAAACCTGAAGCCCATTCAGGAGGCAGAACAATAGAAACACACTGGTCTGAGCATCCCAAGGGTACTCGAAATTCTCAAAAGCAGTTAGGACCAGCCTGAAGGAGAGAGGGGGGGGTGAAAGAGTGGGGGAAGGTATCTCCTCCGGTTTTCCCCACAGATTGGGTTTGACTATTAACAAATTCTAAGACATAGGATCCGAGGTATGGAAATGACCGCAGTGCCGCATGCAAATACAAGCCTAATTTCATGCACAGTGATGTTATCATGTCATAAGTTGATATCGTACAGTAGAGTAAAATCATGATCCTGATCCTTTTCCCAGCGATGATGAACAGCACAGCAGTGAACACACACAGCAAATAAGGATTCAAATACCACAGCCACCTGATCAAAGACAGAAACATTTTTTACCGGCGACTATTTAACTAACACAGTAAATGTGCATAACAAAAATTAACAAAAATGTAAGAAAGCTGTTTCAAAACCCACTGCTCAGCCCTGCCGTTATCCCCACCCCACGCTGGGTGCCAAATTTCATGTTATGGTTTGGCTGCGGCCGGCAACAAAAGCGCCACACGGCCACCCCTCCCCCCGCCGGGGTGCGGAGGAGAATGGAAAGAAACAGGCAGAAACTGGTGGGTCGGGATAAGGGCAGTTTAACAGAACAGCAAACAAAGGGAACAGCAACAATAACGATACAGATAAGGAGAAAAACACAACACAAACTGCACAACCCACAGAGCCCCTCTCCCAGACTATACCACTGCGTACACTCCCGAGCCGCGAGTCAGTTCCTGCCACCCCGCTCCCTCCCACCGGAACCCAGCATGACGGCACATTTTATGGAATAACCTGCTCTGTTTGGCCAGGTGTGGTCAGCCCACCCGGCTGTGTCCCTTCCTGGATTCCGGTGAAAATTAACCCTGTCCTGGCCAAACCCAGGCCAAACTGCATGCCAATAATAGCCATTTGCAGTTCTGTGAAATGCTGCCATAGCCTGAAAATATTGGAAGCCTGCTGCGCTTTTCTTCTTTGGGAAATAGAACCCAAGCAAGATGAGTACCTTTACCGCAAAAACACAAAAGCCTTTGAAAAACATGTGAAGGTTGGAGGCTTCAACTTTCCAAAATAGGAAACACCAGAATTCAGGTAGTATCAGCAAGCTTCATTCAGGTTTTTTCATGTGTATGCATGAGGACAGTATTTCATCCTTTTGATTAAAAGCCAAATATTACGTTTTGCTTTTGTTGTGGTTTATCAGCACTCGAGCTGACGAGGCAGCGCTCGTGGGATGGATGCTTTGCGTGAGCCCACCCTGGGCAAGGATGGGTTTCGCCAGTGATTACTGACAACAGAGAAGTGTTGAAATGCAGGAAGATGGGTTGCTTTTTTTTTTTTCTTTCAAAGTTTGTGGGCAACTTTTTCATTCCTCCGTGAGCTGCGTATCCTCTACCAGCAATTTGTCCCAGACTCAATGCCAAAACCATGTCAGCATTGCCGCGAGGTCCTCACGCTCTTTGCGCAAGCTGCTTCTTGACATTTTCCTCTGTAATTTCTGGTTCCTCCCTCCAGCTCCTTTGCTTATGAGCTCTGCACATCTTCTTACTCCTGGGTTGTTTTTTTTTTTTTTTTACAAGGATCAGAGATCACAGCGGTGCAGTGGGTCCTTATCTGTGAGAAGGCAAAACCTACCTGCAACGGCTACCAGAGGCAGTGAAATTCTCCCCTTGTATTCAAGTATGAAGATAATCATAAGGACAGTACAGGAGGTTAAACCTTAATTTTTTCTTGACTGATTTCCACACTTGCATTGTTTAAAACAAAACAGAGTCAAAGAAAAAGAAAAATCAAACCACAACCACCCCAAAAAGCAACTTCCAGCAAGCATCCTCTGTCTGTTATCTCACCTGGCACTGCAGTTTCTAGAGAAAACAGCTCTGCGATCCAGCAAACCTACCTGCTCAAAACAAGAGCTGGGGTTTCTGGGGGGGTTGCAAGAGGGGAACAACAAATTTGAATCTCACAGTAATGGAGCCATCAGCTGTCTTTATTAGGAGCAGCTGAGCTAGGAGGCATAATTAGGGTAATGGTTTCTGGCTCCAGCTGTGTCTCACTGCAGAACAAAGAGAGCTCAGCAGAGATTTTGTAACAAAATACACTTTTTTCCCCCCTTCTACTTGGGAGAATTAACAAAGATTACTCAATGTGCTGGAGGTTGGGATTCGGATACGAGTGGACATCAGTATTTTTCACAGGAGAGATGTCTGAAGCCTACGAGATGTAGGGATAGGACAAGAGGAAATAGCCTCAAGTTGCATCATGGTGGGGTTAGATTGGATATTGGGAAAAATTTCTTTACGGAAAGAGCAGTCAGGCATTGGACCAGGCTGCCCAGGGCAGCGGTGGAGTCCCCATCCCTGGAGGGGTTCAAAAAACGTGTAGATGTGGCACTTGGGGACATGGTTTAGCAGGCATGGTGGTATTGGGTTGATGGTTGGACTTCATGATCTTCGAGGTCTTTTCCAACCTTAATGATTCTATGTTTCTATGTTGGGGAGCCTACTAGCAGCACGTGCAACGGAGTAAAAGCTGTGCTTGCCTCCAGCCGAGGGGTAGGCAGGTGCTCAAGTGTGTAGATAGGCTCTACCAAGTGGCTCTGACTGTCTCATGGTACTCTCAAAGGACTAAGTAGGTGTTGAAACTTCTCCCCTACCCTTTTTGCGTTTTGGATCCCCGGCGTGACTGATGTGTTCCTCTGGGAGAAGAGGTGGGGTTTGCAAAGTCCGCTCTTTTTGGCTGAAAGGAACTAGAGAAGTGGAGGTTTTCTGATGTCCCACGTGGAGAACTGCCAGTGGGATGTCTGCTTCTGGTGTGACCTACTGAGCTTGGAGAGGGATGAAAGTTAAAGCCTGACCTAACTGTGTTCTAGCTAACAAGGACCAGCTGGGTCACAGAAAAGGGAGTGGAGAGAGAAATACGGTGAAAATCAATTTGGCCTCACCAGGGAGATGTGTGGAGGATATGAGAGCATTGAGAGGCAACATGTACAGGTCCTTGGGCCTGGAAGCTGGGATGGGGAAGGTACATGGGGCACTTTGAGAGGTTCATTTGGAGAAAAGAGGAGCTCTGTGGACTGCTTCACCTCCTCCCCTCCCCCAGTTGCTGTGGCTTTGAATGCTACAAAATACTTGGGATGTCATGCAGACTCTTGTATTGGGATATTTCATCATTATCTTAAAGCCTTCTGTCCAGGAGTCATTGAAACTACAAGGATTTTACCTTAATGCTTAAAAAAATGAAAGTAAATTTCTAGCCCGAACTGTAAAAAGTGGACTGGAAGGTCTCGAAAATCCTGACGTGTAGAAGTACTGACAGATAGAAACATGAGCATGTGTCGGTGGGCAGTACTTGAAAATGTAAATTTTTTTAATTCAGCTGTGTGTGTTAAATTGTAAAATCATCTATCTGTGAAAAATGACGGCAGGTGGATACTGGTAATTGTGCTAAATAACAAAATCTCCCTGGTTGTGACACAAGCAATAATGTGATTATTCTTTAAGAAGTACAGATACGTTGATCCAGGGGAAGAAGATGACATCTTCGTGTGTAAATTGATACAAAGATCTCTTCTTCCCTATTTATTTATGGGCTCTGATTTTTCATTCTAGGTGATCAGCTTTTTCAGCTCCCGACTGGAGCAAGCTGGAGCTGAGCTGTCAGTGGAGCGAGTTCTGGAAATCATCAAGCAAGGAGCTGTTGCTTTGCCCAAAGACAGGCTAAGAGTTAGTGCTCAAGACCTCGTCCGTTAAAGCGTACTGTTCCGCTCAATTACTTACGTACCCTTTACGTCTGTAACGTCAAAACACCATTTCTCCAGCAGTGTGCCCTGGTTGCCAAGAAGGCCAATGGCATCCTGGGGTGCATTAAGAGGAGTGTGGCCAGCAGGTCGAGGGAGGTTCTCCTCCCCCTCTACTCTGCCCTAGTGAGGCCCCATCTGGAGTACTGCGTCCAGTGCTGGGCTCCCCACTTCAAGAAAGATGAGGAGCTACTGGAGAGAGTCCAGCAGAGGGCTAGGAGGATGAGGAGGGGACTGGAGCATCTCTCCTATGAGGAAAGGCTGAGGGAGCTGGGCTTGTTTAGCCTGGAGAAGAGAAGGCTGAGAGGGGACCTTAGAAATTCTTATAAATATCTGCAGGGTGGGTGTCAGGAGGACGGGGCCAGACTCTTTTCAGTGGTGCCCAGTGACAGGACAAGGGGCAATGGGCACAAACTGAAGCAGAGGAAGTTCCATCTGAACATGAGGAAGGACTTCTTCCCTCTGAGGGTGATGGAGCCCTGGCATAGGCTGCCCAGGGAGGTTGTGGAGTCTCCTTCTCTGGAGATATTCAAGACCCGCCTGGACGCGGTCCTGTGCAGCCTGCTCTGGGTGACCCTGCTTTGGCAGGGGGTTGGACTGGGTGACCCACAGAGGTCCCTTCCAACCCCGACCATTCTGTGATTCTGTGATTTCTCCTATTGGTAGCGACTGATAAAGGATTCCATGGTGGATTGCTGTAGGTGTATGTTTTAATTTAAATTCGTAATTGGTGCTAAATGTTTGGGTGAATTTTCTTCATTAGTTATTAAATAGAAGGATGTGGAGGAATTAACGTTTGCTGAGGCTAAGGCTTTCTTCTTCACATCTCGGAGATGCAGTCACATCTCTCTGTACGTTGTTTGGTTAAGCTGCAACCAGACTTTGACCATTCTTTTTTTTTTAATTTAACTTATTCTTTTTTCTCTAGTGCTCTGCACCTCCATCTGCTTCTCTATAAAATGCTGCAAAGATAAATTTCTGGGGCTTTAGTTACGGATTAACCAACCTACTGAAAATCAATTCAGGACCTGTAAGTCTGGTCAACATGATCATGAACTTTCTGTATGATCCTCAGCCAGACCCCTCCGTTCTCTTCTGAGCACCTCGTGAATCTCACGAGCGATTTATCAACTTGACAGGTTTTGTGAGGCTAAAATCCGTTAATGGCTGTGTGATGTTTAAATACTGCAGTGATGAATCTGTGTAAGTAGGTAAGTAAATGAATGAGTTATGTGTGTTTTTTAAACGCACAACAAATTTTCTTCTCCCTTATGCCGAGTGTATTTTAAATACTGTCCACTTTCTGCAGAACCGTTTTTGTTCCTACTCCATGATAAGAGAGTGGGAGCATCTTCTCAAGACCTGTTTCTGTTGTGATAACTTTAGAAAAATGTCATCTGAGAAGGCACACTGAGTGCTCATGGCCATTGGCGACGGCTGGTGATTTATTTATACCCTGGAAATTTTTAAACACTCAGTGGGGATTGTCTAGCTGGCTGCATAGACTAATGTCTTTCCCTGTGTCCCTGAGATGGGGCGTATTTAGTCACTCAGACTGAATTACTTCGGGAGAGGTGGGTCTAGAGCCCGAGTCCTGAGCCGCGGTACAGGAATAGTGCGAGTAACACCCGAGGAGTGGCTGGATCCAGATCCAGCCCTGCAGGTTGTGTCCTTGCTACGCTGTGATGCGGTGAATACAGGGACCTTTTGCTTTTTCCGCGACAAATTTATTCTTACGTACAGATAATGAAAAGCTCTTGCGTTCAACGACTACAGCGATTCCTTCCAGACATAGAGCCATCACTAAACAAGTTCGCTGCTTACGAAAAAATGAAGATTTTATCAATTACTTAGTCTGCTGGATTGATTTGCATGTTGGGCCACAATTTAAAGAAACGTTGTTTGTGGAGTGAAATCCTGTCGAGTTTAAATTTTCTGCATTAATGATACTCGGTGTTCAAAATGACAGGTTTATATTGCCACTTCAATCAGTAGATCATAATTTTTTACAAGTGCAAGCTCTGTAAGTTCTCACCAAGCAGTCGAGCACGTCCAATTTGAAGGCTGCTTGTAGTGTGACTTGGAGGGCTTGCCTTTCCTCCGAAGGACTCGAGTTTGGGAGCAGGCTTGCCAAGTGAACACAGTCAATCTGGCACATAATTCTTCTACAGTTTCCACTTTCACCTACTGGATTTTATCATTTTTTCAAAATCCTTTTGCTGAGCAGCAGTTTGGCCAGAGCAGGTTACTCCTGCGTGGAGAAAAGCTGGTGAGACTGACCTTGGTATCTGTAATGTCATGCATGAATTTGTAAATGCAGATAACATCCTTTCTTTGCACCAACAGTAACGATGAGCAGCACGCAATTCCCCTCCTGTAGAATATAGGGCCCCTCACTACAAGAAGGACATTGAGGTGCTAGAGCATGTTCAGAGAAGGGCAACGAGGCTGGTGAAGGGTCTAGAGAACGAGACTTATGAGGAGCGGCTGAGGGAACTGGGACTGTTTAGTCTGGAGAAGAGGAGGCTGAGGGGAGACCTTATCACTCTCTACCACTGCCTGAAAGGAGGTTGTAGTGAGGCAGGTGTTGGTCTCTTCTCCCAGGTAACTAGCGATAGGACGAGAGGAAATGGCCTCAAGTTGAGTCAGGGGAGGTTCAGATTGGATATGAGGAAAAATTTCTTCACTGAAAGAGTGGCCAGGCACTGGAACGGGCTTCCCAGGGAGGTGGTGGAGTCCTCATCCCTGGAGGGGTTCAAAAATGTGTAGATGTGGCACTTGGGGACATGGTTTAGCAGGCATGGTGGTGTTGGGGTGACGGTTGGACTTGATGATCTTAGAGGTCTTTTCTAACCTTAATGATTCTATGAAATGACCTTGGGAGTCTTCATGCCCTCTGTGCTTGTACCTCTCTCCTGAGAATCTCACAATTCCTCAGGTCTTCCCACCTCAGTCTCTCAGGTTTGCAGGGGAAGCTATTCTAAATCTAGACAAAATCATATGAAGATTAGATTAAAGATATAGTTACACAATAACCCTGGCAACTCAGAGGAATTTCAGCAGCTAAATAAAGGAGAACGATTTAATCCACATGTCTTTAATGACACTCTCTGGGCATGTCTGGATGGGTGGGAGCAGCCCTACTCATGGTCGCTTTGCCTGCACGATAGGCTCCGTGGCTGTTCACGTCGCTAAGCTCGCATCTGCGAGCTGGAAGATGTCTGGCTGCGTAGATCAGCTAATATTGCCTGCTGAAAGGACAATTTTCTAGCACGGGCTGGCTTCAGCACAGCCAAATTGGAGAAGTGGGTGCTGGGTAGGAGTTGGCTTGTGCCTGGCCAGCTTGGCCGATGGCTGGAGGAATTAGGGGTCTGTTGCGCCTGGGGTGACATGACCTACGCATAATTACAATGCGCAAAGCTGTGGAGTTTAATCCTGAGAATTTATAGATTGGCTTTGCAGTTAATTGCGAAGTTATTTTCAAGCCATCCTTGCCTTTTGTGCCCTTTGCTATAACATCCTGAAGTGCTCCAAAGTACAAGAGACCCTACGGAGATGTTACTCCTACCTCCTAGAAATTACCAGCTTCCGCTGAAGCCCTCTGAGGGAGGCGGATGAAAGAAGAGGTTCTCATTAGGAAAAATGAGGACTGAAGCTTTTCCTCACTTGCCTCCCTGCAGCTCAGACAACGGTGGTTGGTTTTTTTTCTTCTGTATGAGTACTTCATGTATGCACAGATAAATACGGTGAATGTTTTCACGTCGCTTATCTTGGCCTTTGTCAAGGAAGTGAGCATTCAAGAGGCGTTACGTGTATTCAGATTGGAGTCTGTTGCTTAGACCGGAGTTCAAAGATGAAGAAAATGCGACGAAAAATAACAGCACTTAGAGCCATGATTCTGGTCTGCGTAATGGTGCTTATCAGCTTTGTAGCACACCCTGCTACTCCTGCTCCCTTTCGCTGTGGGAAGCAACATGGGATGCAAAGTGAGCGTGTGTGTTAGCAGTAAGTCATATATATAAATATATTAAAAAGTGTGCACGTTAGGAAAGATATCCTGCATTTTCTCTATTGTGCATGTGTGTGTGTGTAAATATAAAAGTGTGTGTGTGTGTGTATAAAGATATAAAAAAGTGGGCGCGTTAGGAAAGATATCCTTCATTTTCTCAGCAAATAATTATTGGGAAATGCGGAGATCTAACTCATATTTTCCTTCCAGTGCTGAGCAACCTGACTGGAGCCAAACAATATAATTGACATTATTTTGAGTGCATGCTTTTAGCCGTGTACCGTGGAAGGCAGGGGAAAGTCCAGGCTGAGTAATTAGCCTTTTAGAAGACTTCGGCATAAACAGAGAGATAAAGGGCAGGTGCTGAGACCTGGTTATTGCTCCTTCGGTCTGTGGGAGGAGAGAAATGAAGTGAATACGCCCAGGATGGAGGCAGAAGCCGCAGCGTGGAGACAGAGCTGTCTCCTTCGCAGACGAGCAGCCCACAAAGCCAGGCTCCCGGTTTTATTGCAGAAGCTTATTAAAGGCAATTTAGAGATCACAGTGATAGGTGAAAATTGGCCTCATTCTTTCTTTATTTTCTTTTTTTTTTTTTAAGTTCTCAGGCTGCCTTTCTTCCCTTTGGTGAGCTGTCTGTACTCTCAGGATTAGGAGCGTGAGAGGAGTGGGGCTGTGTGTGGAGTCTGCGAGTTATCTCCGGCTTTCGAGGGGAGTTAGCCAGCAGATAACCGCTCTTTGATAAGAAGTGGGAGAACTTGTTTTGAATGCCAGCTAGTGACTGGAAGCTGACATTCCGGTTCATGGAATGATCGCTCTTGGGAGGCCACATTTAATGCTGTAGAAAAGAGAAGTTCCCATTAGCTAAGCCACTGAAGGCAGAGATTTCATTTTCGTCAGCATATTCTGAGCTGCTTTTATTTTGCTCTCGTTCCTTTTCTCCCCATGTCAAGGAGTATTTTGTCATCAGTGTGCATTCTGTCATAGGTTCTTGATGTGTTACGCAGACATGTCATTATGCCATCAACTTGCACCTTTTTGGTATGGTACAAACTTTAATATTTACTGAGGTGCATTCTAGTTCACCGGGCATTAAAATTCCACAGAATATGTAAAAGGAGCAGAGGTAAAAGCCTTCAGTCGCTTGGCGGAACAAGCTTTGCTTCAGGTGTTAAAAGCACTTCCCGTAGGTTTCCCCTTGTATTAACGATGTGCTTCCAACTTCTTCAGTTCCATTTGTTACACTGGAAAAAGCCTGGGATCATCAAGGCACCAGAGCTCAGGGGAAAGGAGTAAATTGTCATCGGAGTGATGGTAGTTGGGCCAGAACAGCTTTGTGCTCCTGGCGCATCACCCCGCACCTGGGGAAGCAGCGAGCGCTCAGCTCCCAAGAACATCATAAAAATAACGTGGTTGTTGACTGAGGTGGCAGTGAATTCGATGGGGGACGTCGAGCGTAGCTACTTCCAACTCTGGAAAGGTGTAGCCAGAAAAGAAAGTGCGTGTGAAGCCCCCAAAACAGAGGGAATCTAAACAGTCTCTTCGTTTAGCTACTTGAGCTCTCTCGGGAAAGGCTGTCCTGCTTCTGCAGATGTTCTCCTAGGGAGAGGACATCGTCTATTCAGCAGGGATTTGTACCGTTGCACCACACAGAGGCGCAGGACATCACAGAATCACAGAATGGTAGGGTTGGAAGGGACCTCTGTGGGTCACCCAGTCCAACCCCCCTGCCGAAGCAGGGTCACCCAGAGCAGGCTGCACAGGACCGCGTCCAGGCGGGTCTTGAATATCTCCAGAGAAGGAGACTCCACAACCTCCCTGGGCAGCCTGTGCCAGGGCTCCGTCACCCTCAGAGTGAAGAAGTTCTTCCTCATGTTCAGCTGGAACTTCCTCTGCTTCAGTTTGTGCCCATTGCCCCTTGTCCTGTCACTGGGCACCACTGAAAAGAGTCTGGCCCCATCCTCCTGACACCCACCCTTCAGATATTTATAAGCATTTCTAAGGTCCCCTCTCAGCCTTCTCTTCTCCAGGCTAAACAAGCCCTGCCAGGTCTGATGGTGGTGGTGTGCACCGTGGCATTCATCACCTCTCTTTGGCACTCCCAAGGAGATTTAGCTAACACTGTAACCGATACCATAGTTTATATGTCACTCTCAAGGCATTTTGAAAAGGGGATGTGCTCTCTGCCTCTCCCCAAGTGTCTTCTGCATGGGAAAACTATACAGTATCACACTTCAAAAATCTTATTTTTTAGCGTTCTGGGGAAGGGACCAAAAAAAACCCCACCCCTCAAACGGCTCCAGGGAACTTAGAACGCGAATGCTCCCAAGAACCCAAACAAGTTAGGTTTGCTTTTGCATAGCAGCTGTCAGTCAATTAACTTTTTTTTTAACTTTAGTTTACTTCAGTGGTTATAAATTCTTCCGTGGGGGTGGAGAAAAATAAACAGTGACTTTTGGCGTTGTTGACTAGAACAAGAAAAAAAAATCAAAAAACCCAGCTATTTTGTTTTGCTTGTCTGTCTGGCACGCAGTGAAAAACATGAATGCTTTTCTGACACCTCCCCGTTGAAGAGCGATAGAAACAGCGTTGCAGCATCGGCGCAGGAAAGTATGCATTAGCAAACTCCTGAATCTCTGACCTTTAAACTGTTTCTCACATCATATCAGTTTCTTACTGTAAAGGAGCCAGAATCTCTTTGAACAGAAAATAATAATCGTGCTTTCAGCTTAGAGAGAGCACTCTGTAAAGCTTTTCTGCTGGAGAGCAGCTCTGCGGAGAGGGACCTGGGTGTCCTGGTGGATGACAAGCTGACCATGAGCCAGCAGTTTGCCCTGGTTGCCAAGAAGGCCAATGGCATCCTGGGGTGCATCAAGAGGAGTGTGGCCAGCAGGTCGAGGGAGGTTCTCCTTCCCCTCTACTCTGCCCTAGTGAGGCCCCATCTGGAGTACTCTGTCCAGTGCTGGGCTCCCCACTTCAAGAAAGATGAAGAGCTACTGGAGAGAGTCCAGCGGAGGGCTACGAGGATGATGAGGGGACTGGAGCATCTCTCCTATGAGGAAAGGCTGAGGGAGCTGGGCTTGTTTAGCCTGGAGAAGAGAAGGCTGAGAGGGGACCTTAGAAATGCCTCTAAATATCTGCAGGATGGGTGTCAGGAGGATGGGGCCAGACTCTTTTCAGTGGTGCCCAGCGACAGGACAAGGGGCAACGGGCACAAACTGAAGCAGAGGAAGTTCCAGCTGAACATGAGGTAGAACTTCTTCCCTCTGAGGGTGACGGAGCCCTGGCACAGGCTGCCCAGAGAGGTTGTGGAGTCTCCTTCTCTGGAGATATTCAAGACCCGCCTGGACGCGGTCCTGTGCAGCCTGCTCTGGGTGACCCTGCTTCAGCAGGAGGGTTGGACTAGATGACCCACAGAGGTCCCTTCCAACCCCTACCAGTCTGTGATTCTGTGTGATTCTGAAACTGAAAACTTTGACCTTGTTTTCTTCCTTGTCACTGAAACATTCATTGCTATATCCTGATGCTGCAGAGATCCGTGGGGCAAAATCCGGCTCTCACTGGAGAGCTTCAATGTTGGCTTCAACACTAGTAAGGTTTTCAAGCCGTATCTTCACGCTCGTGAGATGCTCTCCGGCATGATGCGAGCAGGACGCTGGGCAGGTGCCTGGGACTTGCCATGTCCCGCGGTGGGGAGTGCGTGGCTTGTAGCGACCGGTATTAATTTGGAGGGAAGAGGGACTACGCTCCACTTTTCACTGTCCTCTCCTTCATTTCCCTGGCTGCTGTTTCGTAGGAGTTGCGTTGATCGAGCAGTAGCTCAGAAAATTGAGACGATGTGTCCTGACTTTGTCTTTCCTGTGTTCTTTTAAAGGACAGCATAGGACTGGGTTTTTTGCATGGCTTCGCTGTAGAGGTGAGGAGACCAGCCCCATCCCGGCATGTGCAGTGGTTCAAAGGGCTCCCGACCAAAGCTGTCCGTGCCTTTGCAGGGCAGCCGTGCTCACGGTGCTCAGCAGTCATAGAATCTTAGAATGGTAAGGGTTGGAAGGGACCTTAAAGATCATCTGGTTCCAAACCCCCCTGCCATCAGCAGGGACATCTTCCACCAGACCAGGTTGCTCAGAGCTCCATCCAGCCTGGCCTTGAACACTGCCAGGGAGGGGGCAGCTACAGCTTCTCTGGGCAACTTAGGCCAGTGCCTCACCACCCTCATGGGGAAGAATTTCTTCCTAATATCTAATCTAAATCTGCCCTCTTTTAGTTTAGAGCCATTCCCCCTTGTCCTATCAGTACACACCCTTGTGAAAAGCCCCTCTCCATCCTTCCTGTCGGCCCCTTCAGGCACTGGCAGGCTGCTATAAAAGTCATAGAAGGAGCAATGAGGATGGGGCTCCTGGAGTTTGCTTGCTCTGAGCATAGAGCTTGATGTATCTGGAGTCATGCTCTGGTATTCCTCAAAGGCCAAGCACCTTCTTTACAAACCTGGGTAGATATTTAACAGAGAGAGAACTGTCTTTCTTGATATTATTAGCTTTGTGACAGTCTGGAGCAGAATGTGTCAAAGATCCCAGATAAGCACTGAGGAGCAGTGGTGTGATAAGGAGGAACAACCTCATGCACCAGTACAGGCTTGGGGTGGACCTGCTGGAGAGCAGCTCTGCGGAGAGGGACCTGGGTGTCCTGGTGGACGACAAGCTGACCATGAGCCAGCAGTGTGCCCTGGCTGCCAAGAAAGCCAATGGGATCCTGGGATGCATCAAGAAGAGTGTGGCTAGCAGGAGGAGGGAGGTTCTCCTTCCCCTCTACACTGCCCTAGTGAGGCCTCATCTGGAGTACTGTGTCCAGTTCTGGGCTCCCCAGTTCAAGAAGGATGAAGAGCTACTTGAGAGAGTCCAGCGGAGGGCTACGAGGATGGTGAGGGGACTGGAGCATCTCCCCTACGAGGAGAGGTTGAGGGAACTGGGCTTGTTCAGCCTGAAGAAGAGAAGGCTGCGAGGGGACCTTATAAATGCCTACAAATATCTGAAGGGTGGGTGTCAGGAGGATGGGGCCAAGCTCTTTTCAGTGGTGCCCAGTGACAGGACAAGGGGCAATGGGCACAAACTGAGGCACAGGAAGTTCCGTCTGAACATGAGGAGGAACTTCTTCCCTCTGAGGGTGACGGAGCACTGGAACAGGCTGCCCAGGGAGGTTGTGGAGTCTCCTTCTCTGGAGATATTCAAGACCCGCCTGGACGCGGTCCTGTGCGGCCTGCTGTAGGTGACCCTGCTTCAGCAGGGGGGTTGGACTAGATGACCCACAGAGGTCCCTTCCAACCCCTACTATTCTGTGATTCTGTGATTCTGTGATAAAGGGCATAATGAGTCAAGTGAGCAGCATGTTCCTTGGGAGCAAGAAAGTATTTATCCCAGGCTTTCCAGAGAACTGGAAGACGCAATAAAACTGAATTCAGACACTTCAGATGAAAACAAGCGTAATATTTCTTTAGTTCCCCCAACTTCCTTTTTCGATATTTTGGTTTTCAGTAAAATGACGTTCTACTTCCCAATAAACTCTAGAACCAACAGGACTTTCTCCCTGTTGCTGAGGCATCTGGTTGTGCTGGGGTCGCTAATCAGTCGCAGACCTTGTTGCTATTATGAGTCTGCAAGCCACTTGAAAAGTTACCCAGGATTTTGGTAATGAAGGGCCTGAAGTTATTATTTGAGCTAATTTTTTTTTTCCCCCTTTTATCTTTTTATCTTCCCTTCGGGGGTCATCAGACTGGCTATATATATATATATATTTTTTTTTTTTACAAGCTCAAACTTTAGACTTTTAGAAGTTCCAGTCTCTCTGTGTCAAGCTACTTGAATTCCCTGTAAAAATGTTGGCGTTGGGAATCAATTTGTAATAATACAAAAGCAACCGAGCATTGAGGTTAATTCTGTATGAAAAGACGGCATTTAAATAGTTTGGCAAAATCACAGCTGAGCTTCTGTTAAAGCACATCTGTCATTTTGCCATTAGTACTGGTATTTGCTGTTAGCGTTCAGTAAGACTGTCAGTCACATTTAGGAGGAGAACTTCTCAAAAAATCAATTTATAGTCTGAGAGGAGTTTAAAACTGAGAGCGGCGTTCGGCTTTCCACGCGACCGTCGCTCTACTTGAAAACCCATCCTTGCAGTTGCACCAATGCCAAAACCTATCCGATAACGAAGGATTTATCCCTCTGCGTTTGGCTTTTTCCTGTTGGAAGGGTGGGAGGGAGATGCCGAGCTCCGGAATACCGAGTCCCTCCTAGCTTTAAAACAAAACATAAACAGTGCGGACCGTTACGAGTCCCACCCCAATGCCTTTTTCCTACAGCCGTGGGTTTTCAGCCTGGTGGCTTCGAGTCTGATACAAGACGTGCACTGGAGTGGGTTTATTTTTTGGGGGGGATCCCGCTATCGCCTTGCACCGCGGCTCCGGCTTGAGACGGAGTTTGGCAGTGCCGGCGTTGGGACGGTGCTGTTGGGCTGGGCGGCGATAAGCAAAGAGACAGCCTGGCTCCTGCCAGGAGCCTCTCGGTCACGGCTGAGCTCTCGGCGGTTCCCAAAGCCTCTGGCTGACTTTCCCCTGCGGGACTGTTCGTTTAGCAGGAAATGAAATCGGTGACAGGATTTCGCGCATTGCCAAACCTCGCTGACGAAACCGGCTTCGTTCCTACTTTCCGAAGTTGGAAGAATGCATTAACTCTTTGTGCTTGGAGCTTGCTTTTAGTGCTTTTGCTGAAAAAAAAACAGGTTCCTCCTAATTTTTGAAGGTTTCTGATGTGAATGTGCTACCAATGCAGCAAACTCGATGATTTTGCCTGTTACATTTGTTCCTTTGCATCTCGATTGCCACTGTCTTTATAAATATTCTTGGAGGGCGGTTGGATTACTGGAGGACGGTTGGCCTATTGGAAGGCGGTTGGCTTATTGGAAGGCGGTTGGGTTATTTTGTAAGGGTTGTGTTATTTTAGGACAGTTGAATTACTTCAATGTGAGATTCGTCGACCGAATTCGGTGTGTTCTTGCTTGAAATACATATTCTAAAGTAGAAGAGGGAAAATTAAGATTTATTAAAAATACAAATCTTAATCAATTAAGGTTTATTAAAAATACAAACATATTTTTATGTAAAAATGCAATTAAAAAATCAAGATTTCTTAAAACTACAAACAATGCTTTGTTGTTTCAAGGGAGGTTTTAAAGCAGGTTGTATCTTTATAGAACCTTAACCAGAATTGTATAGAAATAGATCTCTAATCATGCAGGTGGGATGGCAATGAAAAGAAAAACCCCAAATGCAAACGGGGTGCGGTTGTTTCGGGATGTGTCGCTGTGTTTGCATGTAGTTAGAAACCCAGCGGAGGAAATCAGAGCCATTTTATTTGTATTAATTAAGTTATATTGATAGGAACTGGTAGTCATTTTGCATTTATCCAGTGGTCAACATCTGTCTGCTAAAGCCCTTTAATTTTTGTCCCTAAGCAGCTAAACTGCTGTCATTCTCCTGTTTAGTTTTTTTAATTATTTTATTTATTTTAGAGCGGTTTGGGTTGGAAGGGACCTTACAGGCGATGTTGCAATACCGTCTTTGTGTGTTGAAGAGGAGATGGAGAAATGACCACGAGCGAGTTGTCGGCTGCTGGGTGCAGTTGGCCGTTCCTGTATCACCCAAATCATTTCGGTTTGTGCAACGACACGTTGTGGTGGGAGCATTTCTGTTATCACATGTCAATAGGCTTTAATGCAATCGATAGTTGTAACCTCCTGTGTATGAAATTAATAAGCCCAGAGGTAAAGCACTGTGCACACACGGTAATTATAATGTCTGGAAGTGGTTGCTGCATTAATTGATAGCGGTAGCAAGTACTACAGCCTTACTTCATTTCATTGCTTCTTATATGAAGATCCTGTAATGAGAATTTTTGCGCTCCATTATATTAGAGCTCTTTCTCCTTTTTATTAAGAATAGATCACTGAAAATATTTAGAGCTCCCTTAGCTCATTTAGCTTTCTTACAATTTTGGATCCTGAGTCCATTAGCAAACAGCTTGTCTGCAACCCACGAACGCACCACAGAAGTTTCATCTGCCGCTCGCCGAGAGTCGGTTGGTACCGTGGGTGCCTGCATCCTGCAAGGCTGAGCCGTTGTGGAAGATAAGGAGATGGCATGGCCTGACTTGGCTGCGACTCATGAAAATCAGATGCTTGCAGAGCCGTGTCTACAGCTGAAGTTCACTTAAAAATATTGCAAATTTAGCATTCCTTGCCTTTAAAAAAAAAAAAAGTGATTTAGTAATATAAATATGATTTTCCTTAAAAAAAACTTATTTTTATTTTAAAATAGCATACCATGTATGCTACTGAGAATCTCAGAACGTTAGTTCTGTCCATTCTGAACCGGGGAAGACAGAAGACTGCCCAGGGCTGTGCAGGCTTGGAGAGCCATCACATCTATCGGTGAGAGACTGCTGATGGTCAAGGCCAAAGCAGCACTCGCACGCAAATCCGCACTTGCTTTATATGTTCAAAAAGCAGTGGACCTGTCATGGTCCCAAAAAGACCATTAATATCATTAGGGGAAGCTCTGAACAGTTTAATCCAGTTTCTTTCTTCGACCCTTGCGTAACACCTTCATTTGTTGAATACCTACAAGATAAACGACAGGCTGAAAATAGGCTAATTTGGGGTCGTAGGTAATAAGAACAATTGAATTGTATAAATGCAAATATAATGTAGGAAAACTTTACATGTAGGGTTTTCAGAAGTGCTGGTGAGGCTTTTGTTGGCTCCAGGATTGTGGTGGCAGTTGTGGTTTTTAAATCCAGTATTTTATGTATTTTTATGACCTCCTTTGCATCCTACTCTATAGTTTGATCACCGTTCTCTCGGAAAGGTGCGTCCTGTTCATACACAGGGCTTTGTTTAGCTTACTGGAATCCAGAGAAGCGGATTTCATCCGGAGATGAAGGAACGCAGTGAGAGCCGGATATTGCACCAGAAGACAAGTTAGCTTGGGAGGGTGGTGCCTTGGGTGAGTGACTTGAGCAACAGTGATTCTGCAGTTGAGGAATGAGGCGCGTTGGCCAAGACGAAGGGTGGGTTAGTGCAGGGCGCTCCTATTCCCAAGCTCTTGTCTACATGTCCCCTCCACCCCTGAAAACTCTTCCAGTTGCCTTCTGGAAGCCACATTCTGGATTCAGTCGCTTCGTTCCAGAGTAATTGATTTCTTCACAAAGCTGAACAATTATACTGGAGTGGAAGCACTTTATTCTGGAGATACCCTAGCTGCTTCAGAAGAGCTATTTAATCATATTGTTATGCAGGTCAGCCTGCCGCAGAAGTCTGGACAATGTTCTGGTTATCCAAAGCCAGTTTTGAGAACAAAGTGAAATCTTTATTCAATTTCTTGATTGGAATCTTTATTTAATCTTTATTCGATATCTTTATTCAAGATATTCAAGACAAGGTCCTCTCTACCCGCCCAGGAGAAAGGCACTAGGTAATAATTTAATTGTATAAATGCAAATATAATAATATTATATATATTAAATATCTATATATATCTATATATAAAATATATTTCTTTATATATAATTTGTATATAATATATATTATACATATAATAATATGTATTATATAATTTTATATATATACACACACACATTTGTTAGTGATTCTGAGACTAATTCTTCAAACCAAGAAAAGCATAAGAGGGAAAATCAGCCCTTGGAGGAGCAGGGTGATCAGCAGTGCGAGAACTTTGCTGTTTCTCCTGGGCTTGGCTGAACTCTGCCGTCACCTGGGTTTAGTCCCCTCGCCGCTCCGCAGAGCTACAACTGCAATTAGAGCCCCGTACCCAGCCAAGCTGATGAACGGCTCAGCCTTGCCTGTGGCAGCTTGTGGATCGTAATTAACTGCTTCCCGTTAAGACAGCAGATGAGAATTCATGCAGTTACATGCAGAGGCTTTAGAGGATGGAACAGTGTCCTATAACAACAGTTATTAAAGGTTTTGGGGTTTTTTTTCTTTCTGACCCGGGATTAGGCCATCAGGAAACTATCGGTGTTGTGAAGAATTCCTTTGAACCTGAGCAGGGGCAGAGCTGGGCTCTGGGCAGAATAGGAGAAGGCAGTGGGTTGGTGATCAGGATTTTCCAATGCAGTGCATAGCCAGGTAATAAGAAAGTTGTTTATTCGTGTTTGTGATTAAAGTTCATAATAAAAAAAAAAAAATAAGAAAGGGGGTGAAGGAGCTGGTTGACAGCTAGCCTGGGGAGGAGCAGCACTGGTGGGAGCAGAGAAGCTGCTGTTCAGCATCTGCTGAGGGTTTAGGTAGCATCCTTGTACCCCCAGTGATAAAAACTGGGAAGGGAGTATGAAGGAAAGTATAAAAAACGATGATGAACAAGCGGCAGCGGTACTCTCATGGAGGCTGGTTGCCTCTTCACTACCAGCGAACATTTTGCCTTTTCTCACGGAATAGAGCAACAAATGTAATATTGGTGTTATATATAAGTCTCCAGGTAACTAAAGGCGCATCTGAAGAAAGAAATCTGTAATTCTTTCTGCGTCCTGTAGAGAGCAGGGCAGCATTTCTGTAATGGACACAAGGGAAGTCCATGGTGAGGATCTTCTCCTTCCTTGAAGCAGAAGAGCCTGGTGGTGCTTTGCCGGTGGCGCAGTCAGCGTGAGAGGGGACCTTCAGCATCTTCATCTCGTGGCCAGTGAAAGATGCTCCCAACCAGTTCTTACCCAGGACACTGTTTTGCAGTGATGAGCAGGAGCCAGCGCTGTTAGGAATATTGTTTTGGAGGAGAAAAAGGTGGTAAGTGGTGGCATTTTCCTGCTGTCGCCCAGGATGAGGGATGTTTTCCCTCCTCCTGCTGCTCCCCAGGTGGCCCAGCATCCTTGCATGAGGCATTGTCAGTGGTGATAAATGCGAGGCCTGATGATAGGTGCTCTGAAAGCTGTGCGGAGGGGAAGAGTCAGGAGGTGACATACAACCTCCAGTCACTGAAAGGAGTGTTGGATTGCCAGAAGAAATCAATCTACTATTTCTTTCTGCGTAGCTGAGGTCTAGTCTTGGCCTTTCAGGGCACGGTGAAGTACCCAACGAGATGGGAAGCGAGTGTAGCAACAGAATCTGATTTTTCCACGTGAGCTCTTGAGAGGCTGCATTGCCTGTCAGTTCATCTACTTTTATTTAGCTGTGCAATTTCAAAATAAATTCCCTAAATTTAATTTTTCAGTGGCACATGTAGAGATCGGGTCATTCTCTTACTTTATAGGAAGCAAGGGGACATATAGTGACTTTGAGTAGGAGATTTTAAACTTTATAGAGATTGTAATGTGAAACAGTCTATCTTTATGTATCCGGTTGGTTGTCTCGCAGAATCACAGGATGTTTGGGGTTGGAAGGGACCTCTGTGGGTCACCCAGTCCAACCCCCCTGCCGAAGCAGGGTCACCCAAAGCAGGCTGCACAGGACCGCATCCAGGCGGGTCTTGAATATCTCCAGAGAAGGAGACTCCACAACCTCCCTGGGCAGCCTGTGCCAGGGCTCCGTCACCTTCAGAGTGAAGAAGTTCTTCCTCATATTCAGCTGGAACTTCCTCTGCTTCAGTTTGTGCCCATTGCCCCTTGTCCTGTCACTGGGCACCACTGAGAAGAGTCTGACCCCATCCTCCTGACACCCACCCTGCAGATATTTAGAGGCATTTCTAAGGTCCCCTCTCAGCCTTCTCTTCTCCAGGCTAAACAAGCCCAGCTCCCTCAGCCTTTCCTCATAGGAGAGATGCTCCAGTCCCCTCCTCATCCTCGTAGCCCTCTGCTGGACTCTCTCCAGTAGCTCTTCATCTTTCTTGAACTGGGGAGCCCAGAACTGGTCTCCAGCTACTTTAAATTGGTTGATTTCATTGGTTTAAGGAAGCTACTGCAAGAAAGACGTAGAAAATAGAAGGCAGAAAGAATGTGCTTGAGAAATGAGCGGGTGGGAGAGCCGGGTGAAACTTCCCAAGCCACTTCCCATAGTAACAGACCTCTGACGCTGGTAAATAACGTTCTACGTGCATCCTTTTCTCAAAGCTACTTCCATTTCGCTCCCCGCTTGTCTGCCGCAGAGGCTGAACTCTGTTAACCTTCGAGGATGATCACAGTTTTTGAAAAGAGGGCAGAGAGGAGCTTCCCTGCCCAGAGCTGCGGAGCTTTGCTTGGGAGGAGCAGCCCACAACTCCCCATCCACAACATCTGACAGGAGGAGCTCCGAGCCAGAGCCCATCCCCGATTAACCGAGGAGCTCTACATTTGCTCGAGCTAAAGAACATTTCCCGAGTCTCCCTCCTCGGTACCCTAGAAAGCCACCTTATACTTTTATTACAGTTTTCGCTGTGACTAAATCTGCTTTGCGTGTGTTGTGCAGCCTTCCCTTACTTGGCTGCATATGTTGGGAGTCTAACGAAAAGCCCGGTGCCAAACGCACTGCATGTGCATGATGTGGTGTTTCCAAATATCTTGTGACTTTGGTCAAAGCAGAGTAAAATTAGGCTGAAATGCTCTAACATCTTATTTTTTTTCCTTCTCAGCTGAGAGCTGTTTGCAACCCATGTGTTCATTTTCTGCTGCAAACCTTTAGTATAGACTAGTATATGTATACACTAGAATATAGTATATTCCTTTTTGAAAAGGAAAAAACATTGCATTTAAAATTAATTTGTTACTTTTTGATTAAAAAACTCCACATTTTTTCTCATTCCATTTAAAAAAAAATGGATTAATCTCTTTTTTTAAAAAATTTAAAATAATGTGACAGAAACCAGCAATTTTATCCCAGAAGGTACAAGGTTTGGCGAGTTACTAACAACTGAGTACAAGATGGAGGGAGGAAAAAATCCCATAACCAAGTTCCAGTGATACCAGTCCAATTGCTCTTCCACTTTGAAGGGTCAGCTGTCTTTTCTGAATTAGTCTTTTCAATTACGTTTCCGTAACACGTGGCAGATTGAGAAAAACAGTCCTCCGAAGATCTCTGCCCTGGTTGACGGATGAACTAGATAATGGAGTATGATCTTTGCCATTTGCATGAGTTGACACATTTTCACTTCTGTATGTATGTTTAAATCAAGGAATCAAAATAACTTTTGAGTACAGAATATAAATCCCAGACCAAAATGACAGCTTTCATTGCAGGCTTGGGTTAAATGTAAACAGCACAGATGTTATAGATATCTTTTAATTAAATGCATAAATTAGAGAAATGTGTTGAATGTTCACAGCGACTACACCAAGAAGGGAGAATGAGGAAGATTGGACTTTGTCAGCTGCTGGCTGCCTCCGCTGCCTTCCCGTACCGAGCTGAATTTTGTCACAACCCTTGGTAGAAGTCGCAGCGCTTCTCTCCGGTTGATTTACGGGCTGTTTGTTCCTGCTTGGGATGGTTACTGGTGGAGATGGCTTTTTCCTGGCCAAGCGAGGGGATTTCTAATGTGTATCAGCGTCGCTGCTGAGGACTCTGCCATTAGGATTTAGAGGGCAGCTGGTTTAGGTCACCAGTCCTTCCCTGTAGCTGTATTTGTTACGTAGGATCAGATGATTGCATTGAATCCTGAATCCATGTGGATTTAGGCTGGGTTTATGGTTCCTGAGGTCGTAACGCTCAACCCACGATCCATTGAGCTTGCAAACAAGGAATGATTTTTCTTGACCGTGTTCTCGTGTTGCCTCCTGACCCTAACAAACCCTACTATACTCCCTTCTACCCAGCTTTTCTCCTTGCTCTTCGTGGCCGTGCTAGCACTGCAGGTAGGTGCTGAGTGTCTCCAGCCACCGAGGGCTCTTGGACCACGGGAGATGAGGATAGATGGGGATTCCTGCGGCACATACACTGCATTTACTCCTTGCATGCCATCTGGGTAATTTATACGAGTTCTTTGTCACAAAAGTTGTTTAAACTATGGGGAGAGCAATCAACCTGTGGCTCGTGAGCTGAGTTCGGCTTGAGGACAGACAGTACAGTAGTGGGGTGAGAACTTCCCAGCTTGATAATGCTGCAGAAGCTCCAGGAGGAAGGTTTTGCTTCCTTTGCTGCAGTGTGCTAGGTATCAAAAGCGCCAGCCAGGATTGCTTTTTGCAGATAGGAAACCAGAGGCTTGTATCAGATGAAGGAAGGTCTGCTAGATGGTGTGAGCAGCCGACAGCTCCGAAACAGAGCAGGCAAATTCATATCTGTGGAGTAGAGTGGGAGAAGAGCACAGCCCTTCAAGTGAGTTGGCTTTAATGGGAGACTTGTGAGATTCAGGTGATGCCTGGAGCTCTGAGCTTGGAGTCAGGCAGCAAAACTTTATTTGAATTCCTCACGCTTATCTATCCTGTCAGGTTTTGCCAGGCTCCATCCTCCCTTACTAAGCCCAGCGAAGACTGATTATTGTCACCAGAGTAAACAATCTTGACCTGAACGCGCAGGGAGGAAAGGGCCAGCTACGTTGGATAACAAAGGGACGTAATAGCATTTATGAATAAATGATTTTTCAAATTCCCCAGCCTGAGGTGGGCAGTTCTCTAGAACTGTTAGATTCATGGCCGAAAGACAGCCTGTAGCAGGATACGAGGTCTTCGTACGGTGAAGGTCAGTGAAGGCAAACAGATGTGGAAATGCTATGTCTAAAGCACAGTAAATCAGAAAACACAAGTGTTTCTCATGCAAAAGTGAAAGAGCAGCTCATCTGAGGCCATTTATCAGCTTGAGATGGTTGTTTGCATTAGAAAAAGAACAGTTTCACTAGAGGAGAGCACTGCTTTTTAAACTGACGGCTGCGGGAGGACGCCAAGCATCCAGATGGCTTTTTGGATGCAGTCAGCTCCTTGCTACCCTGACTTAGTCAAGGCAGATGCCATTGCCCAGCTGCAAGACCCATGAAGGTGTCCTTCACCACGAAGGAATCCTTGTCCCTACTCATTAGTAGCCGTCTCTTTCTCCCTCCTGCACACTACTTGCCTCTATCATTGATGAAGGCTGGTTTCCAGTAGCTAATTTGAACATGCTGTCACAACCTACATGTCCTTCATGAATAGAATATAGAATCACGGAATGCTTTGGGTTGGAAGGGACCTTTGAAGGCCATCTAGCCCAGCCCTGAGCAGGGACATCTTCACCCAGAGCAGGTTGCTCAGAGCCCCATCCAGCCTGGCCTGGAATGTTTCCAGGGATGGGGCCTCCACTACCTCTCTGGGCAACCTCTGCCAGGGTTTCACCACCCTCTGTAGAATAGAATGAACAACCTAAAAATGCATTTAAGCAAAGGCACCCTTGTTATCTGTTGAGGTCAACTTAAACCCCCCCCCCAGTTTGGGTCTGCACAGGACTCTCAGCATTAGGACAAATAGAAAACAAAAAAACCCAAGTTATGAAGTCCACATCCTCACAATGAAGAGCGTAAACGTCCGCGTTTGGCACTGATTCCTCAGCTGGCGGTCCCAGCAGAGATAAGGCTGCCATCTGGCACTACCTGCTATGGCTGGAGAGGTTTTGCTGTCATTTCACCTTTTGCTCCTCGAGACAAATAAATTGGATTTCCTGCGCATAGTGGGGCAGTGCCGCTCGTCTCGCGGCATGGTTTGTCCGTTTGCCGAGGCTCGAAATACTGAAGAAGGGAGTACATTCGTTGGGGTGTCCTGTTTCCAGTTTGGGGAGATTAGGGAGCCAAAAGGTCCGCGGACTCGATAGGGCTGTTAGTCAGCATGTCCTGAACCTGGGGCAGATAAGGGTCCACTTCCTAGGCTGCCCTGATTGGAGAGTTAACAGTTGGTGACAGCGAGTCTGTCTCTGTTCTGAAGTCATTGTTATCATTTTTTCTAATATTTACAGGCCTGGCTCGCTCCGATTAAAAAGGACAAAATCAAAAGGAGGTCTTCCTTCACTGGGCGCTGGAGGGGGGGAAGGATGTTTGGGCTTGGCGTGCTGCCGTGCCGGGTGGGAGGGACCGGAGGAGGATGTCGGCTCGGGCTTCGGCTTTGTGGCCGCTGTTATGTAAAAGTCAAACCTCATAAAACCGGCGGTGAGGAGCCCTTCCGCATGAGGAATCATGTCGTAAACGTCAGCCCTCCGCGAGGCAAATGGAAGGTGTTAAACGCAGCGGGGAGAGGGGTCTCGTTTCCCTGGGTGATACACAAAGCCGAAGTCTAGGCGTTGCTTTGGACCCCCGTACAGTGATAACAGAGAGGAGCTTGGTCCCAGTTGTCCAAAGTAATGTTCTTTTTGGCTTGGTGGGATGTTTGGAATGCTGCTGCAGCATTGCACCGGTTTCCAGTGAAAGCATGTCTGGGACATCGTCACGGGAAAAATATGCAAACTGAATCACTCTGCTCTTCTTCTGCCACCTTTGGTGTTGGGGGAATATGTTCTACGCAACTAAATGAGAAAACAAACAACTGTGACATTGTAGTAACTCTGAATTTTGGTTGAAAGAAACAGGCAGGTGAAACCAGCACTGATACTCTGTGCTTCAGCTGGCTACTCCCAGGACTGAGCAGAAAGGGCTCACATCAGCAGTTTCCAAAAGGAAATATCCTCTATCTATGAAATTAGTGGGGTTTATGCTGTCAGCAGACTTCAGTCCTTTCCCATCTCGGATGCTGAAGAGCAGGGAGGTCAGCGCTAGAGACTTGATCGGTGGCCACCAGCTCCACCAGCAAGTGCTAGGTGGGACTGAGTCTAAACCCTCCAGCTCCTTTCCCAGGGTGGGGGAAGAAAAACCCAATCCTTGGCATGATAACTGCTATGTAAAAGTGAAAAAAGTGTAATATTTACATATTACTGGGTCAGAATTTGTGCATTGTCCGGGCAGGTGTCCTGAGGAGAGTCCATCTTGCTTGCTCCGGAGGTGGGTCGTGTTCTTGGAGTTTAATGGTTTCCTTCATTTTTCCTTCATTGCCACACTCGTAGAAAACACTGTGCTCGTTTTGCCTTGCAGATTGCATGGCACAGACCGTGGCAAGAGCTTTCTTTGCACAACCGCTGGGTTATTTCGGTGGGAATAGAAGAGGTCGGGCAGCCAGGGAGATGTTTATCTGGGGTTTGGTTTAGGACAATAGGGTGGTGCATGAGCCTAGGTGGAGCAATTGTCCGTGATGTTATCTGGAGCACAAAGCATTTCCACAACAAACAACATTCCTCATATTTTAGATCAGCCTGCTATCAAAATCAAAACAGCCAATGGGATCCTGGGGTGCATCAAGAAGTGTGTGGCCAGCAGGTCGAGGGAGGTTCTCCTCCACCTCTACTCTGCCCTGGTGAGGCCGCATCTGGAGTACTGTGTCCAGTTCTGGGCTCCCCACTTCAAGAAAGATGAGCAGCTACTGGAGAGAGTCCAGCGGAGGGCTATGAGGATGGTGAGGGGATTGGAGCATCTCCTGTGAGGAAAGGCTGAGGGAGCTGGGCTTGTTCAGCCTGGAGAAGAGAAGGCTGAGAGGGGACCTTAGAAATGCCTACAAATATCTGCAGGGTGGGTGTCAGGAGGACGGGGCCAGACTCTTTTCAGTGGTGCCCAGCGACAGGACAAGGGGCAACGGGCACAAAGCGAAGCAGAGGAAGTTCCGTCTGAACATGAGGAAGAACTTCTTCCCTCTGAGGGTGACGGAGTCCTGGCACAGGCTGCCCAGGGAGGTTGTGGAGTCTCCTTCTCTGGAGATATTCAAGACCCACCTGGACAAGGTCCTGTGCAGCCTGCTCTGGGTGACCCTGATTCGGCAGGGGGTTGGACTAGATGACCCACAGAGGTCCCTTCCAACCCCGAACATTCTGTGATTCTGTGTTTCTGTAATACTTAAATAGTAGCACTCGCTGCTAGAAATTTAAAATATATGGTTGGCTCTGAGATTTGCGTAGAGTAGGTTTGCTGTGTCTTGGAGTATATAGCTACGTGTATTGGTATACATTCATTATTCAGCAGGATTTTTTCCAAACCTACCGTTGTTCCTATGCTCCATAGGCTCTTTTAAAACTTTTCAGGTGAGTTTTTCTTTATTGTTAAAGTTTAAGAAGTTATATAAATTAGACTACAAGCTCACTTTTCAGAAAATAAGTAGTAGATAGTTGTCTCTGACAGAACTACTGGAATATTGGTTGGCATTTATGGTATTGTTTTTGCTCTTAAAAGAGTTGATGAAGTGAATACAGATCTGTATTTTTTATCCAGAAGTTGGAGCAGATTTTGTACCCCAGATAGATGAGTTAATACTCTGCTGTCTTTACCTAACAGACTTCTCTTGTCAGCTGTGATATGTCCAAGAGGAGACTTTGCCTTTTTCACCCCTATTTTACCCTCCTTTGAGTTCCTTCACGTTGTTGCAAAGAATCAAATTGCATGGGAGGTATTCGTTTGATCTTTGGCAAGTCCTGAACCATAAAAAGCCCTTTTCGCTTTCTGGAAGGGGTTTCCCCACCGCCCAGGTGGTGCTGGGGCTCTGAATGCACCATCAGCTTTCTCTGAAGGCTTCTCGCAGATCTGCAGCTTGACTGTGCATGAGCCATCTTCCCCTGCCTGCTAAACTTCATATTTTCTGTCCTTGGCAGAGGGATCCAAAGAGTGCACGTACGGATTTAGGACAACTTCAGGTTTTGCCCAGTTTGAGACCTTCAAAGAGTTCATTTTCCACCCCCACCCCATGATTTACACAATATGTGAAAGTAAGTGAGAGGTTCCCAGTGGAGTTATTAAAGCCAGTTTCTTTGTTTAAAATTTACATTTAGCATACTTGAAAAGTGGCAGATTTTCAACTGTCTCATTCATAAAATTCTCGAAAGAAAAATTTCAGCCTTGAATCTGCTTTTTTTTTGGGGGGGACAATGATGTTTTGGGTTTGGGGAAGCCTTTGTGAGGTTTCAGGGTTGGATTCTGAGACTCGGAAAATTCCTGGGTGTCCAAGCCCTGCTTTGAGGGTACCACGAAAGCATCGTTGACTTAATGGCGAGTTGTAGCAGAGCAAAGCATCCAACATCTGCTCCTAATCTTGTCACCTTTTCTGAGCAACTAGACAAATTTTCTGTGCAAAGTTGGCGGTGGAGGAGTGATTTCTAAACGCAGTCCATTTCTACCAGAACTGTTTGCTGCTAACGTACTGGTTTGCACTGGTGTGCAAAGCTTTGCACGTTATTCGAGGGAAGGATGACTTGCGAGCTGAAAGGCAGGAAGCCAGGACTTGAACTCATCTGCACCTTCCTTAGCATCAGTAAAAATAGGCTCTGCTGTTACGAAATGTGCATTTTCTGCAAATCCCCCCCGGTAGGAAGATTTACGCATCCACTTCATATCGGTAAAAGTTTTCTGAGTTGAGAGGTTTGGCCCCGTTTGTGCAGTGGTGCCCTTTGATGCTACAGAGAAATGGGTCCAGGGATTATTCTGCTTTTCAGGTTTTAATTCCCTAAATTCAAAAGCACACAAAGGATTTTGCTTATTTTTCTGAGTAGTTGCTGTGTGTACGTAACAGGATCATGAACACTCGAGCCAGGTCAGGTGCTAGAACCATTAGGGGTTGGGTTACTGGTTGGGTTACCGTTACTGGATTGGGCCGGTAGCTTTCTTCAGTCCACCCATTTAAATCTTTTTGTGGTTAGATTTATTGCAATTTAAAAAAAAATTCCTCATTTTTTTACCTGTCGTTATTTTGAGGTGGTTCATTTTTTGCTCTGATCCCATGTCTGTGTTCTTTTCTCTAAAAGGCATCTTTATTTTTTTTTAATTATTTTTTTTATTATTGTTATTTTAATTTTTTTTTCTTTATTTTTGAAGAATTTTTGGCATTTCAGGTTAAACCCTGAAGTGAATGAAAGTTCTGGTATTTTGTTGATAGCACCTCATCTACACATCATGCCTTCATACTCAAGCTTAAAGTCTAGTTACATATATCGGCCTCTAGTCCTTTTTTTCTTACTGTTTGGCAAAGCCAGCATAGATTGTGTTTTCTGCCGTGTTGCAAACGTCCCTGTTCTGCCTGTTTCTGCCTGTTGCGGTTCCCTGTCTCTCTGTGGTCTGGCAGCAAGTCACCGCGCTGTCTGGCTCCTGGCTGTTGAGCTGTCATCTTGGGAATGTTCTGAAAGGTGTGTGTTCATCTAGACAACACGGTATAGAGAAATGGCGAGGAAATTGCAATTACAACTGTAAGTCCTTGAATTGCGACTATATACACGTATAATACATGCAGTGTTATGTAGGGGTTAATGATGCTTTGATAGCACATAACGTGAGTCCTGCTTTCATCTTTCCTTTTCTTCTTAATCTTTTCTTCCCGTTCCGAACTGTCTGCAGGTAGACACAGCACCCCCAAAGCTGAGTGGGGATCCCCTTGCTTGCTCAAACCAACTGCGTGAGGGATTTTTCTCTGGATGGCCTCATCCGAAGCTCAGATTGGTACTTTTGTATGGTGCTTTTGGAATTTGTACAAACCTTTACTCCGAGTGATCTGGAAATGGACATCGCCTATCAATGATCTCAACTTGCTCAAACGGTTGTGTCTCGAGAGATAAACTTCCCTGCCCTTCTGGACCAGGAAGACTGGATCTCGTTAGATGACTCTGGGTTACTTATTGAATTTTACTCCCTGGGAGAAATGTTGTTTTCTGCTACAGCTCATGTGATTGCTTAAACGGGGGCTATTTAGAATCATAGATTGCTTTGGGTTGGAAGGGACCTTTAGAGGTTGTTGGGGTCGATGTAGCTTGAGAATTAGCACGACTAGGCCGCTTAAGCAAAACAGCATAACTGAACAGGCCGCTGGAAAAGACAGCTAAGAATAGCCATTGAGAAAGTTCTGATAGTGCACATGGTGTGGGTTAGCAAAAACAAGATGTGTTCAAGGACATGGAGGCAGTCTGTTGCTATTGGCGTTAGTGCATAGTTACCAATCATAAGGGAATATGGGGTGCGTGAACAGCGTGTGATTTACGTCTGTAGCCTATCCGAATAAGCGTAATCATGTGTACAGATATGGAAAATGTATATAACCGCACAAGCGGAATAATAAAGAAAACCAACTGTGCATCATATCAATGTGTGTGAAAGTCGTTCCTGTCCTTGCACGGATGCTGAAACTTGGCATTGTGGTGACCCTGAAGATTTATCGCAGCCGAAGAACACAGGGGACTGCCGGCTGGCGAGGTAAGCCGGGCTGCCCGAGAAAGGCAGGAGCGGATGTGCGGCACGCTGGGGGGGGCGTGAACATCGGCAGTATGGGTTCCACTGTGTCAGTGTTGGAAAAGGCGGCGCAGAAAAGCCTGTTGGAATTGGCAGATCGAGCCGACGCTAAGTTAACTAAAGGAGACATATCGGGACTATTATTATGGTGCCGCCGCCGAAAGCTGATAACAACAATGGATCAGCTGTTCGATCCGGATGCGTGGCACAGAGTTGGGATGGACTTGTGGGACTCTGTGCAGGTCAGAAACAAAGAGGCGCGACAATTAGCCCCTGTTTTCCGAACTGTTAAAAATATGATTGCCGATATGAAGGATGATGCTACTGTGGCTGCAGCCGCCGCGAGAGCTGTTTATGCAATCAGTCAACCCGCTGGAGACTGTCAAGATCCCTGTACGGCGCCTCGGGCTTATCCCGTTCGTCCTAGTGAAAAGGAGTTCCGGGGAGGACCGAGTATTGAATTGGGAGACTGGGCACCAGCGCCACCTACAGCTCCACCACTGCCAGAGAAGGTGCCGCTCCCAGACTCCGATTCTCAAGAAATGGATACTGACTCGCCCGAAGGAGCAACATCGCTGTTATACCCAAAGATTCATAAAAGTGAACTTATGGACATATTGAGAAAGCAACAGGATCAAATGACAAAGCTGCTGGACGAGATGCAACGACTAGATAAAGGATCCCGTAACGCCACGATTAAACAGGCATATCGAAAGGCTCACCAAGCCATAATGGACGGTTTGCGAGCGGTCGAGCAGCAGATATGTGGGGAGTCGGACGGGATGAGGGAGGTGATTTCAGGGGGGTCAAATAATGGAAGCATTAACGAAAGTGCACCGGCACAGCATTCGCAACGGCGCTGGGTTAGGCTAATGCTGGAAGACGGGGAAATGAGCTTAGCTGACGCTGATCACTATTTACGCAGTAAATATGGTAAGGGGGTGGGGGATGACGAACATGAGGCGTGGAAGAGGGGTGTGAAGTGGAGAGAGCAAGGAGGGGGGGCATCCGGTGTTCAAAAGCCTGATTGCGCGCGCGGTGGGTGTGGTCTGCAGGGACCCGGCGGTACAGAGGGGGGTGGTGTGGCCGCTGGAGGTCAGAGTGGAGATGGGACGCCCCCGATACTCGACCCTAATTTTAATATGGGACAACGATGGAGGGGGGTAATAGAAAATGCTGTAATCGAAGGACAAATGCTACCAAACAGTTTAACAGCATTCCCGGTGTTTACGCAGGGGAATCAACGGATATGGGCTCCTTTTGACTGGAAAACAGTGAGTCAGTTACAAAAAACCGTAATGAACTATGGTTTGGATAACAAGCAAGTTATGACGCTGGTTACCACCTTTTTCAAAAATCAGATATTAGTGCCAGCTGATGCCCGAGCCTTGTTAGAATTGGTGTTGCCCCCCACTGCCTTTATGTTGTGGAAGGATAAGTGGCGGGATAAATGTGAGTTTGCAATGATGCAAAACCTTCACCTAGGTGCCGATGATCCTTTACGTGTAGTTACCCTAGACCAGCTCATGGGTACTGGCGCTTTCCGCGACGGGGCAGCTCAAGCGGCGCTACACCCTCGAATATTGCAACAGTCACAGAGCTTAGCCCTGGCCGCTTTAACTGAGTTACCACAGATTGGGCAGCCTGTATTGCCTTATACGCAGATTCGTCAGGGTCCTGATGAGCCGTACATGCACTTTATAGACCGATTAAAGGAAGCATTAGATGCGGCACCAAATCTGCCAAGTGAAGCAAAAGGTGCAGTAGGAAAGGATTTAGCTTTTCAAAATGCCAACACTCAATGTCAACAGATAATTGCGTCCCTACCTAGTGGGTCTACCCTTAGTCGGTATGTGGAGGCTTGTTCCCAATTACCTCGCTTAGCGGAGGAAAGAGAGAAGGCCAGAATACATGCGGCTGCTATGGCCGCTGCTTTACGACCTGCCATGCAAACGGGGAAAGGGGATCGAGGTGCTAAAGCAAAAACTGGTTGTCTTATTTGCGGAGAGAAAGACCATTACAAAAGAAACTGTCCTCAGGTCAAGAAGCAAAAGGTGGTGGCTGATGATTTTGTAGGGACATGCCATAGATGTGACAAGTTCGAGCATAAAGCAGCTCAATGCAGGTCACAGTTTAAAAAGGATGGTACCCCCCTGTCAGGAAACGGGCAGAGCAGCGCCAGGATGGGGGGCGCGAGGACAAGAAAGTTCCCCACAGCTATGGCTGTCTCGACGAGCTCCGAGCCGCCACAAGCGGCTCCGCAGGAGTCGATCTGGCCGTGGGACAAGACATCACTATAGAAGATGATAAGGTGCATGTCGTCCCCTCGGTAGCCACAGGACCTTTAGGCCATGGGCTGAGTGCATTGTTGGTGGGGCGATCCTCTGCATCTAGACAGGGAATTTTTGTCCTACCGTGGGTAATTGATGCAGATTTCACAGGCCCAATAGGGATTACATTAAAGATATTCACGCCACCATTAACCATCAAACGAGGCAGCAAGGTTGCCCAACTGATTCCTTTTATTGCTCAGGTCCCCCCAACTGACCCTAACTATAGGGGAAGTGACGCCTTTGGCTCAAGTGGACCCCCCTTGGTGGCATTCGTACAATCTCTTTCCACAGAACAGCCCATAAGAAAGATCACTATTAAAGGACCGAACGGCATTGTACTAAAAGACCAGAAAATGTTGTTAGACTCTGGAGCGGATGTTATTATAATCCCGAGGGCCCAATGGCCAGAGTCATGGCCATTGACGGTAGTGTCGGGCATGGTGACAGGAATCGGTGGTGCAACAGCGACACAAATGAGTACTGAGTTCATTACTTTTGTAGACCAAGATGGTAAGTTGCTGGCACAAGCACGCCCTTATGTCTTGAATACCACTATTTGGCTATTAGGCAGAGACATATTATCACAATGGGGTTGTGTCATTCAGACGCATTTTTGACAGCGGCCATTGAAGCGAGCGCATCCAGGCCTACACTGAAGCTCACGTGGTTGACAAAAAAGCTGATCTGGGTGGACCAATGGCCGCTGTCTACTGAAAAGCTCGCCCATCTCCAAGAATTGGTGGATGAACAAGTGAAGTTGGGGCACTTGGTCCCGTCCACTAGTCCTTGGAATACTCCTGTGTTTACCATTCAGAAAAAGTCCGAAAAATGGAGACTCTTACAAGACCTAAGAGCAACCACCGTGCGGACCAACTAGTGACAGCCACTCCCGTACAACTGTCCACGAGCTTTGATGCTGCACGAGCAGCGCATGATTTTTTCCATCAGTCTGCGGCGGCGCTGCAACGACAGTTTTCATTATCTAAAGCAGATGCGCGTGCTATTGTTGCAGCCTGCCCTGACTGTGCGAGACTCACTCCTGTACAGGATGGTGGTGTAAATCCTCGAGGTCCACAGCCCAGACAACTTTGGCAAACCGATGTGACTGAGTTCCCCCAGTTTGGGCGTTTGAAGCACATCCATGTCTCTGTCGATACGTGTTCGGCTGCCATCTGGGCAACAGCAGCTACTTCTACCAATGCCAAAGCAACCCAACGACATTGGGCGCAAGCCTTTGCTGTGTTGGGAGTACCTGAACAAATTAAAACTGATAATGGCCCAGCCTACAGGTCTCAGGTGGTGGCCCGTTTCCTTCAGCGGTGGGGTGTTAAGCATGTACGGAGCACCCCATACAACTCCACTGGTCAAGCTATTGTTGAGCGTTCCCATCGCTTACTAAAAGATCATTTAAATATTTTAGAAAAGGGGGGAGAGCGGTCCCCGATAGACTGTCTACACAAAACCCTTTTTGTCCTGAATTGGTTGAATGTTAGAGGAGGTCATATTGACCCCCCCAACTGTTCGGCACAGGGGAACAAACAAAAATGTCTATGACAATGATGTGGTGTTAGTAACGGTATTCTGCCCGGATAAAGGGCTTTGGGAAGGTCCAGTACGACTACTCACTTGGGGGAGGGGATACGCTTGTATTTCTACAGATAATGGACAGATGGAGTGGGTGCCGGCAAAATGGATCAAACCCATCTTGAATGAACACGGAAGAAGAAGGGGAGGTGATAAAAAGACAGTGGGCCCGGTTAACAAAGATGCTAACCACATGGTTGTAGGCGCTACATCCCAACAATGTTTCGCTGTTATCTGTACTATCTGACGAGTGTCAATATGAGTGCCTGCTTTCTAGGGCTCTGGAGTTAAGTTTTGGAAAGTAAGTTATTTTGCTCCTTTCTGGTAGTAGAGTTTGGGTACCCAGGTAGGACCCTGCTCTTGAACATCAGTGGTCCCAGTGATCGCAGGACCTCCAGCCGGCACCGAGGGATTCTCGGGGAGAACCTCTGATCACTGGACCAAAAAGTTCTGAGCAGGGACTATTAATAAGACAAAGGCATTCTTCCAGTATTACTTTTTGTTGCCTGCCTGCTGTCTGTTCATAAGTCTTTGTAATATTTGGATTTATGTTGAAAACTTGGTGTGCTTGTGTGTGTATGTGTGGTCGCAACCATAAATGTGTGATTTTATGTTATGGTGTTTGTATTTCTGTGATCTGATGGATTTATTTGGTTTTTGTGATCTAATGGATTTGTCTGGACTAAGTAACTGCCTTTGCATCTTCTGGTTTGGTAAGTTTTCCGGGTTCTGCCTTTAGACTATTGTATCTGCATTCTGATTTATTGGGGCTGCGGAAGTATTTGATGCAGCAGGAAACAGATGGGGAATTTCTGGCTGGTTAATGTCACTAATCAAAATGTTATTGCTTATTGTTGTAATGATTATGGCAGTGATTATGTTGGTCCCGTGTATAATACGCACAACACAAAAGGCACTAGAGGTAACTGTGAAGAAAATTTTTGTGATGCAACTAACACAAATTGAGCAAATGTTTTTAAGGCAATGATAAGATAGCTTAGCTTTTTTGAAAAGAAAAAGGGGGAGATGTTTGGGTCGATGTAGCTTGAGAATTAGCACGACTAGGCCGCTTAAGCAAAACAGCATAATTGAACAGGCCGCTGGAAAAGACAGCTAAGAATAGCCATTGAGAAAGTTCTGATAGCGCACATGATGTGGGTTAGCAAAAACAAGATGTGTTCAAGGACGTGGAGGCAGTCTGTTGCTATTGGCGTTAGTGCATAGTTACCAATCATAAGGGAATATGGGGTGCGTGAACAGCGCGTGATTTATGTCTGTAGCCTATCCGAATAAGTGTAATCGTGTGTACAGATATGGAAAATGTATATAACCGCACAAGCGGAATAATAAAGGAATCCGACTGTGCATCGTATCAATGTGTGTGAAAGTTGTTCCTGTCCTTGCACGGATGCTGAAACTCGGCAAGAGGTCATCTAGCCCAACCCCCCTGCAGTGAGGCCAACCTGGCCTTCAACCTTTTCAGGGATGGGGCCTCCACTACCTCTCCTCTTAACCCGCGCCTAGATTGTTTTTGAACCTCTACTTGTCACCTTGAGTTCTCTTCTTCAAACCCCCCCCCGACACGCTGCTGTTTTCTTCTCCGTCTTTGACTTTGCCCCTATCCCTCGCACAGATCTTTGAGCGCGATGTGCAACTCGTGCTTAGTCTAGCAGGTTTCCTGTTTGCTTCCTTCATCTCCCCGCCGTCGTCTTCTGCCGGGCTGTCTGTGCTTCAAGCCTGAGAAGGAGCCGAAGATGGTATCGGGTGGGTGTGGTGTAGCCCATACAGATATTTTGTCAAAGCCACATACATAGACTTTCTGTCTAAAGTCAAAGAGAAGCGCTGTAAATACAAAGAACCAGAGAAAGATGAAACAGCATTATCTCCCCAGAAGAATTAAATAATTGCAAAAAATTCAGTCTAGAAGTATCTTAGAAGCTAAGTACTGAGAAATTTTTGTCTGTAAATTGTGCCATGTCAAAGCACTTCAATGCTTCAATTTGTATAGAAACGAAATATATCAATGTTTGCGTATGTAGGTGTAAATCTGCCCCATGAACAGTGTAGCAGGCATGACTGTTGAGTTGTTTTCAAGATCATTAGCCATTAATTTGGCTCAGGTTGGGATTTGGGTGGACCAGATTTCAAAGTGGCCTCATGGATTTTGCAGACCAGTAGAAATGTTCTTCCCCTGCCCAAACTCCTTACGGGCTAGCATGTTTGGTGCGAGGCACGTTGCAGGGCCAAACCTTGCTGGGGTAAATATTCCTTATGGCACCTATAATGAAGACTGGGTATGGTGCTGAATCCAAGGACTTGTTTTTTTCCTCTGCCAGTTTATGTATATTGCTAATAAGGTCCAATCCTGCACATGCTCCCCAGGCAATACTACTATATTTAGCTGAAGCAATATGAAACACAGAATTTGCCAGCATGTCGTTAGGTTACCACACAAGACTCACAGAATCACAGAATGTTCGGGGTTGGAAGGGACCTCTGTGGGTCACCCAGTCCAACCCCCCTGCCGAAGCAGGGTCACCTAGAGCAGGCTGCACAGGACCGCGTCCAGGCAGGTCTTGAGTATCTCCAGAGAAGGAGACTCCACAGCCTCCCTGGGCAGTCTGTTCCAGGGCTCCGTCACCCTCAGAGTGAAGAAGTTCTTCCTCATGTTCAGCTGGAACTTCCTCTGCTTCAGTTTGTGCCTGTTGCCCCTTGTCCTGTCGCTGGGCACCACTGCACGGTAAGCTTTTCAAACGCGCACAAATCTCCTTCTCAGAAAGACTTTAGAGCTTTGGACTGATGGAAAGTTAATGTGAATTTGACTCTCAAATGCCTTCAGAGTCCTTTGGTAATGGTACTTTTCTCCTAAACCAGTCACATGCTTTCGAAAATACAAACTCGCGTTGGATTGCTGTTTCAGAAACCAGTGTTGCTAACCAGGGACTCGAGGAAAAGAGGATTCTCCAGTTGTCTGTTAATCCAATTCTTTGTTTTCTTTCTTTCCTACAGCGACTGCCGCATTTCTTTGCTGAGGGCTGCTTTTCTTCCAGCAAAGCATCTAGATCAGCGAAGAAGCAAAGACTAACCTTCGCTCCCTCGCCCTTCAGGCAGCTCCATCTGCCCTTGCTTAGTTTATCGGGGTGGAGATCATCCACTGACATGACACAGCAGCTCTAATGGTTCATTTGTGAAGGGGATTTTTGGATTTAATGCATGGCTCAAGTCGTCTAGCTGAAATGCCACCAAGTTGCCTGGAGCCATGCCAGGTGCTGTTGGCATGCGGCGATTTTATCTTCCTATAATCGTTAACTGCAAAAAAAAAAAAGAGAAAAAACACACCCCGATGTTGTTGAACTCTTGCGGTAGGGGAGTTATTGCGGCTCAGTTTCGGCATCTGTTCATCGGACTTCCTGTGGTTTTTCATCAAATCGTCTGATTGACAGCACAGACAGGCTGCAAAGTTCTTGGTCTGTCTAGTTTATACCCTCTTCCCAACCACTAAATCTGACTTCTGCTTTGTCTGGCAGAAGAAAACGAGATCGGGTGCTGTGGTAGGTTGATTCACCAGAGCTGATAAGTGGTGTCTGTATTTCAATCGTGCAGTTGAAATCCTAGTGTTACCTCCGGCTTGCAAGTTTTCAAGCCTTGTCTCAGGTCGGTTTGTTGTGAACTAGCTGGGGTTGTCTGCTCTCGTAATGACTGGAGAGAAATGCAAAGAATGGCTCCGCTGGACCCGTTTATGTCAGGGCAGTGAGTGCAAAAACTTAAATAGCGAAGCGAGCGGGTAATGAAGAACTTTTACAAGGGTGTGTAGTGATAGGACAAGGGGGAATGGCTCTAAACTAAAAGAGGGCAGATTTAGGTTAGATATTAGGAAGCAATTCTTCCCCATGAGGGTGGTGAGGCTCTGGCCCAGGTTGTCCAGAGAAGCTGTGGCTGCCCCCTCCCTGGCAGTGTTCAAGGCCAGGCTGGATGGAGCTCTGAGCACCCTGGTCTGGTGGAAGATGTCCCTGCTGATGGCGGGGGGGGTTGGAACCAGATGATCTTCAAGGTCCCTTCCAACCCAAACCATTCTATGATTCTGTGAACTTGTACATCTTTCGACACCGTCCAGCTGAACCAATAGGGCTGTGAAGGTAAAAAAGGGATGATCTATCCCATGCCAAGACTTTTCCTCTATAGTTAGGACTGCCATTGAAGGTGTCTTAGAATAGTCCTTCTTTTCAGACAGTGCTAAAAATCGGGCTCATTTGGATGTCACCAGCTGGGGAGCAAATGCCTTTCCAGGGTGAAGTTGGACACAACAACAGCAAAGCAGAAGAAAATGGCTTTCTGCATTGCTGCTTTGACGTGCCACTCTGGGAATTCCGTAAAACCCTCTCCAGTGCTGGCTGCGGTGTTTTCTGCGAGTGTCCCCGAGACTCCGGTGACCTGGTTGTTTTACAGCTCTCCTGAATCATTCCTTTGGTGTCATCTCCTGTCTGGCTGCAGCACGTGGCGACGGCTCCCAGTCGCTCATTTGGGAGCAGAGCATGCAGGAGAGAAATGGCACAGAGCTGAATTTAAACATTCCTTGAACTAGCACCCCTCAAAAACCTTAAAGCTTTATGGCATTCTCTCCATGGGGGGCTCTAGGATTTCTCATTTTTAATGCAGGAGAAAACATGGCCTCCCCACAGCCATGGATCATTCAAGTCATCTGAAGAAGTTGTGTTTCCATTACTGATTTGGAAGTCAAATTCTCCATGTCTCGTTAGCGTCTTGGGTCCACTGTTCGGGGGGACTATCAGAAAAGGATCACTTCTGCCCCTACTTACCTTCTTTTTTTTAAAAACATACATTTGACATTGTGTGTGTGTAATGGAAACGTGTATTATATCTCTCCTGAAAAGTCTTATTATCCTTGTCTGCATTCCCAAAATAACGCTGCAGACTGTTCAAGGCATATGTTGAGTATGAGAGAGTCCAGGCTGATTGCAGTGAGTTACGGTCTTTAATCTCAAATTGATTATTAAATTGCTACAGGACGATCACAATAGATGGCAACATTGATCAGTCTGAAGAAAGGCTTCATAATAAAATCAATGCATGACTGTTATTGCCTGAAAATATGAATGCTATCTGATTTATGCTGTCCTTCCAGCTGAGAGATGATGGGATAGTAAGAGCTGAGCATCTCAGAAGTAGCTGTTGGAATTTCTAATACAATTTTACCCACTGTTTTAAAGCTGAAGGTGTTTGTTAAGCTGCTTGAGAGTCCAGAATAGTCCCAGACTAGTGGGACCATTCTGGGCTCCCAGAGTGTCTGCAAAAACAGTAGCTATCATCTGTGACCCTGACAGTGAAAGAAGTTATCTGTGTTTAATTCAACTCAAATCAGCATCTTTAATCGCCTTTTTTCCCCCCCCCATTCCCTCCCAGAAGGACTACTACACGCTGCAGCACTGGCATGCAGCCACCTTTGGGGTGAAGAATGACAGCTGCATAAGGGCTTTTCTCTGCTAGGAAACGTTGCCGTGGTTTCATCATGAGGTTTAACCATTCATTCTGCTGATGCAAGGCTGAACTGAACGCGTTCCTGTCTACACTGACCACAAGCCAGGAAGCGTTTAGGGGGGGAAGTGGGGAAGATTACACTGAGGATAAGCAGAGTCGAACATCAGTTGTTTTATTTAAAAAAAAATACTTAAAATCTCCATGAGGGCTTGATTAGAGTGAGGCTTAAGATGCTGAAAGAATTGGGGTATCCTAAGAAGAGGGATGGGGTGGCAGAGGTGGAGGGCAGGCACGGCTTGAGGGCTTGGAGCTGAAATGGGAAGGGCTAGAAGGTGTGAAGGAAAAGGGGGATCTCACAAGGCCAATGAGAAAGAAGAAAACTTGGGCAAGTACGAAACAGAAAGATACACTAAAGAAAGACCAGAAAGATGAAGTGGAAGGGAGCTGAGGATGAGACTAGACTAGGAGATAAATGCAAGATACCTGAGAGTGAAGAAACAAAATGATGTAGAAGATTAAACAGGCTGGTCAAAACAGGCTTGAGGCGGAGAGGTTATAGGGAGGAGATAGAAAATGGTTTAGGGGTGCAAAAGGGCTATGGGAGAGCTTCTCTACCGCAAACTGCCTGTCTGATGCAGGAAATGAAGCTTGCTGATGTACCTTTGAGGTTCTGGGCTTTGAACTCACCAGGAGTCAGATGCAGACGTGCCTTCAACAACCTTATCTTTTAGCTGCCTCAGTTCCTTAAACAGAGATAATAGTGCTGGAAGCAATACTGCCCTCCTTCCCTCCCTGATAGCTGTGAGGATGAGCTCCCCACACGTTCTAATGCCATCAAGTACAATAATGACAGCCACGCCGATGGCCAAAATGGTTCTTCTCAGGCTAAATACTGGCGTCCAGCTAAGTTAGAGCTGTGGTAAAGGGCCTGACCCCAACAGAAGCCAAATCATGGCAGTTGCAGATGGAGCGTGCTGGAAGGTGACACCACTGCCACCTTCACCGTAGGAGATGGCATGGGGTTGAAGGAAGCTGTCCATGGAGACGTGTTCCTCACAGAGCATAATGCGGGTGGCACCTTTGTGACTTAGAGTAATTGTGTGCTCGGTATTTGCACCAAACCGCTCTGGTAAGAGCAGCAACACAAGGAAAGAGTGGAATAGTTTCCATGTTTTCTGTCTCCCAAGAATCCAAATAACCTGGATATGTAGAAGTTAAATAACCCTGAAAGCCGAGTGGCCAAGAAGTGCCCCTTCGAAGGAGACTGTGCCAGCCAGAAGGGTCTTGTACCCGAGCGCAAGGCAACAGGACCCTGTGAGCCTGAGAAAGATGATAGGGTTTGCCTTCATTATTCATGGGCAAAGAGGCTTCTTAGCCATCGCTGTGCTTGTTCTGATCATGTCACACCATAGAGTTTATTCTTAGTCTTAGCCACAGCCTTATAAATAATAAAATGGGTCATGTTTTATCTTATCCCAGTGATCATTGTAATGCGGCTTTCAGCTGAGACTCTGCCAAGCTCTTGACACGGGCAACATTGAGAAGTAGATAAAATGATTGAAGAGCGCAGTACAAAAGTACACTCGGCTCTTCCCCAAAACACGTGCTTCCCAAGAGTGAACGTGGTGGGTTTGCAGTGTTCCCGCTGCTTTGGAAGGGAAGAAAGGAGAGAAAACTGGAAAACTGAGGATGCGGTCAGTCTATCCAGTTAGGATGGGCTGGGCTGGTGCATCTGATGTGCGTTAATTCTGAAAGCACTTTGCTGGTACTGAAAACCAGGGCTTTTGTGGAAACGCTAAGCATCTAGCCTGTAATTTCCAGGAAGGAGAGGTATCTGCGTGGATGGGCAAGGAGGTCTATGTGCACAGGTCTTGCGGTTACAGCCTCGGAGGCTGACATAGGTTAGATGCGTGATGCGTTGCAGTTGAGGAGCTTGCGGGGTTTTGCACTTTGATTGCCACGGCGATGCCATTAGCATGCTCATCAGCGACGGGAAAGCCAAGGCACAGAGGTAACGACCCACCCAAAACTGTAGAAGAACCTGTAACAAAACAAAAAAAGTGGCCTCCGGGAGCCCAGCCATGCTTCCCACCGCGCTTCCTCGAGGAAGAGCATTTTTCTCCTGGAAACTTGTTGAAAATTAGAGGGGAAAAGTTAGTTTGCTGTAACGCTGGGTTCCTGAAAATGTATCACAGACCGTATTTACCCTTTCCAAAGGATTCCCTTGCTAAGGAACTGAGTACAATTAATAGCAAAGTGCTTTTTGGAGAAAACTGCAATGAATAGGTCTGTACGTGCGCAAGCAAGAAGGCTTTTGTGGGGCTGCTAAATATGACACTTTTCCTTAAGACCTGGGTGTCCTGTGAAGGATTCACATGTTTAGTCTTTGCTAACAAGCAAATTGAGTGTGACCAATGGCAAAAGGGCTGAATACAATACACCAGTGTCCCGTTCTGTTCAAAGAAGTTATAAATGATCTCTTCATCCCGTAAATATTTCCCTTCGCGTCTGATGGTTCAGTTCCTCCCGTTATTTTTTTTCGCCAGCCCTCTTTCCGCAGCATTGACGTGGGGTGTGTGTTTGCAAACAGACATGCCAAACTTCCCTCAGCGGGCTTTGGTTTCTTGTTGCAGAAGTTCCCCGAGCTGAAGTTCAAGTACGTGGAGGAGGAGCAGCCCGAGGAGTTCTTCATCCCCTACATTTGGTCCTTGGTCTACAACTCCGCCGTGGCCCTGTATTGGAACCCGCATGACATCCAGCTCTTCACTATGGACTCCGGCTGAAGGAGATGCCCCAGCCAAGCCAACTCAACTCTGTCTCCTCACAAAAAACAAAACTCTGCACCGCGTGTTAATACGTGACCCCTCCCAACACGCACCCTCTGACCCCAAAGCTTACGGAGAATGAAGCTTGCTGCTAGCATACAGCCCGACGTTGATGGTTTGGAAGCAGATTGCCACCGACACATGGCAACAGGCTGTGGCGCAAGGAACTGCCGGCTTGTAGGCAACCTTATCTTTCCAGTCCTATAACCTAGAGCTTGTTTGATGGAAATGAGGCCTTACACATGGGGTATGATGTTACTACCAACCACAAACCTGATTGTTCTTTTAACTGAATGGGGTAAATGAAGAAAGATATCACGGGCTTTGATTTGGAAGCAGAGTTTGTATTTTTGTTTCTTCCAAGCTAGGCAGCTTCGCTGGGTCGAGCTTTCTCTGGTCTGTTGGATTCTGCCCCAGGTTGCTTGTTACCTAATCCCGCGCTCTCGCTCACAGCCCTTTAATTTGGTGGCACTGTCAGGGCTGCAGTCGTCAAATTGGTGCCTACGCGGTCGTCCGAGTGACCCAAGCAAGCAGCATATTAATCAGATTAGCTCCCAGGCAGTTCCAGAACACTTGATTTCTGTGTCAAAATGTTTGTGGGAGGATTTTCAATATCATCTTTTATTTTTTTTCCTTGTTGTTTGACTGACAAATATTCTGTAGAGGGCTTAGAAACACCAGAGTTGGGTCCCTTACAGACTTGTTTTACTGTGCTCCTGTGCAAAAGTTGTTCCTGGAAATGGGGGGGGAGGGGGAAGGGGGGAGAAATCTCCAAAGAAAATAGTTTGTAGATTGTAAAACAGACCAGTGTCCTGTAAAAAGGTGTGTGATGGTGGCAGTGTGTCGTGGGGAGCCTTGGCCAAGTTCTATGTTGAAAATCCCCTCTTTGCTATTAAAGGTTTTATGGCAGAAGCATAAATTCATCTGAATGTAGAATACTTCTCTTTTTTTTTTTTATTGTTGTTTTAAAGTGTCCTTTTCTGATATACCTGTTCCCGCAGCTGGAAGAACAACAGAAACGACTTGGCCTGATTTTGAAAGCCCATCTCATTTTGCAAAACGAGGATGGTTCCTCCTCTGGGGAGGCTCCAGACGGTGCCCGCTGCCCATGCGCGCGCCCTCTCCTCGTCCTGCACCCCAAAACCCTAAATCTCAAGGAATTAGCTCCAAAACACACATGGCAACCCCTTGTATTCACCGCCTGCTCCAGCCTGTTCTGGTTACTGGCCTGAGGAACGGACTGCATTTGCTTCCAGACAGTCCTTCCAGTGGCTTGAAATAGAATTTCTTGCACCCTATTTTGCTCCCCGAAGGTTGCACTAGGGTTGTACTTTCCTTTTATCTGCTTATTTAGCGGTGGAAGTCCGTTGGAGTCCTACGCAAATGGAAATGCTGGCTTAAAAAAAAAAAAAAAGCTATTCAAATTTATTTAAATATAGCTACAAAGCGACGTATACAGCCCAGGAGCATTTAGTACTTAAAAATGGCAGAAGCTTTTGAGAAAAGGTGATAGGGAGACTGGAGATGCAGTTTTTCTTCAGAAAATATGAAAATGAATGAACCCTAACTGAGCTGCACGTAAGTTTACACTATGTTTTCGAATGTGGGTGGTTTTTTTGTCTTTGGGCAAAGATGGATGGGGAATGGCTGCTCTTGGTTATCGCAGTGATTTGTTTTTTTGTCTTGATTAAAAGACATTTGGGGGCTGCCCAGCCTTTGGAAAGGTCGGGCTGAAGATGCACTTTGAAACTGTGGATGCTGAAGCTACCGGGATGGCTATGTTTTCATCTGTCTTAACCACCAGTGAGCGCCCAAATCTTCCTGGAGGTGAGCACCTTCCAACCCCCTGCCCCAGAGCACGGCACGAAGGAAGGCTCAGCCAGCGCAGACGTTCATCAGCCGGGTGGCAAACTGGAGAGAACCTGATTTTTCATCTGAAAGGGCATTTTTGAAAGAGGAGGTTCCGTCTGAACATGAGGAAGAACTTCTTCTCTCTGAGGGTGACGGAGCCCTGGAACAGGCTGCCCAGGGAGGCTGTGGAGTCTCCTTCTCTGGAGATATTCAAGACCCACCTGGACAAGGTCCTGTGCAGCCTGCTCTGGGTGACCCTGCTTCAGCAGGGGGGTTGGACTAGATGACTCACAGAGGTCCCTTCCAACCCCGACCATTTTGTGATTCTGTGATCTGATAGAACAGGTCAAACCAGCTGCTGAATCAACGTAAGAGTTGCACAGTAAGTGATTTCTCGCTGTCCTCTTGTTGTGATGACATTGAGGTACAGAAGGAATGGGTTTGTTCCGATCGCGTAATTTCCTTGTGCATTTAATTAATATGCAATGCTCCCAGGGCCCAGCTGCTTTGGAACAGCTGGAGTTACAATCCAAAGCCAAAAGAGCAGAGTCAGACTGAGATTTATGCTGAAATCCATTCTGGCCCCATTGGCTCTTCCAAGAGTTGGAGCATTTTGTGGGTCTGGCAGTATCCTGAAGTCTGCAGTCTGGCATGGTCACCAATACTCTGTTTTCTTTCAGATCTGTAAAGTATCACCTTAGGGATCCTTTTCATTACTTTGCGCGAAAGATTTATGATGCGTAACAGTAAATTTAAAACGGTAAATACAGGCTGTAGTTGTGTTTGTTTTACATGATAGCTGCCGCGTGGTGACGGTTGGCCAGCGGGTCTTGGCGTGGTCATCGGCATGAGGTTTTTACAACGTTCTCTGTGACATGTCATAAAAAGATATTGTTTTATTTATTGGATTAAAGAGATGGTTGTTTCAGTCCGTGCTTGGTGAAAGAAGGGATATGTCACGCAATGTCATGCCAAATCCCGCCTAATGGAGGGCTCTTGCCAACTCAACTTCCGCGGTCGCGATAGGCACAGCCCAGAGGAGAACGCGCAGCTGTGGGGCGAGGCAGAGGAGGAACGGGACTGTCCCCTTCAGCCCAGCCCGGCCACGCTGCGTCCCTTCCATGAGTCTCCTCTGTCTGTGCAGCGTTGGGGAGATGGGGCAGGAAAGCTGCGGAGGCAGTTGTTACTCAAGTGGAGGTTGCGCATGTGAAGCTTGATGCCTGCGTCCCTGACGAGGGAGAAATTACCCTTCCTCACTTAATTGAGAGAATTTCTCATCTCACTCTGAAAAGGTGGTGGTGGGTTGGAAGCTACGAATGGGGCGGGCATCATTCACTTTGGTCAAAGAAGTCCAAAATCCTTCCAGATTTCGTGGCGTTTCTTGACCCTGCAAGCCTAAAACCAAGGAGTATTAGGCAAGTTACTGTAAAAAAAAACCAAAAAAAACTGTTTTCTGCGTGCCTGCTAGATTGTTGATTTACCAGTTAAACAGGAAAGGAAGAAGCAAGCAACGCCCCTCACTGTTTTGGAAACTCGAAAGCATTTGGTACAACCTCTTCTACAGGGCGGCTCAGCTTTTATTCTGGAGTGCGTTGTCGAATTCAGCCAACGAAAGGTCAAATGTCGCCTGATAGTTGGCGAACCCCAGGCTCCCTCCTGACTGATCGGGCTTTTTCTGCGAAAACCCTGGCTGCTGTGCTTGAAGACCAGGAGGTTCTCTATACGATTGCATTTCTGTAATCGCCTGACCACCGTAAATCCTTCCCTGCCTTTGGCCGCTGTATCTAGCGAGCTTTAAAAATGTGTACCACTGGTAGCCATAATACTGTAAAATTCAAGGTCCCAGCTGCTTTTGTGTCTGTTTTGTTGTTGTTATTATTATTATTATCTATTATTGGACTTGATGATCTGAAAGGTCTTTTCCAACTGAAGTGATGCTATGATTCTATGATAACGAACTCTACTAATACACAGCTAGCAGCGTTTAAGGTGACAGCAACACGCAGCAGCCTCGACAGAGCTGTCAGCTTCAGAGGAAGGAAACGTCGACTCGGTACATTCCTGTTGGTAGCTATGGGTTCTCCCCCTCCTCCCCGAGCCCGGATCGGGGTGCTGAGATCTGGATCAGGGCGCTGATCTTGCTACAGCTGTTTGGTTTGGGGAGCTTTTGCTTGTAGTGAACATTGCACGAAGGTTTTTGAGGTTTCTCCAGCCGATATTAGCGGGTTAAATTCTGTGTCAGGCACGTACCTGCGCCCTGAAGGCTCCAAGAGGGCTCTTTTCTCTTTCATTACACAACAGATCATCCATAAAGTTGTCCTCAGCAACATGACACAGACCCAATCATTTTTAACATTTCTGGCAGTCAAATGTCACATGTCATTTAAAGGGGAGGCAAATATCAATCCCTGCAGTCAACTGGTCAGGAAGGAGCAATGTTCTCCTCGGGAGACAGCCTCCAGATCCATCTGCTGGATCCATCCATGCTGCTCCATCTTCACCATTAAGAGCTGGTTGGGGGCAGCCAGTTGGGTCCACTGCCAAAGAGCTCTTAGCAGCAAACTTGCTCAGTGTGTTCTGAGCATCTGGATGATGAAGCATCAGCTCCTGGGCATCTTCTAGAAGAAGCCATGGTGGCCATGGGCTCTCAGTATGGTACAGATGTCCCTGGAGACTGAATTCTGCGGGGAAGGATGTCCCAGGTGTCACAAGGTTGGTTGTCTGGGTTATGCTGGATGGGGCTGGCAATTATTGTGGGCTTGGCTAGCAGGCTTTTAAATCCACAAACTATTCATTCATGGTGCGTTCGCAATGTTCAGATTCAGCGGCAGCGCTCTGGGGTGGCAGCAAGAGGATGGGTTCAGGGAAAGGATCGTGAAAGCAGGGAGTTTGCCTTTTTTTTCCCCCCCTTTCAGGAAAGGAGCCTGTTGGCAGGACGTCCCTAGGCCACCGTGGCATCACCGAGCAAGACGCTGCCCGAGTGCTCCGGGGCCATCCTCCCTCCACGTGAGACGTCACCACCTCCCCAGTGTCACGCGTTACGCCGATAACAGCTCTGTTGAGGGAGGTGATTCTGCCCCTTGACTCCACTCTCGTGAGACCCCACCTGGAGTCCTGCGTCCAGCTCTGGAACCCCCAACACAAGAAGGACATGGATGTGTTGGAGCGGGTCCAGAGGAGGGCCACGAAGATGATCCAAGGGCTGGAGCACCTCTCCTACGAGGACAGGCTGAGGGAGCTGGGGCTGCTCAGCCTGGAAAAGAGAAGGCTCCAGGGTGACCTTAGAGCAGCTGCCAGTGCCTGAAGGGACCGACAGGAAGGATGAGAGGGACTTTTCACAAGGGTGTGTAGTGATAGGACAAGGGGGAGTGGCTCTAAACTAAAAGAGGGCAGATTTAGATTAGATACTAAGAAGAAATTCTTCCCCATGAGGGTGGTGAAACACTGGCCCAGGTTGCCCAGAGAGGCTGTGGCTGCCCCCTCCCTGGCAGTGTTCAAGGCCGGGTTGGATGGAGCTCTGAGCAACCTGGTCTAGTGGAAGATGTCCCTGGTCATGGCAGGGGGGTTGGAACCAGATGATCTTTAAGGTCCCTTCCAACCCTTACCATTCTATGATTCTATGATTCTAAGATAATGATATTTCAAAGGCAAAAGGGCAACTCTTACAACCTCAGTTGGCTGGGACGGCAGAACTCTACTTCTGCCATGACTTCGGGTAGGACGACTCATTAGGAGCAAAGCGGGGAGGTGCTGCAGGCTGTGGAGGCAACGATTTCAGATAATCATGGAAATGGCTGCACGGTTGCGTGAGCTGGGGGTCTCAAAAGCAGCAGCACGTGAGCTGCGTCTCAAGTTTGCGTGTCCCTGACAATGGATTTTTGGCATCCCCTCACTGGAAAGACCTGGGACCGCTCTGGAGTAACAGCGTTGTAAATACTTTGCTCTTTAAGAGAGGTTAACCCTGAACAGCAAGGCTCCAGCTGAGATTACAGCACAAAAAGCTTGTCAGCATTTAATCATCAATGCTAGGTTATTGCTGGATGGATGCTTTTCCTATGGTAGGGCTATGCTGCCTTCTTGCAAACAAATTACTTCAAGTAGCCGTGTTTAATATTGAAGGCACCGCTACCACCCATGGGTTGTGCCAGCACTTGCACGTACTCAGATAAATGAAAATGTCACGATCGGTGAATCCCTCCAAATCACAAATCACATACACCGCTGCGCTGCCAAATGGGGAAAATTCAAATGAGAGATTTAAAGAAGAGAGATCATTTTATTTTTTTTATTTTAATGCTGCTGAAGCGCCCTTCATCATCGCTTTAAAAACTGTCTTAAAATTAATCAAAAATGAATACGTCTTGGCAGACGTGATGAAATGTTCAGCCATACATAAAGTTTTCGCCAGCTGCCTTGGCAAACTCAATGGCAGACTTCAGTCCTCCTTATAGTCACTTTGTGCTGCTGAAAACCCTAAATCTGATGGCACCGGGAGAAAATTGGGGATCTCTGAGTATCCGGAGAGGAGCTACAAAACGGTGATGTCCCTTGATGATGCTCTCCCAGCCCCTCCTCCCATTTATGAAACGACAAAACAAATGCTTTTCAAAGAGCAAACCAGCTTATTAAAGCTGGCAATTTAAAGTAGGAGCAGCTGTCCTCGCCCTGCTGCTTCTATTTTTATCCCCGAAGCCACTGTCGGGGTCCATCCCCGCTCCCGGCGCAGCTCCTGCATCCCAATCTGCCGTGCTCCCCCCCCATGAATCCAGCCCAGCGTGGGTGCTGGGGGCGCAGGGGACCTGGGGTGCTCAGCTGTATCATCCGTATCAACCAGAGAATAACGGGAATAAACCATCCAGGGACAAAACTGGATCTGGAAATTCCAAGCCTCTTCGAAACCGGGTGCTTGAGGACCCCGCTGGCCTCTTCAGGTGGGGTCTGGGCCAGCAAAACCAGTGGGGGAAAAGCGGCTGGACCCAGGATGGTGGCTGGGGGAACGGGGAATAAATGGTGGGCGAAGTATTGGTGGCTGGGAATTGCCTAAGAAAGTGGATTTTTTTCCTAATGCAACCTTGTGTGTTTTGTTGCTCGCTGTTTGGGCTGTTCCTACAGGGAGGAAGAACCCACCTTTGTTCCTGGAGATGGGATATTCAGTGTATTTACTTGGCTGAGCTTCAGATTAAATATCCTGCCTAGTGCCTTGCATCTTCTACACATCTCTGCGGTGCCGAGCAGCAGAGAGTGAGCAGCAACAGAGCCATTTTCACCCTGAAACCAAGCTCTTTGTGATGGCTCCAGGAAAAAAAAATCCCTCAGCCTCCCCCAAGAAAAAGCAGCTTTGGCGTCTGCAATCTTGCAGGTTTCTCCCAACTGAAATACAAAGTGAAAATTAAATTTAAATTCATTTCTTTCTCCTAAATCAAATCTCGCAGGCGCCAATTGCCCTTTAGAAGGTCAACCTTTTAGCCCACAAAATACGTAATCAATACATTATTGACCTAAACAAGAGCCATAAACTTCTGGCTGCCTGTATCTCCTCGCTTGGTTTCTCCTCCTTCCTGCCAGAGCATGTTTGGGCCAGGAAAGTGGCAGCTCCTGATGAAGGTGGCATGGAGAAAGTTCCTAAAACCTCGCACGAGCATCACCAGAGCCACGCAAGGTAGGATTGCCTCCTTTCTTTCTTTCGTTCTCTTTCTTGCTTGCTTTGGTTTCCTGGAGGACTTGTTAGCAGTTTCAGAGACCGCTTGCGCGCCTTACAGAACCACTACTGTAGGACCAAAGAAATTGGGTTGAACAAACATTGTCCTGGTTGTTTGAGTCTGGCCAGTTTCAGGCTGGCAACCGTTTCTGGCGGAGCAGCTAGTCTGCTCGGGAGGTGGATCTGCAGCATGTCCATCCCTAACATGGACCCAGAAGATGTTTGCCAGTAGTACGTCTTTCACTCATCACAGCGTTGCGTTTCTCTGTTCAATTAGGTGGACTAGACAGGATGTACAACCACACCAGAGCCACACCAGCGCACATCAGCACCAAGACCAAGAGGCCCATGGCCAGGTCACCATGGCCACCAGGACCAAGGGTGACCTTGAGAGGACAGAGGTGACGCTGTCCTGAAAAGTGACCCTCTACTGGGGAAGAAAGGGGCAGAGTCTGGCCTGTGGCTCCTCACAGCAGGGAAGGAGGTAGGAGGCTGGAGCGTGGGAACGGGTGGGTTGATGCCGTGTATGAGGGTACCAACCCCTCTGTGTGCTAGAGACAGATGGCAGAGGTCCTTGACTATTTGGGGAAGAAACAACCATTTTCAAGCAATGCCTTCACTGCCTCTCTGCATACAGGTGATAGTCCAGTAAGTCCATGGACGAGCAGAGCTAGAGAATAAACCAGAAACCGTGGTCCTGACCCAAACTGATCCTGACCCAAACGTGGTCCTGACCCAAAGCTCAGGTTTTTTTAAGCTAAAAGAGGGGAGATTCGGACTAGGTATAAGGAAGAAACTTTTTACAATGAGGGTGACGAGGGACTGGCAGAGGTTGCCTGGAGAGGTGGTCAATGCCCCATCCCTGGAAACATTCCAGGCCAGGTTGGACGGGGCTCTGAGCAACCTGCTCTGGTTGGAGATGTCCCTGCTCATGGCAGGGGGGTTGGGCTAGATGGCCTTCAAAGGTCCCTTCCAACCCAAACCATTCTCTGATTCTCCGATTCTATGACCCAAAGAGCTAATAGTCACTGATCAGGAAAGGACCAAGACTAGACAGGCAGCTTGGATGTCTGTGTGTACATATAGGATGTGCATATGTAGATGTCAGAATGCCATACTGTTATTATTCATTATTCTATGGTTATCTATAAGATGACCCCCTTTCACGGTACCACCCTACCTGCTGAAGGGCCATGAGTGGAGGCACAGCGCTGGTTGGGTTTGGGTGGGTGCCCGGTGGTACGCTACATGTATAAAGAGGTGAAGGGTGAGTAGTGACTACAGGTAGCATCTCAGTTGCGTTTGGGACAGGACTTTTAGGGGATGCCAGGCTTTTCCCAGGCTGGTTGCAACCATCCCAGCTGAGTTGGCCACCACGCTGGGGCTTCGGGAGGGCGGCAGGGAGCGGGAGCCGCGGGCGGCGAGGCAGCGCGCCCCATGTAATGAGGCTGCCGATGACAGATTTACCTCCTCTATTACCTTGTGCGGCACGTATGTTTATGTTGTGGCTACGAGCATTAAACCAGGGCAGATTAGTTGTGTTTGTGCAGCTGCCAAGCTCGCTGTTGTGACATTTCCATCTGCCTCGCTGTTGTATAACCCTCTGCTCCCGCTGAAATGAAGAGCAAGGAAGAAATCCCCTCCTTCCCCACTCCTCGTGCCGGGGCTGGCAGGGCAGCTTATCCCCAGCCCTCGGCATTGAGTCCCGAAGCCCTCCCTCCAACCTAGACCTGAAATCCTGTGTCTTGCCCCATGGCCTTGGGCTGTCCAGCAGCCAACGGAGAGCAAAACCCCTGTTTGCGCTGATGTATTTCAGCATCACAACTGGCTCTGATAAGCTTTGAGGGCTGACAGTCATCTTCAGGACAAAACAATTTAGGACCTGGTCCTGGGAAGCCCTGATTTTCACCTCTCTGGTGTGCACCAGCAGCAGCTATCAGCAAAGGCAGCAGCTCTTCGTGCCGTGGCAGAACCTTACCCTACCCCATCCCCCCAAAAAAGGTGGAGTAGGATAGAGAGCATCTCTGAAATGTCCCAAATCATGGCCTGCAGAGATGTGCTGGCAAAGGCTGGTGGACCCAGGGCTTGTTCCTCAGGTCTCCACGGTCTGGGACTCGTGTGGTCGGGCAATGTGGCTAGGCAATCCTAGCAGGGCCTCCATCCCCCATCGTGGATGAGAAGGACCAGAAGTTGCCCTATGAATCCTTTTGCTTTAAGAGACTTGGAAGAGGATTTCACACCCTGCACTCCCAGGAGAAGGCCAGATGGAGAGGGGTGAGGCTTAGGACAAGTGGATAGGGGTTAGGATGTTTAATGATGCCTTAGCAGTGCTGCCTTTTCAAGTTTTAAGAGTGTCTTTGCTTACTAGCTTGCTCCTACCTCGACAGTAACCTTTGGGATAGCAAGCTGGTGGGGTGAATGTGGGAGACGATGAAAAACGGGGAGGTGAAGAAACTTGTACCAAACATATTGTTGGCTCTTGGCCTGAGACGCTGGGCCAGCTCAAGGTCTTGCCAAGATCCTTTGCGCTGGGAGGATACGCTGATGATGACAGCCAGGTATTTTTTTGATGCAATTCTGCGTATTAATCGGGAATGTACGTGAAGTCCCATTTCCCTGAGCACCACAGGACCAAGTAGGCTGTAACAACCACGAGCCCAAGCCCAAGCCTGCCTGGAGCCACTCCCGCACACCCTGTGTGCCTTCCCATTGCGTTTCCCAGTGCTATTTCTGCTGCCTCCCTGGCACTTTGCTGGCTTTCTCTTTGCTTGCTCATCCCTCCGCCGTAGATTAAAATACGCACACACACCCTTTTGTGCAAGCAATTGCAACCCAACCTGGGAGAATGAGCAGTCTCTCCTCCATCCTTTGCAGAGATTCCCAGGGAAATCACTCATTTTCTAGCCCAGCTTTGGTGGTTTGTGGTCTGCGTGGCTTTCACCGAACCTGGGTGAGAAATTCTTTCCTTTAGCCTCAAGGCAGCGTAGCAGATTGGCCAACGTGATGCTCGGCTTAAATGAAACGTCCCCTTGGATCAAGGTAAGGACTGATGGCCGTGCAACTGCAGCCTCCTGGAGAAGGGGAGATGCTCTACAAGGTGCCTATCTCTGTCCTGCCCAGTGGAAAGGGTCACGGGTCCCTTACCACCATGACTGCCCCTCAGAGAGCTGCCCCATGGGGCATCTGTCCTGCAGTGCATGGGTACCATGACCCTGGGTGTGGAGCAGAAGAATCATAGAATCGTAGAATGGTTTGGGTTGGAAGGGACCTTTGGAGGTCATCTAGCCCCCTTGCAGCGAGTAGGGACATCTTCAACCAGATGAGGTTGCTCAGAGCCTCGTCCAACCTGGCCTTGAATGTTTCTAGGGATGGGGCCTCCACTACCTCTCTGGGCAACCCCAAAGTCAAAGAGGGCTTACCTCTGGAGTCAGGCAGCCCTTGTGATAGAAAAATCCCATCTTGGGGTGGAGAGGAAGACCCAAGGAGATATTTGCAAAGACTAGTTCTCCCAAAAGCTGCCCGGGACTGGGAGAAGCAGGTGGACATTACTCTGGTTGGATTCTCAGAGGGATACAGGAACCAACAACTGCAGCAATGAAGCATAGGAAAAAAGGGATTTTATTTTGGTGGGGAAAAGGTATTGAATTTGGGAGTTGTCCTGGGTTTGGCCAGGACAGGGTTAATTTTCACCGGACTCCAGGAAGGGGCACAGCAGGGGGGTGGGGGCTGACCCCACCTGGCCAAACAGAGCCCGGTATTCCATACCCTGTGACGTCACGCTGGGTTCCGGGTGGGGGGGGCGGCGCGGCGGGGACTCACTCACGGCTCGGGAGCACGCGGCGCCGGTCTTGTCGGAGAGAGAGGGTCTGTTGTGCGAGTTTGTGTCCTATTTTCTCCTTATCTGTATCTTTGTTGTTACTGTTCCCTCTGTTTGCTGTTCTGTTAAACTGCTCTTATCCCGACCCACCGGTTTCTGCCTCTTCTTTCCATTCTCCTCTGCACCGCGGCGGGGGGAGGGGCGGCCGCGTGGCGCTTTTTGTTGCTGGCGGCAGCCGAAACCAAGACAGGAGTCTGCATCCACCAAGATAAATTTACGCATGGGATGTCCTGCAGATGGAGGGAACTGGGGGGCCACTGGGGCCACTGAGTAACCCAGATTCCTACCACGTGTTAGTGTAAGATGTTTTTCGGGGGGGGGGGGACGACACCAAAACAACTTCTTTTGCAACATTTATGAGAGTGGCCCACGCACGAAATGATGTAAGACGGGAATGGTCTTTTTTGGCCGCCGTGCTCGGGACAGAGTGTCTCGGGACTTCTGACAAATAACGAATGAAAGACAAATGTTTTGGGACTGATGCTGATGCCGCTGTGCGTTACCCTGTCGGGATCGAGAGGTGAGCTGGGGGTCGTGACCAGCAGACTCCCGCATGAAGCAGCACAATGGAGATATATATCCTTATATTTATTTTTTTTCTTTGCATGATGGACACCTGTCGCTCTTTTACGGGGCAGTGCACCATCAAACAGCCAGCACATCCGAATGCGCTGCGCGAGAGCAAAACATCTGGATGTGCTGTGCAAGAAATGAGACGTGGGCAAGTCACGCCCCTCCGGATAATCTGTTGTTCAAAGTGAAAGCTCACCACAGAAATTCGGAAAAGGGGGGGAGCAGGGCAGGACTCTTATTATGCTTGGAAACTATTTAAATATGTCAATATTAAGGGAGCATAATTACCACTCAAGCAATTCCAGCAAACAAGTCGGTAACAGAGCCTACTTTATGGGAAGTGCATTTCCTCTTGGCAATCTTCTGGATGGGAATTATTGAGCTCTCCTGCTCCCCTCTATCCGCTTCATCGCTGGCACTGGAGGGACCAGCATCTTCCAGCCAAGCGGGGCGGTGGAGCGATGCGTGCTGGAGTGAACGCAACGGCACACGGGGGACCATGCTGGTCAACGTAACCCACTTGGAAGTGATGCCCCAACCTTTGAGCAAGGTCTGCTGCGGGTCTGAGGACATCGAGCAGCCTCGTGGTGCTGAGGAGCCCCATCCCATGCTCTCCTTGGGGTCAGTGCCAACCATCATTTCCGTGGTCAAGATCACCAGGAGTAGCTCAGTGCTACTTTGCTTCCCAGAGCATCTGCCCGGAGCAGCCTTTGCAGCCGCGCTGAGGGAAGAGTCAGAGGCAGGAGACGACTGCAGTTAAGGGACCAGACTCCATCCCCAGATCTCCTGAGTCAGCTCCCAGCATTGCCACCGACGTCGCGTGTCGTGCCGGGTGAGTTGCTTCACCCTTAGTGACGCCGGCTCCTGCCTTATAAAGCCCTTCTGTGGTCAGTTGTGTGGCAATGCAGGGTCATGCTCTGGCTTGGGGAAGTTACTAATGGTCTTTGACTTCTTCTGTTTTGAAAACACTGAACCCAAAAGCGAGGTTCCTTGAACCATTACTCATCAAAGGAAACAGCGGCTTCCCAAAGCCGCTGAGAACCTTCCCAGAGCTGTCGGAGGTGGACAACATCCCCCTCCCTATTGGGGATGCTTGAGGCACATCCAGGGCACAGAGACACTAAAACCAGACAATTCCCATGAACAAAACCCGTCTCACGGGAAAGCTACCCTGTAGGGTGGCCACCCTGCAGCCATTCCCTCCAGGAGCACCCACAAATGCTGCTGACCCCTCAGCTACCTAATGTCATTTATGCAAGAACCCACTGAGGACACCAAAAAATAATCTTCAGCCGAAGTGGTGGCAGTGGACTTCATCACTCATTAGCTAGGGTCTGTATATGATCCTCATTATTGAGTATGAGCATCGTCAAGCATCCCCATGTGTTGTGGAAGGGCTTTCATCCACACTTTGCAGATGGTGAACCAAGATTTCAGGGCTTTGTCCCAGACCACCCAGGAGGCTCACCCATCTCCACCAAGATGCTGGTTGACGTCCCCTCTGCTGGGACCCGATGCTGGTTGACAGCAGCGCTCACAGACAGGTCCCAAAGTCCGTGTGAGGTAAGACAATGCTCAGATGAGGTGGAGGCATCTGGGTTTGGTCGTTGGGCTCTTTGCATTCCTGGTTTTGCCACCATTTTGACTAGTTTGGAATTGCCCTAGCTCAACATCGCAAGCCCGATGTGAAGTGTGTGAGTGCTCATTATTGTTCGTAACACATGGACCATGGTATGGGCCCTTTTAAATTCATTAAAAGCAATTGGATATTTTTAATTGACTCTTTCTTTTTGCAGTACCCACCCAATTTGAGTCCTAATCCCATCTAATGGCTGCAGAGGAACTATAACAAAAGATTAGCTCATGTTTGGTGTCTGGTTAGTACCTGAAAGGCATCTTGAAAATGTAAAATGCCACAGAAACGCTGAATAATCTTATTTTTGCTGTCAACACTCCCCTTGAGCAATGCCCTTAAGCCTGACAAATGCTCACCGCAAGCGAAGCGAAAGTCCACTCATTATATTTGAACAATCGAATCTCATGCCCTGGCGTACAGAAAGCCCACCGCAATGGTGCCTGGCCAGCTGAGGACATGATTTTTGCTGAGCAGCCCCATTTTTGAGTTGCCCCAGGATTTCTCATAGCGAAGACCACGTTTCTGCCTGCCGTAGCTGCTGCCATGCGAGGTCTGGGCTTCGGTGCCCCAGCAGAAAGGTGACAGATGGGGACACCCATCTGCAGCCCATGGGGAGACCTCAGCTGAGCTGCTTCATTTTCCCGTGTTTCACCCTTCACAAAGGGTGTTGGCAAGCGTTGCGCTAAATCCTTGCTGAAAAGCCACCACTGCTACAACAAATATTTATTAAGCGTATTTTTTCCATTGTATTTTGCCTGCTTAGGGGGGGACAGTTCAAGAAAGATGAGGAGCTACTGGAGAGAGTCCAGCGGAGGGCTACGAGGATGATGAGGGGACTGGAGCATCTCTCCTATGAGGAAAGGCTGAGGGAGCTGGGCTTGTTTAGCCTGGAGAAGAGAAGGCTGAGAGGGGACCTTAGAAATGCTTATAGATATCTGAAGGATGGGTGTCAGGAGGATGGGGCCAAACTCTTTTCAGTGGTGCCCAGCGACAGGACAAGGGGCAATGGGCACAAACTGAAGCAGAGGAAGTTCCAGCTGAACACAAGGAAGAACTTCTTCCCTCTGAGGGTGACGGAGCCCTGGCACAGGCTGCCCAGGGAGGTTGTGCAGTCTCCTTCTCTGGAGATATTCAAGACCCGCCTGGACGCGGTCCTGTGCAGCCTGCTCTGGGTGACCCTGCTTCGGCAGGGGGTTGGACTAGATGACCCACAGAGGTCCCTTCCAACCCCTACCATTCTGTGATTCTGCGTGATTCTGTGACAGCCCCATTCCCTGCACCCAGAAGACACCTCGCTCCACACCCGTTGCTATTTTTGCTGCATCCCTCAGATCGTACCAACCAATCCCACAGCTGTGTCCATGCTTTTCTCCCCAGACGGCCCCACCTCACGGCATTTGGGAGAGCCGGGGCTGCCTGCGGCCGCACACTCTGTGCCGCATTGATCCGCATGGTAATTCCTCCAGTGGCGTGGGGCACGCTGTGCATTAATCTGCTCCCGTTAGCTGTAAATTGATAACGTTAATGCTTGGAGCCCAGCCTGCAGGAGCATATGGATGGCTTTCCACTTGCGCCGGGCTCCTGCTCTTTCTCACGGCATGCTGTGACGCAGGGCCGGGCACCGTAATGCATGCGGTTTTGGGGGGTGGAGGGCAAGCCTCTTAATGTGGGTAATGCATTCAGGAAGTCAGTTGCGGTAAAAAAAAAATATTCAACAAAACCTTAGAGGAGGCGACGGGGGAAGGTCCTGTCCATCAGGCTGCCGCGCTGCTGCAGGGTTAGAGCGGTGATGGAGACCCCGCCCAGCCATCGCAGCGTCAAGTCCGGGTTCATTATGGCGAGCCACAGAGGGGACATGAGCAGTAAGGACAGACCTGGAGCTGCTGGAGGGGGGTCAGAGGAGGCCCCAGCAATGATCCGAGGGCTGGAACCCCTCTGCTGGGAGGAAAGGCTGGGAGAGCTGAGTCTGTTCATCCTGGAGAGGAGAAGGCTGCGGGGAGACCTTGGAGCAGCTGCCAGTGCTTAAAGGGGGCTTAGAAGAGAGCTGGAGACGGACTTTTTAGCAGGGCTTGTGGTGATAGGACAAGGGGTGATAGTTTTAAACTAAAAGAGGGGAGATTCAGACTGGATATAAGGAAAATATTTTTTATGCTGAGGGTGGTGAGGCACTGGCAGAAGTTGCCCAGAGAGGTGGTTAATGCCCCATCCCTGGGAACATTCAAGACCAGGTTGGATGGGGCTCTGAACAACCTTGTCTAGCTGAAGACATCCCTGCTCATGGCAGGAGGGTTGGACTAGATGGCCTTCAAAGGTCCCTTCCCACCCAAACCATTCTCTGATTCTGTGAATAACAACGACGCAGATGAACTCAGTGGTGGCAAACGCTGAGTGCCTCCATCAGGGCAGGAGGTCTTGGGCAAACGGAGGAACTGCTTGGTGAAATGCGGACAAACGTGCTGGTGCTAACGGCAATGCCAAGGCAGGGAGCTTGCTCCCAGGCAGGATGGCAGGAGTGATGCTGACGTTTTACGGCACGGACCAAGCTATTCAGATTTGCAGCTTTTCAGTACCTGAAGGGGGCCTATAGGAAAGATGGAGAAAATCTTTTTAGCAAGGCCTGTTGCGACAGGACAAGGAGTAATGGCTTTAAACTCAGGAAGGGTAGATTTAGGGTAGATAAAAGGAAAAAATTTTGCAATGAGGTTGGTGAAACCCTGGCCCAGGTTGCCCAGAGAGGTGGTCGATGCCTCATCCCTGGAAAAATTCCAGGCCAGGTTGGAAGGTGAGAGACTGTCTGGCTCCCAGCACCCGGGGATGCCGCACGGCTCTTCCCTTGCTGGCGGAGGTCGCGGTCCTTGATCCAGGCGTCCAAGGCTACGCTGGCCTTGACCCGGCTGTAATTAAAGTCGCTTCATCATGAGGGTTTAATTTTTAGACAGCTATAATTAGGAGAGAAGAATCCCAGCCAAAACGTGCAATGTTGGGCCCGATAGGATTATATTTCAGGACATCACAGAATCACAGAATCACAGAATGGTAGGGGTTGGAAGGGACCTCTGTGGGTCATCTAGTCCAACCCCCTGCCGAAGCAGGGTCACCCAGAGCAGGCTGCACAGGACCGCGTCCAGGCGGGTCTTGAATATCTCCAGAGAAGGAGACTCCACAACCTCCCTGGGCAGCCTGTGCCAGGGCTCCGTCACCCTCAGAGGGAAGAAGTTCTTCCTCATGTTCAGCTGGAACTTCCTCTGCTTCACTTTGTGCCCGTTGCCCCTTGTCCTGTCGCTGGGCACCACTGAAAAGAGTCTGGCCCCGTCCTCCTGACACCCATCCTGCAGATATTTATAGGCATTTCTAAGGTCCCCTCTCAGCCTTCTCTTCTCCAGGCTAAACAAGCCCAGCTCCCTCAGCCTTTCCTCATAGGAGAGATGCTCCAGTCCCCTTATCATCCTCGTAGCCCTCCTCTGGACTCTCTCCAGTAGCTCCTCATCTTTCTTGAAGTGGGGAGCCCAGAACTGGACACAGTACTCCAGATGGGGCCTCACTAGGGTAGATTAGAGGGGGAGGAGAACCTCCCTTGACCTGCTGGCCACACTCCTCTTAATGCATCCCAGCATACCATTGGCCTTCTTGGCAACAAGGTTTAGGAGGCCTGGTGGTGTTGGGGTGATGGTTGGACTTGATGATCTTAGAGGTCTTTTCCAACCTTAATGATTCTGTGGTTCTGTTATTTATTATAGTGCATCCCACCACGTCATCCTGAGAAGGGAGGCTGCTCCACGATGGTTGCTCCACCTTCATCACTCCTGGTGGCCATGGAGGGTGCGGACACGGGAAATCTGGGTTACTCACTGCTTTGGCTGGATAACAGCATCCTGCAGCCATGAGCTGCTTGCTTGCCCTTTCCTGATGGGATGTGTGGCTCAGTAAGGACAGACTTTCTCCAGGTGGGACAATAGTATTTGGTGGCTGAAATTAATAAGTTCTTTTAAATTTAAGGAAAAAATATAAATTTAAATTTTCTGTTAGGAGCAGCCCTGCCAAAACCTAATGTAGATGGAAATACAAGAAACTGGAAACTGGAACCCTTCGAGATCAATGATCAAACTGCTGTTGTCTTCAGGAGGGCCAGAGCACAAAGGACAACCCAGCTGTGTTGCAGGGAGTAATTGTTCTCCTAAAGCAGCGGGTCACATGGAGGAGCAATTTCTGGCTGAAATCCCAATGGTGTTACGCTTGGAGAGAGGACCGAGGCACTAATACCAAGGAAGCTTGGTACTTCATGTCTGTTTTGTTTGATGAAAAGTTATCAAGGAAAAAAGAAAGGGAAAGTAGGTTTTTTTTTTCTCTAATATGTAAATGTTATCCCAGAAAATAATTTCTCTGCCCTGTCATAAATCCTGGAGAGGAACTTCTCTGATGGGCATTTCTCCCCAGCTGTCACCTGAGATGGATGTATGGGAAGATGTAGAAACAAAATAAGGAGATTTAAAAATAATCTAGATTCCATTTCTCTATCAGAGGTAATTCAAAGTGAGCCTAACCATCCACATTTCGTTGCCTGCAGACAAAACAAGATGTAACGTATATCCCTTCAGAAGCACTGGCAACGATTAAGAGAAAGGCTTTGGTAGAGCGTGTTTCCTTGAATAAACACCAGCTCTCCTTCCCGGCCTTGGCACCATGTACCGCGCCGCGGTGATCTCAGCGTCTCACAAAATGAATTTCAGATGAAAAAACTAAACTGGGGGGTGCAAAAACACACCAAGGAAAGAGGATCACCTCCTTAGGCAAGGCAAGGTCTCCAGGGAGACCCACAGCCCGCTCGGTTTTCCAGCAAATATTAAATATCCAGCTCTGCACGGCCTCAGGCACCCTTGGCCTGGGAAGCCCTGCCGAGGCAGAGCATCTTGCTGGTGTCATGCTTTCATATGGATGCAGGCTTGGATTTTAACCAAAGCGCTCTAATGGAGATTAAACAACTCCGCAAGCAGCTGCTCTACAGTGATATTAAGTGGAGACTGGATAAATTTATCAATTTAGATTGAACTGGGGAAGTTCTGCTAATGCACTGGAACAACAAAGGTGCATAGATGGCAACTGCAATGCTTAGGGAACTTCTTAAGAAAAATCCAGCTGAGCCTTATAAACAGATGTCCTTTGTACAACCGGCATCTGAGGAGCGAGCAAGGGAGACGCCGTCTGAACTACTTTAATTAATTTTTTTTTTTTTTTGCCATCAGGGACCTGCCTGAAGTGTGAGATGTGTAGATTATCAATACCATTACAACAGCCACATGGCTGCAGGGAGTAAAGGAGGGAAGGCAGGATTTGTATGTGGCCCATCAGTGCTTGTTAAGGAAACGGCAATTCTGTTTTTTCTCAAAAAACAGAGTAAAGAAACCGTGTCTGTACAATTTCTTTCTGTGGGGCAGGGGTGTCTCCGAGCGCAGCACCTCGCAGCTATTTACAGAGGTCTCTGAAGCTGCCCAAGCATCAGGCTGAAGACCTGACAGAGGTTGCCTCGCTTGACACGCACACAGCTAACGACGGAAGAAGGCAACGCAGCTGAACTGACAGCTTTGAACCCATACGTATGCCTTCCAATTATTTAAATGGCCTGGTTAGATAAACATCGGCACCCAGGGATGGCCGTTAATATGCACAAGAACAAATGTTCCAGATTTGTAGCCCATAACTTATTCAAACCAGTTGTTTGGGGAACGGGGCCGTTGCCCTTGTGTTGTCTTCAAACCCGAAGCCTCCCAGGGAAGGGACCTGTTTGGCCCCATTCACCTGGCCATGTGCTCTTACATACAAACGAGGGTAATCGCATGGGTCGAGTGATCACAGAATCACAGAATGGTAGGGGTTGGAAGGGACCTCCGTGGGTCATCTAGTCCAACCCCCCTGCCAAAGCAGGATCACCCAGAGCAGGCTGCACAGGACCTTGTCCAGGCGGGTCTTGAATATCTCCAGAGAAGGAGACTCCACAACCTCCCTGGGCAGCCTGTTCCAGGGCTCCGTCACCCTCAGAGGGAAGAAGTTCTTCCTCATGTTCAGATGGAACTTCCTCTGCTTCAGTTTGTGCCCGTTGCCCCTTGTCCTGTCGCTGGGCACCACTGAAAAGAGTCTGGCCCCATCCTCCTGATACCCACCCTTCAGATATTTGTAAGCATTTCTAAGGTCCCCTCCCAGCCTTCTCTTCTCCAGGCTAAACAAGCCCAGCTCCCTCAGCCTTTCCTCGTAGGAGAGATGCTCCAGTCCCTGTGTTTGAAAGGTCTGCAAGCGTGCTTCAGTATCAGAGGAGCAGTTCCTCTGCGAGTGGTCGTTAGCAGACAACAGGGTGTTTGTATTTTGCCAGGGAATTGAGCAGGCTGCATCGTCAGCATCCTTCCATCACCGCTCCCCTTGTAGGTCAGATCTGCTCTCCTCCAGTCAGAGCAAGGGCTGCAATGCCAGGTCCATGGCGGTCCCAGGAGGATGCTGCCTGCTGTGGCTCACATCATCTTGGCCGAGTCCCTCCTTTGATTGTACGAAGATCTAAGAGCAACCAAGCTCTCCATGGGGTGCTGTGGGTCTTGTTGCTCATGGCAGGGTTTGAGGCCAAAGAAGTACCTGGAATCATAGAATCATTAAGGTTGGAAAAGACCCCTAAGGTCATCAAGTCCAACCATCAACCCAACACCACCATGCCTGCTAAACCATGTCCCAAAGTGCCACATCTAGATGTTTTTTGAACCCCTTCGGGGATGGGGACTCCACTACTTCCCTGGGCAGCCTGTGCCAATGCCTGGCCACTCTTTCAGTAAAGAAATTTCTCCTAATATCCTGAGGCATTGACGAGTAAGTGCTAATTAAATGTAACTCTGCTTCTGGTCTCTGGCTGACCAGGACATCCAGATGTTGTCTACAACATGGTCACCGTTCCCAACGTGTATTATCAGGTGGAATTAGCAATATGTCTTGTTGAAAGTTCATGCCAGGAGATGGTGCCCTGGGGAAGGGGAGGAACACACACATCAGCCTGCCTTCGTCAGTCATCCCACACCAAGCTGCATGCCCTCCAGTAGCAGGGTGGAAGCAAAGAGCTGGCAGTTAGAGAGATGGTAAAACCTTGCTGCCTGTCACTCAATGGCTGCATCAGGCCTCATACAGCTCCTCCTTGCAAGTTTGACCCCAACCCTGGCATCTTTGCTCAGCAGCAAGGCAGTTCTGCAACACCCAGCATTACTGCTGTGTCCCTCACCTGGATCAACCTTCCCTCCTATCAGTTAAACCACTGGCGAAGGGAGGTTTGCACGAGGATGCTCTTCCTGGAGTGTTGGGGTCGATGTAGCTTGAGAATTAGCACGACTAGGCCGTTTAAGTAAAACAGCATAACTGAACAGGCTGCTGGAAAAGACAGCTAAGAATAGCCATTGAGAAAGTTCTGAGAGTGTACGTGATGTGGGTTAGCAAAAACAAGATGTGTTCAAGGACGTGGAGGCGGTCTGTTGCTATTAGCGTTAGTGCATAGTTACCAATCATAAGGGAATATGGGGTGCGTGAACAGCGTGTGATTTATGTCTGTAGCCTATCCGAATAAGCGTGATCGCATGTACAGATATGAAAAATGTATATAACCATGCAAGCGGAGCAATAAAGCGAATCGACTGTGCATTGCATCAATGTGTGAGAGTCATTCCTGTCCCTGCATGGATGCTGAAACTCGGCACTGGAGCAGACACGGTTGCAGTTGGGTGCTGGCAGCACCCCAGCTCTTGCAAAAGCCCCATCACCATCAGCAATGCTGAGCTGCAAGCTTTCCCAGCCACCAGCAAGAAATGTTCTTCTATAGCCTGGGCCAAGTGGAGGACAACAGTGACTAGTGGTTGCTACTGACAAAACCAAGGCAGAGCAGATGGGAGAAGAAAGTGCTAGCTGTCACGGGCAAGTTCTCTGAGTGACACAAGTAGGACAATAAATGAAGACAACGAGCAGACAGCACTTTCAGATCACTGGTTTTCCAAACATTACCTGACTCTGTTTAGCTAATTTTACCCTTGGTCTGCATGGGAAGGTGAGCTCATCCCACATGCCTGAAATACAGCACCTCAATACAGACGTGGGCAAGATTTACAAATATATTTGTAAAAATTTATTTTGCACTTCTGTTAGGACTAAGCGCCGGTGTAACCTGGGCTTTCTGGGCGTGAGACCTTCCTTCGTTGGAGATCGATGGAGGGAGGGGAAGGTGAAAGGTGTGTTCTGCAGACAGCCAAGGGGGAGAGTCTGCTGTTCCAGTTATGGGTTAGCGGAGTTAAATTATTCTTTATCCTGGTATTATGTACCTTTGCAAATCCAACTGGTTGAGGAAAAAACAAGAACACATGGTCAGGCTCTTTTAAAAATTGATTTTGCTATACATTGGAATGATACAAGCCAATGGCAGAGATGTGTATTGACATTTCTGAGAGCCAAGTGACGTCTGTGGTGCACGGACTGGGGGCGGTGGTTTGACTTCTCGTGGGTTAAGGGGGCTGTGTCTTCATTGCTTAACCACAACCAGCCACATGCGGACAACAGGGATGTTCTTGTCTGCTTTGGAGGCATAATAAATTCACTCACATGCTGGAAGAGGGTGCTAGATGGAGGAGTTATGCCATAATCATAAAAATTATTATGCAAGCTGTGCCAGTGAACTTCCCCTTAAAAACAAGCCCTACCGTGTGCCTTATTCCCTGGCATTCAATTTAAAAAGTATTTCCCTTTTTGAACCTGGACAGCAAATGCTGCGATGTTAGGGAAGGTGAGGGGATTTTCCACTAGGCAAAGCACATTATTACTTTGCAAACAGCCATGGGTATCAGCTTGGAGGCCTCACCTCAGATGCTGCTCCGTTGTCTTGAAACCTTCTCGACAAAAGAACTCCAGTAGCCCCCCAGTTTCCCAGCAGCTGCGGAAGTAATGCACTAGGCGTTCCTGTAAACTGCTGCTGTTTAGATTAGATGCGCTTCGTAGGATAGGTGGAGGCTTCTTTTCCCCAAAAAATGAATTAGATATTGATGTACAGCTTTTTCATACTTAACAACACCTACTAATGTATCAAATGCAACATAATGGCCGGGTGCTGCGAACCTTGGACCGGACGAGGACTTCCTGAAGCCCACGGAGCTGCTCGCTCGGGTAAAGACCACTTGCATCAACAAGAGCTCAGGCTCTGCAAGCGTCAGTGATTAACTCGAAACACAAATGGTTGAGATGATCAAAACTTTTCAGAAACCCATTAAGGAAAAGTCTGGTGCCAAATCAATAAAAACACTGTTTGCAAGACCAATTAGCAGATGTATGAAACAGAAAAGAGTGAATCGTGCATTCACCTTTCCTGGACTCGTTTCTGGCACAGCCGAACTGTATCCCATAACAGTCTGCCTGGGCACCCTCTTCACATGCACATATATTTCCATATTATCACATACTGGTGAAGAGATTGCACTTGTTCTTTAAAATACTCTTTATATTGGGAAAAGGAGGACTTCCTTGTAGCATCTTGACACATCTCAGTTGCAGCAGCCCTCTGTGTTTCACAGCAAATATTTTCAGAGCAAGTCAGAAAGGTGCTGGCCTTCCTCGCGTGCACCACGACTTGCGCAGAGCTACACCCAACACCTCTGATGCGTCACTGCGCGTCAGGTCCTCGTTGGCGAGGATTGTTGGCAGCAAGAGTGCACGGTTGCTTGAACTCCGGGGGACATCAAAATGGCCTCGATCTGCGGAAGGTTTTGTAAATGTGTCCTGGAACAGCGAGAGATGGGGACCCCCAGCATCACACGGGGCTGGCATTCTCTCTGCCCCCAGGGTCAGGGTCCAACGCCAAAGGCAGACTGGGGGCAGATCAGGTTGGTGTTTTTGGGTACCCAAAATGTTACCCCAAGGAACTGGACTCGGTGTTTTTAACACAGGATTGTGTCTCCAGTTGCGTATAGTCACATATAAATTCTTCCTGCTTCTTGGCGTGCCGAGCTGATCCAGAAGCTACTTCATAGGTTATCTAGTCCAAATCAATCCTGACAACAGTAACCCATCGCCCTTTGGGTTATCCAGTATACACCAAATATGAAGATCCCTGCTATAAGAAAGATGAGGAGCTACTGGAGAGAGTCCAGAGGAGGGCTACGAGGATGAGGAGGGGACTGGAGCATCTCTTCTATGAGGAAAGGCTGAGGGAGCTGGGCTTGTTCAGCCTGGAGAAGAGAAGGCTGAGAGGGGACCTTAGAAATGCCTCTAAATATCTGAAGGGTGGGTGTCAGGAGGACGGGGCCAGACTCTTTTCAGTGGTGCCCAGCGACAGGACAAGGGGCAACGGGCACAAACTGAAGCAGAGGAAGTTCCAGCTGAACATGAGGAAGAACTTCTTCCCTCTGAGGGTGATGGAGCCCTGGCACAGGCTGCCCAGGGAGGTTGTGGAGTCTCCTTCTCTGGAGATATTCAAGACCCACCTGGACAAGGTCCTGTGCAGCCTGCTGTAGGTGACCCTGCTTCGGCAGGGGGGTTGGACTAGATGACCCACAGAGGTCTCTTCCAACCCCGACCATTCTGTGATTCTGTGATTGCTCTTAAGTCACAATCGTTACACTTGGAAAAGACTGTGCAGGTTTTAGTAATACGCGTTGGTGGACCCCATCTTATTTGCCAGCTATTCTTAGAAAAGAAAAAGTTGTATGTAATATTTTGGTGTCTAATTATGAGGTCCATTTTAGTAGTCCGACTGCTGTTCTTGTGCACTGACGTTTATGCTGTAATATGTTGAAAAATGCCTTTACAATCTGTCATCTGGTAAAGCCAGATGGTCTGCTGGTCAAGTCACTCTGAGCAGCAGAGATGTCCTTACCCTCAGGGCATCAGTCCCCAGTTTTCTCCTTATTTGTGGTCCAGCAGAGCAATGACCCTGCTCACACTGGGGTTTCCCGGGCTGCTGAGAAGCCATCCAGCTTTCCTCTCAGGAAGCTGGTTCTCAGCCCATGGGTATATCTTGTGTGAAGGTCCACATGTCACAAAGAGTGGTGGCTGTTGCTTGGTTGGGATTTTTCTCACTGAGGTGCAACAGGTTCAATTCCCAGCTGCTCTGCGCAGAGAGCCTGCCATCATCAAAAGACGTTCAGGAGTCTTGCACACCTAGGATGGGTTTCGAGCAAGACGATCGAACCCTAGGGACGCAGCCATGGAAATCATAATCCAGTTCTGGCTTTGGCAAGCGACCAAGGACTTATGTCTGGAAACAAGGTGGAGGCACGACGGGCTGATGCTGCCCAGCAGAGAGCCAGGACTGCCGCTTCTCTGAGAGAATGGGGCTATTTTGCTCTGGTTGCTTTCCAAAGTAGTTCTGATGCCTCGGAGATGAAAGGATTTCAAGGAAATATTCGAGATGCTCATTCGGTCACATCCGAAGCTCTTTTTTTAAAACACGCCTCAGCAAAATGTCTCGCTGTTTCACACAGGAAGGCTGCACAGTGTGTCACCAGTGGAAGGTGCCGGAGGCAGAGCAACGCTGCACGGACAGCGCGGAGTCCATCGGGCGTCTGGAGCGGTCAAACGTCAACGAGATTTTCCAATATCCTCTGACTGGCACTAGAAGGAAAAATACGAAAAGTCTTTGGGGTGCAATATGAGCTGATTAAAAGAAAAATAAAACAAAGCACTAATTAACTGTGCTATTAAAGGTCCATCCACTTCACTGGAGGAAAGAGCAACATCTTCTAGAATGGATGCTTGCTAATAAATCAGGAGGGCTTTGTTCATCTGCCAGCTCCCCCATGGGCTGGTTGGGTGGTCTTGCTGCGAGTCAGATCTCTTTAACCTCAGTTTCTCCCTCTACAAGATGAGGAGGAAAACTATGTATTCTCCTCTCCCCTTTAACGACTGTTGAACTCCAAAAAATATTTTTAAAAATTAGGATGTACTATAGAAATCTGAGGTGTTACCACTATTTGTTACATAGCAAAAGCTAAAGTTCCTGGGTGAGGTGGCCTTTTCCCCCTTATTATCACAGAGATTTTTCTAAGGTAGAGGGAATCCAAGAGAGGAGATGTGTCAGCTGCTCCCAAAAGAAGGAAGGAGATGGACAAAACCTGCCAAATCCCGAATGAGACCCCTTCCAGACTGGAGGAATCGGGCAGAAGTCTTCCATCAGCAGACTGATAATCTGCTGCCTGGAAAGGTAGCTGGCGGGAACTGTCTCAAAACATCTGATACCACCTTGGATCTGGCAGGGTTTCCCAGAGGAATGCCATGACCCACTTCCCATGATGAAGAGGTCGACGCATGGAAATCAGAAGGCCGTCGTGACTCCAGCTCGGCTGCCGAGATGTGCTACGAGATGCCGTGGCTGGGGAGGTGGATGGGGTACACAGGCTTTGCAGGAGGAAGGAGAGATGTGGGCTGCAGCAAGTCCTCTTGCTAAGCTCTGCCGCACCTCGCGAGAAAGCAGAGAGAGGAAGAGCTGGTGGACGCAGCATAGGAAGAGAAGGGTAATGAGAAGGTACTGAAGATGGATGGGGCTAAACCCAAACCCAACGGGCTGCACTCAGCTCCTTGCAGGAACAACGGATGGCCAGACATCGGGATGCTCCTTAAACCAGATCAGGTTTCCCTGCGCTCGTTAAGCCTTTATTAGTTTATAGTTTTTCCTGATCCAGGCTGGTTTTTAGTGAATTGCTTTTTACCTTGGCTTATCTAGAACAAGCTTTTTATATAACAGCCCTTGCTGGGATATAAAGCGTGATAGATGGAGCCTGGGTCCTGCTATTGGGTATTTAGGCAGCTCTGTCAAGAGCATGGTCAATAAACGTTGTAAAAAACTGTAAATCAGAACATCCATGGTGTCTGCCAAGTCAAAGAGCTGCTGCTCAAACGTGAAGGCGGCTATCCAGAGGGAACTAGATTTGTTTTTCAAGGTAGCCAGTCTAGACGTAATTTTACCCCCTTGCACCTTTGTATTCTGGAGCTCTCTTCTTATAGTCCTTCGGGGAAAATTCTGAGATTGCTGTTTGTTATTTTCTACCATCAGCTCCACAATTTGCTAACGTAAACTGCAAGGTGTTAGCAAACAGTCGGAACAGTAAAAATACTTGCTTTGCTGCCGTTGTGAAAGTATAGGTATAATGTATCTATTTACTGAATTACGGAAAATTGTTTCCCTCCCGCAGATGAGCGTTGGCAAAATTGGTCCTTTAATTCCGAAAGACTGAGAGAAAGGTGACAGCCATTACTGCAGTGTCATGGCAACACATACCGGCACAGTGAGCATCTCCGCATCTCCTCGCTGCAGTCCTCCCTAGGAAAAAAAAATCGTATTTTCAGCAGCGGTTTAGCGCTGAGGTTTCCTGGGAGCAGCGTTCCTGGGGAAGCATCACCCATGCTACCAGGTCTGCTGGATTTGGGGGAGCATCTCCAGCCAGCCCCATTTCGAGCATCCTTGAGGCCTCTGCTCTGCCCAACCCAGAATTCCTCTCAGCAGGCGTTTGACAGCACCTCCCTGCCTACTATTAAAATCCTTCCCCAAGCATGCACGGAGCTTTTCAGTCGAGCAACAGGACCAAAGCTGTGTGCTATCTTTGCAGCCATCTCACCCGATCAAGCGCTTGAAGGGGGTTTGCTGGTGGTGTGATGATGGCCGTTGTGGGTGTGGGGGCTCAAGCTTTTGGCTTCTCCATGTGAGAGTAAATGTAAATTATCTTGCTATCCAAGCTAATTGTATGGGAATAAAATCCTTACAGGCTGTAAATTACACCGAGTCTCTAGGATCTACCGCTCACCCTCCCAAAAATCGGCTCTTTTGCCTTCAGCCAGGGCTCAGTTGACCATATGGGTGGAGTATGGGTGGATTCCCAATGATATCATGGAAGGATGTGGGTTTGCCTGCAAATTCCTGTGTCTTCTCCTGAGCTAATTTCACTCTTTGTTTACTCTTATCAGGACCTCTGCAGCCAAGAATTAATTAGCAGCGCTGCCTCAGTACATCGAGGGGAGCCTACCAGTTCAAGGCATTGCACGCGCACAAAGCCAAGATCTGAGCAGCTTAAAAAAATCTTTTTCGAGGAAAACATTACTAAGCACTATTACTAGTAAAAAAAAAAATCAGCTAATTATACCAGCAAAAATAAATACTTCAGTGGGGGACATCTCTTCCAGCTTCACTGTAGAAAGCAAGCAGTGCTAGTGGTTAGGAAGAAGATGTTTTAGTATAGTATTTGGCATTTTTTTTGCTTGCTGAAGAGCTTTTCTGCTGCCTGGTACCTGGAAAAGCCAGACAGCCCCAACTCCTGCATTGCCTGGGGCTGTGGGTTTTTTGCTTTTGCTTTTGAGTTTTGTTTTGTTTTTGTTTTTGTTTTTAAAGAAGGATAAAAAGCATCCTAAACAGAGTGATACTGTATCGCACAGCATTAATGCGGTTACTTGAAATGAGACACGCAGAGGTTGTTTGCTTCCTCTATTTGCTCAAATAAATAAATCGCGTGTAGATTAAGCGCTGCGCAGCGAAGGCGGCATTGTACACAATATTCCCCGGCAGACGCTTACATTTCCTAGATAAGATACATGGCAGCAAAGGCTGACGGACTACAGACTTTCACATGAAGCTGCTACTAACTGCTATTACCACTAAAAATATCACCCCGCTATACTTGCTGAAATAAACACTTATATGCACAGATAATCCCCAAGCTTCAATGTAGAAACCAACTGGTGGCGGAGAACTGGGAGAAAAAAGCCATGCCAATACGTATGCGGCTGCAATTTGCCCGGCTCTCTTCTGGCATCACGTCCAAACTATTGACAGGAGCTGGGACACATCGGCAAGTGGAAGCAAATCCAGGCTGCGTGTCCCAAAATGGAAAAAAAAAAAAAAAAAAAGTAATTTCTTTTTTTTATTGGTTTTAATTAGAGGAAAATCGTTAGTGAATATTTTCACATCGTAATTTTCATGCCGATGAGAGCATTGGACCAAAATAATAGGAGTCTCATTTCCTCTTAGGAAACTGAAATGAAAAATGAGGCTTGGGAAGCAGCTCGTGAAGTCAGCTAATCTGTTGCACAGCTCCAGGAGAGGACTATGCACTGCAAACGGGGCTTCATGAGCCCTTTTCTTGCATGCCAAGTGTGCTGGGAAGCTCTGTATAAACCAACCCTGGGATGAAAGCTCCCATCCCAGTGTGCTCCCACCTCCATACATCTCCTCTTGAGAGAAAGTCCGTGATCCATGTCTGGCAAGTAGACATCCTTAGCCATAAAAAGGTTTCTGACCTGCAGGAGGCGTTTATTTGTTTTCCTGTTGTGTAGGAAGACAGACATTAAGTAGTCATTTGCCAGACAAAATCAACTGCAGAGTCCAAAACCTTCTACAATGGGAGACCAAAAGCCAGATAGGAAACGTGTTCAAGAGTTCTTGTGTAACGTTTCTGCTCAGTTGGACTGTGGCTATGGTTTCATCTGAATATTTTGCAAGTGTGTGTGAAATAATAATGTTACTAAAGTTACCCTTCATAACACTGATCTTGTTATTTTAATTTTTTTTTTTCCACAGGATGGACTGAATTTAGCCATCAGCGTATTTCTAGGTTCAAGCAAGATGATCCAAACCACCTTGGAAACAGCATTGAAGTGCCCCAATAAACACTTTGTTGTTGGTCACCAAAGACACAACCACCTTGGGCAAGACGGAGCCAGGTATGTTCATTCTTTTGGACCAACCCTATCAGCGCCGGCCTGTTATTTTAGGCAAATCAGATCAAATCACAGAATCACAGAATCACAGAATGGTAGGGGTTGGAAGGGACCTCTGTGGGTCATCTAGTCCAACCCCCCTGCCGAATCAGGGTCACCCAGAGCAGGCTGCACAGGACCTTGTCCAGGTGGGTCTTGAATATCTCCAGAGAAGGAGACTCCACCACCTCCCTGGGCAGCCTGTGCCAGGGCTCCATCACCCTCAGAGGGAAGAAGTTCTTCCTCATGTTCAGCTGGAACTTCCTCTGCTTCAGTTTGTGCCCGTTGCCCCTTGTCCTGTCACTGGGCACCACTGAAAAGAGTCTGTCCCCGTCCTCCTGACACCCATCCTGCAGATATTTATAAGCATTTATAAGGTCCCCTCTCAGCCTTCTCTTCTCCAGGCTGAACAAGCCCAGCTCCCTCAGCCTTTCCTCATAGGAGAGATGCTCCAGTCCCCTCATCATCCTCGTAGCCCTTCACTGGACTCTCTCCAGTAGCTCCTCGTCTTTCTTGAACTGGGGAGCCCAGAACTGGATGCAGTACTCCAGACGGGGCCTCACTATTTAACTACTCTTGACCCTGTGCTTCTGCCTATTTTCACATGCCTGGAATGGGAATACTGCACCACGGCCTTGAGATAAAACAGTACAGCTCCCGAAGCACAAGAGAAGTCGCTGTCAGTGCTCGCCCAAGGAAGAGTTCGTCAGGTAAATCCGAATGCAAAAATAGCAAGATACATGCCAAAATCACATACTGGGGCTCAGTAGATACAAATCCTGGAATCAAGATAAGCCAGCCTAACCATCTGGATACCTGTCATACAACAATCTATGCAATTTGGGTTTCGCTCTTAAATCCGCCTGTCCTAAAAAAACCAAATCTAGTTAACTTTAAACATGTTTTTTTCTACCACAAACAGCTAAATTGGAAAATCCTCGAGCAAGCTGTTCCTTTCCTATTGCAAATCTGAAAACAAAAAAACCTAAGAAGCCCCGAAGAATTAAATTCTGCCACAGAGATCGATGCAGACAGGCCCCCTTTCAATGCTAGGTGTTCGTTTTCATGTGCGAAGTGTTCCTAGTAGATGCGTGAAAGAAAATATCTCAATTTTTGCCTTTCACAGTGTGACTTCTAGGAAGCATTTTTTCAGTGCCAAGAAAGTTCAGTTGCATTATTTCTGGCAGTAAGCAGCACTCCCACAAGTTGTTAAATTCTTTACCTGCAGACGAGTAGCCCTCGAATAAGGAAAAAACCCTATTTCCTGCCTTTTGAAGATATGAAAGGGACCCAGAAGGGTTATGAAATCACCATAACTGATAACCCTCAAACAGCAGCGTTATCAGAAGGCGAGGATAAATGACCAAATTCATCCAACATCTAACTGGCTGGAGTCAAGGAGTTCAAACCGGAGATAAATTGCCTTCAGCAAAGCCAGGGTCTGCAAGGTGTTGTGTTAATGAATACAGTGAAAGTATAGCAGATATTATGATTGACAGCAGTAGTGTGTATATATATATATAAAAATACATATATCTGTGTGTGTATGTATATATAAAAATCTAGAAATAGCATACGACACTTCAGAGGAATGAAAACCCAGAACTGGGGTAAAATTAACAAAGGTGCCAGCATGATACAGAAGCCTATTTCCCAATTTAAAAGAAAAAAAATTCCTAGAGTCTAGACTGGGAGTCTGGAGCCAAGAAACTCCTGCGGTCACTTTGTCCAGGAGAGGAGACAAGCTCGCCCACAGCGTGCCAGCGTAAGAGTGCTTAGAAAGAGTTTATTTGTTGCGCATAGCCTACAATCACATATGACCAGGCGGTTACCTGAAAAGATTTTTGATGGGCTACTCTTCTATTAAAGCCCGTAAGTCCAAGTCCTATGCACGCAACGAGCTTTGGGACTGGAAATGGGTTGTAGACACATCTCTCCCCTCCTTCTTCCTAGAACCTACCACCTTTGTTGCTCGCTTCATTTATGGCTGGCCCATGGTTACCCATCTGCCAGAAAGGTCAACATCAGGAAAATGAGGTCCATGCCACCGCACACTCCTCATGGTGGAGCACAGACCAAACCCAACTTTCCAGGCAGCATCAGCTCTGTCTTTAAAGGCGTTGTCCCCCCCAACAAAAGTTGTAAATACTTTCAAGCTCTCCCTGCTATCAGTAGTAATTGAGGATGCTCTGCCTCCCATGGGAATAAGCTTTGTTTCCAGGCATTTTAAAAGTACTTTAGGTTATTTTGGCATCTCATATGAAATAATCCCATTGGGCTCTCGCTTTGATTGTGCGTACGAGGTTTGTCCGGTGTTCCACAGGGCACGACGCTATGGCATGAGAACTAAGTAACTCAGTCCTCTGCTTCTGTGTTATCTTTGTCTCACTCGTGATATTTTGAAAATTCACAAGAAAACCATAACTCCCTCTGTGTCACCAGGATGTGGTATTTGGCCTTATCTCTGCTCTTGCAATGTCAGGCTGGGCTCTGGGTTGAGAGGTGGATGTTTCTCGGAGCCATTTGCTATCTGTAATGCAGTAATTTAAATATTAAGGATGGGTTGGCTTGGGGAGCTCAGCTCTCAGTGAGCAAAACTCAATGAACTGTGGGAAGAGGGAAGCAGAAATCAGGACAGGGAAGCAGAAAGGGTTTTGAATGCTTCTGTAATCGTCTGCGGATCATGACAAGTGGCTGGTGACTCCCATTGATGCCTGCCAGAACACCACCATGGTGGCTCGCCCAGCCAGCTGAGTTCGGCTGAAAGCTTCATCTCCTGAATGAATAATGGAGACGGTGTGTTGGGGGAATAGGCAGATGCACAAGAGAGAGCGGGTGCAGACAACCGCTGCCAGGCAGGGAACCAGGGCACCCAAATCTGGAGAAACAAGGGAGCAAGTCCCTGCCACAGGCAAGTAAATGGATGCTCTCAGAGCATCTGGGGTTTGAGCATTGGATGTCCTATCTCTACCATTGTTTTCTTCTCTGCGTTGTGGCTCAAATCCCTGCAGCCTCCCCATGCTCGCAGCCCCTGCTATTCCTACTGATAAACCTCTTGAACCAGAAAGGAAGAAAAATGCAGAGCTTTCGCAATATCGCTGCCGTTGCATGAAAAGAAGTTGGCAGGGAGATCAGGAGTCAGGATTCCTGGGGCTTGCCGCCATGCAGAGGGAGATGGCAATAGGACACGGGCTTTTGCAAGAGGACATCTGCCTTCCTCCAGCAGCTCTGAGCTCAGCAGGATTGCATGGCGAAATGCCACATCATTGTTCGCTTTCTATCAAACGGGGCTGTGCCATAGCTTTTTTTAGGGAAACAGCTGCTTTCTGACTGCCTGAAGCTGCTCAACTGGGGCCAGTGCCAGGTACATGGGCTAGGTACAGCGAGTTGAGGGAGGGGGTTCTGCTCCACTCTGGTGAGACCCCCCAGGAGTCCTGCATCCAGCTCTGGAGCCCTCAGCACAGGAAAGACCTGGAGCTGTTGGAGCGGGGCCAGAGGAGGCCCCAGCAATGATCCGAGGGCTGGAACCCCTCTGCTGGGAGGAAAGGCTGGGAGAACTGGGGCTGTTCAGCCTGGGGAAGCGAAGGCTGCGGGGAGCCCTTAGAGCAGCCTGCCAGTGTCTGAAGGGACCTACAGGAGAGCTGGAGAGGGGCTTGTGACAAGGGCATGGAGTGATAGGACAAGGGGTAACAGCTGTAGACTGAAAGAGCAGAGATTCAGACTAAACATAAGGAAGAAATTATTTATGATGAGGGTGGTGAGGCACTGGCAGAGGTTGCCCAGAGAGGTGGGAGATGCCCCATCCCTGGAAACATCCCAGGTTGGATGGGGCTCTGAGCAACCCGCTCTGGTTGCAGATGTCCCTGCTCATGGCAGGGGGGTTGGACAAGATGGCTTTCAAGGGTCCCTTCCAACCCAAACCATTCTATGAACACAGCTGCTCCCAGATGGGCAGTGGCACCATCTCCCCCCATGCTGCTGCAGACCTCCTGGGATGCAAGTGTTCATTGGAGTGCAAAGCTGTGGTCCCCAAATCAAACCTCGCTGAGCTGCAGCACGTCACTCACCTGTGCCTTACCCTGGTCTCTCCTGTGGACCACGCAGCTCCATGGGCGTCTCCTGGGAGTGAGTGGTGTCCCACCAAGGGTGCCTCACCCACACTGTGATGAGTGTTGTGGAGAAGGGAAAGGAATTGTCCTCTGGAGGGATTTGTCTCCTCTGAGACACTGAAGAGATCCTAGATGACAGTAGACCAGAAATCTAGATTTCTTCTGGCCAAATTTAGGTAAGATGAACACCATCGCATAAATGCCCCAGCTAGGTAAGTACCAATAGTGATGTTCATTCAGTCATTGTCAATGAGTCGATGAGTTAATTGAGATTTTTTTTTCCCCATCCGGCCTAGAGAGTAGAGATGAAGTGCCTTGGAAGATGCTGGAATAGAAAGACACACTGCCCTCAGGGGTGCATATAATGGCATGGGATTTCTGTACATTACAACATTCCTTTAAAGCCATGTCATCTAATGACAGACTTTCTTCTCTTTGTTTAAGAGGAGGGAGAGAGAAATTAGCTTCATTATAGGATTTCCTCCCTCTTAGCTATTTCTCGTTTTAGTTTTTGGAGAGGTGCATGCTGTATATATATTATCTGTAAATAAAAATATGTTCTGCTTTGTAGTACCTGCCTTTTTAAGTCTTGGATGAGTAACTGTGCATCTCTGGACTACAAGTGGTTCATCAGCCTTGGAGTAGTAACTCAGTGAGGAACCTGTTAGCGAGGTTACAGCTTGGTAAACTAAGGCAGGGGATTGGCCATTTCTTAAAAAATGGTCTTATGTAACAGGGATTAAACAAGCAATTCTGCAGAATATATGAAAATCTCTATAAATCTATTAAAATCTCTATGAAACTTACAGTATTTAATAGAGAACAACATACTTCCAAACTGAAATGATTTTTTTTTTTTTTTTTTCCTATTTACCTGCTCCCCCACACCAGGGCTGTCAATACTCCTGATTAAATGCTGGGACAATTCCATCCCAGCAGCGCAGAGGCATCCACTGGCCCCACCAGTGCTGTGCACACAGACACAGATACGCATGCGGGGCAAGCACCATGGGTTGGAATTTTATTCTATGTTAAATAATAAAATTAGTTACGAATTATTTATCTTGCCAAATATTTCACACTTGTGCAACTGAAAGATGCTCTGAAGCCATGGCATGGATCGTATCTTTTCTCCCAGGGCTGCATCCCAACTGGTGCTGTGCAAGAGCCGTGGGGAGGGGTGGGGGTGTTGTCAGCAAAACTTTGTACGCAGCAGTGAGGTGATGCTTGAAATGGTTCAGATGTATAGAAAACACAGCCTTGCTTTGGAGACTGACTTGTCTTGTGTTCACGGGAAGTCAAAACAATTAAGAGGGCTTTCTGGCTTTCCTTAATCTAATTTACCACATTTTGCTGTGATGAATGTGTTGCAAAATAGTTTAACTAGTCCGAACCAAATGAACCTTCAAATTGGTGCCAATTTAGCTTGCCTGCTGTCCTGCAGACTGGCACGCTCGCCGGGGTGAGGCAGAGGAAGATGATGCACTTGGGCTCACCTGAAGACTCACCGGAGGTATCAGGACAACATGTCGTGATGCTTCCAGCTTGAACCGAGAAGCCGAGAGCTTGCTGGCCCTTCTTTCTCTCTCTGCTCAAGTTTTGCATTGAATTTATGGGTTCAGTTATTGGAGCGGAACATGAAAAGCTGGAGTTTGCAAGCATAAATGGCCAGGTGTACATCTGCTTGCCATATATATGGGTCAAATCTGTCATCGGGCTGATGCAACTGGTCCCATCAATTAAGCGCGTGTTGGCATTTCCCTCTTCTTGTGCGGCCACGCACCCCTGCAAGTCTGAAAAATGGGACTGAAAATCTGGATGGCGTTTCTCAAGGTGAGCTAAAAGCCATGGCACTTGGGTTTAGGATCTCAAGATGGGGCAGGGAAAAATAAAAATCTTTGGCTTCTTGCTTTGGAATATGATTAATCCTTCCACCTAACAAAATTACCACCCAAAGCTGGACCTTGCAAGGGACAAAGTGCTGGTGGGGGAGCCCTGGGAGCTTGCAACTCCCATTGACACCCTTTGGAGATGAGGCTACTCCTTGCAGGAGTCAGCATGGTCTTGGGAAACCCAAGCTGAAGACTTCCTAGCACATCACCATAAACAAAGAGAGTAATAGGAGTAATAATAATAATACTTAGCAGGTAAGGACAATGGCTGTTTGGTCTGTGAATGGGATGGTTCTTGCAAAGCTCTGTTTATGGTGCCGGTGATATCACTCAGTCTGGCAGGAGGTCTGGATTTCTTAAGGCCTTTAGGAGGTGGTAATTGTCTCACTTTTGCTTTAAACACAGTGTTAATTATGTTTTTGAACAATGGCTATAAACTCATCCTTTAATTCTTTGTAAAGCGCTCTTCCCTGTCTCTATGATTTGAGGGGGGGGTGAGTGCTGGGAGGGGTCACAGGTAAATACCATCACTGGGGCTATCGAATAAAAAAAAAAAAACAAACCACTTTTTAATTTTGCTCAATGTAGTTGACCTGCTTTAATCTCAAAGTTGTCTCTTTCTTTGAACTTGAAGGCACAGCTGGCATGGGATGCATTGCAGTGCCCTTTCCCTCTTTGCTTCAGATGGGTTTTCTTCTCTGTTCCATAGGTGGTGCTGGGTGGTTCAGCTTTGTGGCATTAAATTATGCCAGCAAACCCTCAGAAAAAAAAATTGTAAAATGAAGAAGAAAAAAAAAAAACAAACTATAATATCCTTTGGATATTTCAGATCCAAAGTTACTTTTATGTCTTTGAAAAAAAAGAATATTAATGCATTTGGGAAATGGTAGGCTGTGTTCTGCAGTCCTTAGAAGCAGCCCACGGGTATCACTGCCAGTGTGGCTGCTTTCACCTTTGTCCTGGGTTTGGCCAGGACAGGGTTAATTTTCACCGGACTCCAGGAAGGAGCACAGCCGGGGGGTGGGGGCTGACCCCACCTGGCCAAACAGAGCCCGGTATTCCATACCATGTGACGTCACGCTGGGTTCCGGGTGGGGGGGGGCGGCACAGCGGGAACTCACTCGCGGCTTGGGGGGGTGCGGCGCCGGTGCTGTTCGGGAGAGCGGCTGTCTGGGTTGTGCAGTTCGTTGTTGTGTTTTCTCCTTATTTGTACCGTTGTTGTTACTGTTCCCTTTGTTTGCTGTTCTGTTAAACTGCCCTTATCCCGACCCACCGGTTTCTGCCTCTTTCTTTTCATTCTCCTCCGCACTGCAGCGGGGGGAGGGGCGGCCGCGTGGCGCTTTTGTTGCTGGCGGCAGCCGAAACCAAAACATTAAATTTGGCGCCCAAGCGTGGGGCGGGGATAACGGCAGGGCTGAGCAGCGGGTGTTAAAACTGCCTTCTTACATTTTGTTAAATTTTGTTATAGGCATTTTTCTGTGTTAGTTAACTAGTCGCCAGTAAAAAAATGTTTATGTCTGTGATCAGATGGCTGTGGTATTTGAATCCGTACTTGCGCTATGTTTTCCCTGTGGTGCTGTTCATCATCGCGGGGAAAAAGATCAGGATGATGATTTTGTTCTACTGTAAGATATCGACTTATGATATGATAACATCACTGTGCATGAAATTAGGCTTGTATTTGCATGCGGCACTGCGGTCATTTCCGTACCTCGGATCCTATGTCTTAGAATTTGTTAATAATCAAACCCAATCTGTGGGGAAAAGCGAAGGGGATACCTCCCCCCACTCTTTCGCCCTCCCTCTCTCCTTCAGGCTGGTCCTAACGGCTTTTGAGAATTTCGAGTACCCGTGGGATGCTCAGGCCAGCACTCTCCTTTTGTTCTGCTTCCTGAATGGGTTGCAGGTTTTGTTTAGGGTTAAACAAGTAGTTAAGAACATCGTGCAGAGACCTGCCCCAGGGCCGGATAGCTGTGAGTGGCTGGGTGTGTGGGACAGCATGGGAAGGTGTCTAGAGCAGTGGGCACCTGCGGTGTGTTTTAAACCCACCCCTGAACAAATACAGAATCCGGACAATCTGGTAAAATACCCGCAAAAAGTGTGCTGCCACCCTGGGAACTCCAGAGAGACACAAATCACCTCAATGTGCTGGGGTCTGGCCCACGCCTACCGAGCCCTGTTCAACCTGATTCAGTGCCCTAAAGGGGAAAGGGGGGAGAAGCGAAGCGGCAGGCACTGTGACTGGCGCTGCCCCCCCACCCGGCCCTGCAGCCCCTCCAGCCCAGCAGGCAGTCACAGCCCCCCCGACCGGCACCACCGCTGCCACAGCTGCAGGGTCTGCCTCGGTTTCCCTGGCGGGCACAGCAGCTGCTCCAGCCCCAGCTCCAGCCGCAGGCACAGTGACTGAGCCCAGTGACCAACCTGTGCCGGTAGCAGTCGCCCCTGTAAAACTAAAGAAAGACGCAAAGAGAGCAGATCGCTCCGGGAGGGATGACAATGAGCCAGGGTCATCGCGGGAGATAGAGACAGAGATCATCACCCGGTCCCTGTCCCTGGGCGAGCTGCGAGACATGCGGAAAGATTTCAGCCGCCACCCAGGCGAGCACATTGCCACCTGGCTGCTGCGGTGCTGGGATAACGGGGCCAGCAGCTTGGAATTAGAGGGCAAGGAAGCCAAGCAGCTGGGATCCCTGGCCAGGGATGGGGGCATTGACAAGGCCATTGGGAAAAAGGAACAAGTCCTCAGCCTCTGGAGGAGACTTCTGTCAGGCGTGAGGGAGAGGTACCCCTTCAGTGACGATTTTGTATGCTATCCTGGCAAGTGGACCAATATGGAAAGGGGCATTGAGTACTTGAGAGAATTAACTGTGCGGGAGATGGTTTACCGTGAACCAGACGATGACCAGTTACCCACAGACCCAGATGAAGTCCAGTGCTCACAGTCCATGTGGAGGAAGTTTGTGCGGAGCGCACCCTCCTCATATGCCAACTCACTGGCAGTAGTAGACTGGAAAGGTAAGGAGGCACCAACAGTGGACGAGGTGGCTGTCCGACTCTGGCAATATGAGGAAAGTCTCTCTTCCTCCCTTGTCTCAGCTGTGAATAAATTGTCCCGGGAGTTCCAGCAATTCAAAGAGGATATGTCCTACTCCCCACCTGTGCGGGCCAGCATCTCAGCTATTAGGGGCAAGCGTTTCTCTGCTCAGGAGAGGGAATACAGAGGCTACACACCACAGGGCACCCTGTGGTTTTACCTGCGTGACCACGGAGAGGACATGAGGAAGTGGGATGGAAAACCCACCTCAAGTCTAGAGGCACGAGGGCGTGAGTTGCGAGGTAAAACAATCACCAAAGGGGATTCTGTTAGGAAAAGTGCCGCTCCAGTTTCCAGCAGCCAGCTCTCCAGACCAGGTAGGCAGTTTGATCTAGATTCCGATCCTCTGGAAGGGACCTCCAAGTCATTTTTACAGCAGGTGAGCAGCAAATTCTCTGACCAGGATTAGAGGGGCCCTGCCTCCAGCCAGGTGGAGGAAAGGGACAACCGTGTTCATTGGACGGTGTGGATTCGGTGCCCTGGCACGTCAGACCCACAAGAGTATAAAGCTCTAGTGGACACTGGTGCACAGTGTACTTCAATGCCGTCAGATTTCAAAGGGTCAGAGTCCATTTGCATTTCTGGAGTGACAGGGGGGTCCCAAGAGCTGAGTGTATTGGAGGCTGAAGTGAGCCTCACTGGGAAGGAGTGGCAGAAGCACCCCATTGTAACTGACCCCGAGGCTCCGTGCATCCTTGGGATAGACTGTCTTAGGAGAGGGTATTTCAAGCACCCAAAGGGATATCGGTGGGCTTTTGGCATAGCTGCTTTGGAGAGGGAAGAAATTAAACAGCTGTCCATTTTGCATGGTCTCTCGGAGGATCCTTCCGTTGTGGGGTTGCTGAGGGTTGAAGAACAACAGGTGCCAATCGCAACCACAACGGTGCACCGGCGACAGTATCGTACCAACCGAGACTCCCTTCTCCCCATTCATCAGCTGATCCGCCAGCTGGAGAGTCAAGGAGTGATCAGCAAAACTCGCTCACCCTTTAATAGTCCCATATGGCCAATGAGAAAATCTACTGGAGAGTGGAGACTGACAATAGACTACCGTGGCCTGAATGAAGTCACACCACCGCTGAGTGCTGCCGTGCCAGACATGCTAGAACTTCAAGATCAGCTGGAGTCAAAGGCAGCCAAGTGGTACGCTACAACTGACATTGCTAATGCATTCTTCTCCATCCCTTTGGCAGCAGAGTGCAGGCCACAGTTTGCTTTCACCTGGAGGGGCATCCAGTACACCTGGAAGCGACTGCCCCAGGGGTGGAAACACAGTCCCACCATTTGCATGGACTAATCCAGACTGCACTGGAAAAGGGTGAAGCTCCAGAACATCTGCAGTACATCGATGACATCATTGTATGGGGTGACACCGCGGAAGAAGTTTTTGAGAAAGGGGAGAAAATAGTTCAGATCCTCCTGAAAGCCGGTTTCGCCATTAAGCGAAGTAAAGTCAAGGGACCTGCGCAAGAGATCCAGTTTTTGGGAATAAAATGGCAGGATGGGTGCCGTCAAATCCCAGTGGAAGTCATCAACAAAATAGCAGCTATGTCTCCACTAACAACAAAAAGGAAGCACAGGCCTTCCTGGGCATTGTGGGTTTTTGGAGGATGCACATCCCAAATTACAGCCAGATTGTAAGTCCTCTGTACCACGTGACCCGGAAGAAGAATGATTTTGAATGGGGCCCTGAGCAACGACAGGCATTTGAACAAATTAAACGGGAGATATTTCATGCCGTAGCCCTTGGTCCAGTCCGGTCACGGCAAGATGTTAAAAACGTGCTCTACACCGCAGCCGGGGAGAATGGCCCAACCTGGAGTCTCTGGCAGAAAGCACCAGGGGAGACTCGAGGTCGACCCCTGGGGTTTTGGAGCCGGGGATACAAAGGATCCGAGGCCCGCTATACTCCCACTGAAAAAGAGATTCTGGCAGCATGTGAAGGCCTTCGAGATGCTTCAGAAGTGGTTGGCACTGAAGCACAGCTCCTCCTAGCACCACGATAGCCGGTCCTGGGATGGATGTTCAAAGAGAGGGTCCCCTCTACGCATCATGCCACCGATGCTACGTGGAGTAAGTGGGTCGCGCTGATCACCCAGCGCGCCCGAATGGGAAACCCCAGTCGCCCAGGAATTCTGGAGGTAATCATGGACTGGCCAGAAGGCAAAGATTTTGGAGCATCGCCAGAGGAGGAGGTGACACGTGCTGAAGAGGCCCCACTGTATAACCAGCTGCCAGAAGATAAGAAACAGTATGCCCTGTTCATGGATGGGTCCTGTCGCATTGTGGGGAAGCAGCGGAGGTGGAAGGCTGCTGTATGGAGCCCTACACGACAAGTCACAGAAACTGCCGAGGGAGAAGGTGAGTCGAGCCAGTTTGCAGAGGTGAAAGCCATCCAGCTGGCTTTAGACACTGCCAGTCGAGAGAAGTGGCCAGTGTTCTATCTTTACACCGACTCCTGGATGGTGGCCAATGCCTTGTGGGGGTGGCTGCAGCAATGGAAGAAGAACAACTGGCAGCGCAGAGGCAAACCTATCTGGGCTGCCCCATTGTAGCAAGATATTGCTGCCCGGCTAGCGCAGTTGATTGTAAAAGTCCGTCACGTGGACGCCCACGTCCCTAAGAGTCAGGCCACTGAGGAACATCAAAACAACCAGCAGGTGGATCAGGCTGCCAAGATTGAAGTGGCCCAGGTGGATCTGGACTGGCAACATAAGGGTGAACTGTTTATAGCTGGGTGGGCCCATGACACCTCGTGCCACCAAGGAAGAGATGCAACATACAGATGGGCTCGTGACCGAGGGGTGGACTTGACCATGGACACCATCGCACAGGTTATCCATGAATGTGAAACATGCGCTGCAATCAAGCAAGCCAAGCGGGTAAAGCCTCAGTGGTATGGAGGACGATGGCTAAAATATAAATACGGGGAGGCTTGGCAGATTGACTACATCACACTGCCACAAACCCGCCAAGGCAAGCGCTATGTGCTCACAATGGTGGAGGCCACCACCGGATGGCTGGAAACCTACCCTGTGCCCCATGCCACCGCCCGGAATACCATCCTGGGCCTGGAAAAACAAGTCCTGTGGCGACATGGCACTCCCGAAAGAATTGAGTCGGACAACGGGACTCACTTTCGCAACAGCCTCATAGACACCTGGGCCAAAGAACACGGTATGGAGTGGGTGTATCACATCCCCTACCATGCACCAGCCTCTGGAAAGATCGAGCGGTACAATGGGCTGCTAAAAACCACTTTGAGGGCAATGGGGGGTGGGACTTTCAAAAACTGGGATACTCATTTAGCAAAGGCCACCTGGTTGGTGAACACCACAGGATCCACCAACCGGTCTGGTCCTGCCCAGTCAAAACCTCAGCGCCCCGTAGAAGGGGATAAAGTCCCTGTAGTGCACATGCGGAACATGTTAGGGAAGACGGTTTGGGTTAATCCTGCCTCGGGCAAAGGCAAGCCCGTCCGGGGGATTGCTTTTGCTCAAGGACCTGGGTGTACCTGGTGGGTAATGCGGAAGGATGGGGAAGTCCAGTGTGTACCTCATGGGGATTTGATTTTGGGCGAGAATAGTCCATAAATAAATTGTATAAAGTTAATTGTTAAATAACCCTGTCACTGTCTGTTATCACTGTTATAATTGTTATATTTAGTACCAGTAGTAGCATAGTAAGAATCGTCCAGATTAAAGAAGGATGGACTTTTTTGATGAAACCTAGCAGAGCACAGCGATGATGGAACTGGACCTGGTTTTCAACAACTGGCACCCAGCAACTTCATCAAGATCAACATCTCCTGCAGACTGTGGGCACGGGCCGCACCAGATACATCAGCCGTGGGCTCCGGATGCAGCAAGTGACCGCCCATCACCACACATCACCTCTCCTACCACGGAAGACCATTACGACAGATGGAGCCCAAAGTCATGGATTAAATGAACTCAACGGACACTTTAGAGTGATGATCCATAGACTAAGGGAATGATATCTGGAGACAGGAGAAGTGGTGGTGATCAACTGGACAATGAGGGACCTGGGCATGACGTAGATGGTATGGAATAAGGGGTGGATAATGTCCTGGGTTTGGCCAGGACAGGGTTAATTTTCATCGGACTCCAGGAAGGGGCACAGCCCGGGGGTGGGGGCTGACCCCACCTGGCCAAACAGAGCCGGGTATTCCATACCATGTGACGTCACGCTGGGTTCCGGTGGGGGGGGGTGGCGCGGCGGGAACTCACTCGCGGCTTGGGGGGGCGCGGCGCCAGTGCTGTTCAGGAGAGCAGCTGTCTGGGTTGTGCAGTTCCTTGTTGTGTTTTCTCCTTATTTGTACCGTTGTTGTTACTGTTCCCTTTGTTTGCTGTTCTGTTAAACTGCCCTTATCCCGACCCACCGGTTTCTGCCTCTTTCTTTTCATTCTCCTCCACACCGCGGCGGGGGGAGGGGCGGCCGCATGGCGCTTTTGTTGCCGGCGGCAGCCGAAACCAAAACAACCTTCTTGCAGAATATATAGCTTTTTCCTCTTAAATGAGGAGAACAAGTCTGGGCCTCCTTTGGATTAATCACTGCTATCAAATGGCATGCCTGCTTCCCTCCAGATGAAATGAACATGCAGTTTTGGGGAACGTGCCTTTGGAAATCCAAGCTTTAAATTACACTTTACTATTAATGCTTTTTTTTTTCCCCTTCAGTTTGTGCAATTTGGATTGTGAAATCGGGATAGTCAGTTCGTGTCCGATCCTATATTTCTTGTTTACCTGAAACTCCCTTATTTCAGGTTCAAAGGGAATTTCTCATCCTGGAGCTAGTCGCTGTCGGATGGGGCCCCAATTTCATTTTGGTGCCACTCTCCAGTTCTCAAGCGATTTCCACCACTTGGGTATTTCACAGAAAAAATCCAGTTCTGAGCAGGCTGTTTTTCCTGGAACTGGGCCACGTGGAAGACTGTCATGAAAGCATTTCTTGTTGGGCTTAACACTTGCAAAAAGGTATTTAAAAAAAATCCCAACCCTACATTTAGACAAACGAGGACTTTTCAATTATCTGTTTTAATGCACTGGCTCTACTAATTCATAAATTATCGGGTACGAAGGGCTATCCCTACTGTCTAGACTACTCGCCTGAGTAACTCAGCCCAGAAAGACTCCCTGAGTCCAGACAGGTTTAAACCAGCTGGAGCTCATCCTCTGAATACCACCAAAACCTCACTTCGAAACTATTATTGACAGAGCATCCACCACAACCAGTGGTTAATTACTCTAACTGGATCGTTACCGGTGAAAAATGATGCTTCGTTTCTCACTTCCATGCTCCCAGCAGAACCTTCGGCTCATCCTGTATCTTTGAGAGACTCCAGAAACCATGATCAAAACCTACCTTTCTTTTTCCCCCCCATGCAGATATTTTGTGACCAAATCAGTGCAGGCTTCTAGATAAAAGCTATTGCTCGTCTGCAATTGTCCTGATTTTTTTTTTTTCGGAGCATCTTTTAATTTTTTGCAGGCATCTTCTTAGTTCCCTCAAGCGAATTGTAGGGGTGTATCATACCAAGTGCAAAATACTGTCAGACAGAGGTAAAACGCTCAAATAGAAAGAAGCATCCAAGAATTTGTCATTTCAAATGAGAACCTGTATTGGATTTGAGGACAAGTTGAAAACCTGTTCTTGAAAGCAGGCTCTTGCACAATGGAACCACAATACCCTATGAGTAAAATGTCAGTGCTTTATCAAGGGCTGGCATGGCAGATGCCTGGACATGGAATTTTTTTTTTTTTTTATGCCAAGCTGTAGGTCAGCGTGAGGAACAGTGATCCCGAACAACCCATCATAAACGTGGGAATCTTCTTTTTACCAGAGGCTGATCCCAGCCTCTGACCAGACAAAGTTCCCATTACAGAATCACAGAACATTAGGGGTTGGAAGGGACCTCTGTGGGTCATCTAGTCCAACCCTCTGCCGAAGCAGGGTCACCCAGAGCAGGCTGCACAGGACTGCATCCAGGTGGGTCTTGAATATCTCCAGAAAAGGAGACTCCACAACCTCCCTGGGCAGCCTGTTCCAGTGCTCCGTCACCCTCAGAGGGAAGAAGTTCTTCCTCATGTTCAGACGGAACTTCCTCTGCTTCAGTTTGTGCCCATTGCCCCTTGTCCTGTCGCTGGGCACCACTGAAAAGAGTTTGGCCCCATCCTCCTGACACCCATCCGTCAGATATTTGTAGGCATTTAGAAGGTCCCCTCTCAGCCTTCTCTTCTCCAGGCTAAACAAGCCCAGCTCCCTCAGCCTCTCCTCGTAGGAGAGATGCTCCAGTCCCCTCACCATCCTTGTAGCCCTCCGCTGGACTCTCTCCAGTAGCTCCTCATCTTTCTTGAAGTGGGGAGCCCAGAACCGGACACAGTACTCCAGATGGGGCCTCACCAGGGCAGAGTAGAGGGGGAGGAGAACCTCCCTCGACCTGCTGGCCACACTCCTCTTAATGCACCCCAGGATCCCATTGGCCTTCTTGGCAACCAGGGCACACTGCTGGCTCATGGTCAACTTGTCCAATTAGCACCAGTGGGAACTGTTTTTGGAAAAGGAGGGTGAAAAGCATTGGCTGGTATCCCACCACCCATGAGGACATGGTCGAAGGGAGAGGAATCGGCTCCGCAATGCATCTGGCCAGGCCGCTGCCATAAATACAGAAAGTCACATAAATGATGATAAGGTTATGACCTAGCCCATTAAAAAGGAAGGAACTCCAAGATTACACCCCTACCTGCTAGCAATAGGAAATACAGAAGCTGGTGATCTTCCTCTTGCTTTGTCTGCTGCATTCCCAGCCACTTTACAACTATTTCCTTCTGCCAGAAAGGGTTTTGGTAGTTTTTTTTATATTTTATTTTAATGAAGGAATAGTGAGTTTTGCCCAGCTCCAGGACAAGGGGCAATGGGCACAAACTGAAGCAGAGGAAGTTCCGTCTGAACATGAGGAAGAACTTCTTCCCTCTGAGGGTGATGGAGCCCTGGAACAGGCTGCCCAGGGAGGCTGTGGAGTCTCCTTTTCTGGAGATATTCAAGACCCACCTGGACGCAGTCCTGTGCAGCCTGCTCTGGGTGACCCTGCTTTGGCAGGGGGTTGGACTAGATGACCCACAGAGGTCCCTTCCAACCCCGAACATTCTGTGATTCTGTGGGTTCCTCCTGCTGGTGAACTGGTCTGGGCCAGCAGCTGATGCTGATGGAGGGCGCAGCGCTTGCGTTGCGGCTGCCGTCTGAGCAGCCCAACCTCAGGAGCTGATAAATCCCCACCTAAAGCCAGGGATCAGCTTGACAAGGTCAGGACTGAAATGCTGGTTTTTTGGTTTTTTTTTTAAGTGATGGAGACCCCACCCTTCCCCAGCCCCCCCTGGCCATAGGTGTTGCGATGGCATCTATGCCATACATTTGGGCATCCAGGAGGCAGTGGATCCACATGTGGGACGTACCCTGAGGTCTACAGGCACATCAGGACCACCAGTTGCAACCAGAAAGAAGCTGTCTGCATCTCCACGCTGGATTCCAGAGGTTCCTGGAGGAGGAATCGTAGGGTAACAGGCACCCCTATTTCCCACGTCAGCCCCGGCTCTTTACACGTTCCCTGTTACCTGGTCCAGAGCTTGCCATAGCCGACTACAACTAAAACATGGCAGTTCATGCATTTGGCAAGTGTCCTTACTTGAAATAAAGAGGATTTTGCTTTATATGACTAAAACTGGAAGGGGGATACCAGATGTATTGTCCATAGGTGCTTACCTTTAAAATGTTGCAGCAAAGCTGCTCTACTTTTTGTTTTCGTATAGAAAAATCCCTTCTTCAGGGCTGATGCATCAAAACAAGTCTGAAAATATGTATTTACTGTTTCAGATGTCCACGTACTTCTGTGTTTTGGATGATACAAATTAAGGTAGAGTTGCACATAAGGTGGTGCATTAAGGTTGTATATTTTATATTACTTTTGAGCCTCCCACCCTGCAAGATCTTGAGGAGCTCCACAGAGTACGTGCAGATCCCAAAGGCATTGGGATCTCTGGGTTGGACTGCTGGAGGAAGCAGCCGTTCTCTTCCTCAGCGTAATATGCCCCAGCAAAAGGGATTTGCGGGCTTTCTTTTCTCTGTAAAGCCAAATATGCCATCCTCCCCTTCCCATCTCCCCTCCAACAGACCCATGTCTCCTCGGTCTGGCCGGTGGCTCCCTAACGGTGTCACGTTCTGCTGCACCGCAGTCCCCAGCTCCTGGGTCATCCCCTCCCAGACTGCCTGACCTAAGTCCTTTTCCTCTTACCTCCTGGTCGTAAATCCCACCGGCGATGTTCGGCAGGAGCTGGGCTGACCCTCGGCCCCGCTGGTGATGGGGCACTGCTATCATGGGTTATCTGGGGGATGAAGATGTAGGTGCGCCACGGATTAGCGGGCACCGTATGGCTGCGAGTGACCGCTGGAGATGCCACCAAGGGCAGGCACTGGTCCTTATGCCCATCGTGGCTGTGCGATGCCAGATCCTTTTTTGCAGCAGCACTTGCCCCCAGATATCGGCCCACGTTCATTCTGCCCTTCCCTGCAGCGCACTGGGTCCGGCCTGATCCCCGCACTGTGTATGTTCCTCTTCGACCAATACTGTTACACCGGCATTTTATGTTCAAAAGAGCAAATTGGGGTGAGGTTATAGTGATTTAATATATATTTTTATATCTGCCATTTCCTTTATGTGGGCATAAGGGAGTCAAGGTAAGGAGACCGCCCCGTGTTTAACCCCTCTCTAGCTAGAAAACCTCAGCAACATGGTATTTGTGTGGCCAAACCATAAAGCTAACAGAATTCCAGCTAGCAAAGCACATTTTGAGGAGCTACTGGAGAGAGTCCAGCGGAGGGATACAAGGATGAGGAGGGGACTGGAGCATCTCTCCTATGAGGAAAGACTGAGGGAGCTGAACTTGTTTAGCCTGGGGAAGAGAAGGCTGAGAGGGGACCCAATAAATGCCTATAAATATCTGCAGGGTGGGTGTCAGGAGGACGGGGCCAGACTCTTTCCAGTGGTGCCCAGTGACAGGACAAGGGGCAATGGGCACAAACTGAAGCAGAGGAAGTTCCAGCTGAACACGAGGTAGAACTTCTTCCCTCTGAGGGTGACGGAGCCCTGGCACAGGCCTGCCCAGGGAGGTTGTGGAGTCTCCTTCTCTGGAGATATTCAAGACCCACCTGGACGCGGTCCTGTGCAGCCTGCTCTGGGTGACCCTGCTTCGGCAGGGGGGTTGGACTGGGTGACCCACAGAGGTCCCTTCCAACCCCTACCATTCTGTGGTATGGAAAGCCAGGTGTGTGTGAGTGCTTTGATGAATTTTGGTTCCCACGACTGGAGTCCCCTGAGCCAGCGCTGGTGCCTGCCGTTAGCTACTGATGGACCGCTTGATTTCGATGGACCAACCCCCAGGGCTTGAGAAAGGAGGGTTTGAGGGTTTGCAGGTCCATCTCGCCAGGCTTTTTTTTCCTCATTTATTCTACCCGCTTGCAGTGAATCTCATTCCAACAGATGCAACCGTGGTGTGGCTGATGGCACCCAGGAGCACCAGCATTGGAATGATGATTTTAGCTTGCGGCAGTGGGTGGGAAGAGTGAGGACGTGAGGTCCTCGTCTCCCTGTGACCTGCTGCTCAAGGTTGCTGGGAGAAGAGTTTACTTTGCGGACCTGAGGTCTCGTAGCTTGAATCTGCTGTGTCAATGTGAGCTGCTGGAGCAGGAGTCCTCGGGTACAGCCCAAATGGCATCGTAACCCAGACTTTGAACGTCGCTTGAGAGCTCTGCTCTGAAAATAATGCATAAAAATAGCAGCAGGGCCGCAAGCTTAGCTATTCCTCATGCACACAAAAGGATGGGATAGTGCCAGGAGCCTGCCTCTGCCCTGCCCACAGCCTGGCTTGTTCTCTCCTACCTCCCCTAAACGGCTTGAAAAAGAGAGACATCGCCCCAAAAGAGCAAAGCCTGTTTGTTCTTGACCCTCGCCTCTGAAAGGGTATGAAGAGGGGTCAGCTCTGTTTGTTTGTACCCGGTATTGATGTCAGGAAAAGAGGTTTATTTCCCCCCCCCCCCCCCCAAGTCTGGTTTTCTCCCCTTTGTTGGAAGCGCCTTTGGTGAGCCTCACACCCTGATGCTGTTAGCAAAACAATTAGGTGAACAGTGCCTTGGCTCCAACTGTCTGTCAAAGCCTGAATTGCAATGCAAATAAACTCGGGTTGAGCTCTTCAAAGACAGCTGGGTACGGGAAAGGTCCCCAGAAAACTCCGGGAGACCTGAGGTCCCACACCAGTGGGCCCGGTGGGATTTTACATGCGGGACCTCCTGAGGGATGCGACACGTTATAGAAATCCATTATAGAAATGCAATATATCGTACAAATATTTTCAATGCTTAAAGGGGGGGTTGTAAGAAAGATGGGTGCAGGCTTTTTAGCAGGGCCTGTTGCGATAGGACGAGGGGCAATGGATTTAAACTAAAAGAGGGGAGATTCAGACTGGATATAAGGAAGAAATTATTTATGAGGGTGGTGAAACCCTGGCAGAGGTTGCCCAGAGAGGTGGTCGATGTCCCATCCCTGGAAACATTCCAGGCCAGGTTGGATGGGGCTCTGAGCAACCTTGTCTAGCTGAAGATGTCCCTGCTCATGGCAGGGGGGCTAGACTAGATGGCCTTCAAAGGCCCCTTCCCACCCAAACCATTCTCTGATTCCATGATTCAAATAGATTTTATTCCTTCTCTGGGGTTAGCAGCGACCCCGGGACATTTTGGGACAGGTTTCTGGTCCACAGCAGGGGATCACCCCCCTTTCAGAGCATCTCCCCAACCCAGGTACCACGTGCGTTTTGATCCGCTTTATTATGCTTCTTTCTGTGTTTTCCATATGGGCACATGCATATGGTCTGTTTAAAGAAGTTTGCAGGGTTAATTAGAAAGCAGTTCTTAATCAGTTCTTTAAGATTTAGCACTTCTGGAGTAGTTTTCACCTGCAGAGATGAGAAAGAGAGGCGAGCGCTGCTGTATGGACCGGCAACCAGAGGTGCTGAAGCCCAGGTCCCTACTCGGGGGGGGGGGGGGGGGGGGAAAGGGATGTGCCCAAGGCCAGCTAGAGAACCTATGGCAGGGCCCAAAAATATATATATTATTAACTCCTGGACCCCATTCCTATTCTCCACCCCTTCACCGCATACACCATGCCATGCTTTTTTTGTCACTCTGCTCATGACAAGAAAGCAATCGCAGTCATCAAGTCATCGGCAAGACGAGAGGAACTGAGAGGGAGGGGAAAACACCCCACTAAAGACATCAATCTCATTTATAACCGCCTGGAAAGTTTTTAAAATTTAAAAAGTGCAATGCATGTATTAATGGGCATGTCCAGTGTGTCTTTCACCAGCAGATACGGGAATGAGAAGGAATGCTCTTTTTTTTTCCCCCTCTTTTTTTTTTCTCCCCCCCCTATCAATTTTCCACCATCACGGTGGAAAAGGGATTGAGGTTCTCCAAGGAACCGAGGACATTGGCCTGGGTGTACGTGGGGTCACTCCGGAGGCTGGTGACCAAGGTGTCAAACAAAAAACGTTATCACATTTCCCTGTTTTGGGATGCAGAAGCGGCCATTTTAAAAGCAATGGGATTTTTTTCGGCGAGTGCAGCAGACACCACCCCACCCCCACCCCCCCCCCGATGCTGATGCTGCTGTTCTGCTTTGGCACCCTCCTGTGTCACCCCAAGGCCCGGTGGCTGCACCCTGGGGACCCCGCAGCTCCCCCGCCTCCCGAAATGGCCTCGCCTGCGGCATCCGAACTGGATGGGCCATTTAATTTAAACTTGTGCCGTTAATGATTTGGAGGTGAAGCGAGGAGTCCATCCCCTTCCTCAGACTCCAGTTCCGTAACAAACCTTCCTAAATTATTCTTTCAGATGCCAGCAAACAGTTTCCCCTCCTCAGTTTTTTCATACTCTTTATCACAAAGCAGATTTTGGGATGTCCAGGCAGCCGTCCTGCCCCGCAAAGCCCGGCTTTGGGATGCCCAGGTGGCCGTCCTGTCCTGCAAAGCCCGACTTTGGTCTCCCCAAGCTGCACAGCCTCTTGGTGGCTCAGTTTCCCCATCCTCCGCGGGTTCTCGCTGGCAGAATTCGAAATGGAGGGGGGGGGGGGGGGGGGGGGGAGGAGGATCTGTGGAGTACCCCGGGTGCCAGAAATTACTACCGCTAGTAGTACCCGTAGCAAGAATAGGCATGGTGCGACACGCTCGTCATTCCTGCTCCTCATTTATGTGAGAATTGGGGGGTAGACTTACCCCCCCCCCCATGAAATGCGTTCCCTCCCTTTGGTGACAGGTGCTGTAAAAATTCAAAATATTATCAGCGTTATTGTGCCGTGCCCTCTTTCAGTACTCAAAATCATATATATATATATTTATTATTTTTTTGATGGGTGGGTGGGGGTTTAACGCTTCTTTACCACGAGCCCCAGCCTCTGCGGCACACCCAGGGGTGTGGTGCTGGGTGGGGGGGGTGCGGGGGCAGCGCTCCCGTCCGGGGGGTGTGTGTATGTGTGTCCCCCCCATTCCAGGGGCAGCACCCCCACGATGGGGGCGGTGGGGGAGTGGGAAGGGGGGTGGGAGGGGGGTGGGAGGCCCCCCTCAACCTTTCAGCAACCCGAGCCGCCGCTTGCGCAAGGCGGTTTGAGCTAGGTAGAATACATATATATATATTTATGATTTTTTTTTATTTTTATGGTGTTTTTTTCCCCCCCCGGAGCGACACGGTGTCTAGACGCCCACGTGACGGGGCCGCGCCGCTGCGCACTGAGAGCCGCGGGGGGGGGGGGGGACACGACACACGGCGAAGGGGGGGGGACACGGGAGGGCGCGGGCACCGCGCCGCCGCCGGCTCCGCTCCCGGGGCTCCCCCCCTGCAGCGGGGGTGGAGGGGGGGGGGGGGAGCGGAGGGGAGGAGAGGAAAAAAAAAAAAGAGGAGGAGGAGGAGGAGGAGGGGAAGGAAGGCAGGAAGGAGGAGAGAGGAGGAGAAAAAAAAAAGGAAAAAAAAAAGCGCAAGGCGGCGAGGCAGACGCGCCGGCAGCGGGGAGAGGGTCGCCGCGGGCTGCCCCCGCACCCCCGTAAGCACCGCGCGGAGCGGGGGGGGGAGGGGGAGGAGGGGACGCGGAGCCTCGCTTTCTTATTTATTTTCCTTTTTTTTGCATTTCTTTTTGTAGTAGCGGCCGGATCAAGACTCTCCCCGCGTGTGGATTAAAACCTTTGGGAAGAAGGAGGAAAAAAAGAAAAAGAATAACTCGACCCCCCCCCCTCCCCAAACCCCCCCCTCCCCCGAACCCCGCATCAGGACGACTTGGGCTTTCAAAGGGGATACAACGCTCTGGATGCGCTGCTGCTGCTGCTCTTTCGCGACAGATGCTTAAACCGGTCCCGACCTCCCAATCTTAGGGTTGGTGCTTTGCTTTTTTAAAATCTTTATTTATTTTTTTTTAAAAAAGGCATCGTTTTGGCTTTTTTTTTTGTGGGGGTTTTTTTTGGTGGTGTTTTTTTTGAGGTCTGCCCTGCGTCGCATCAGTCCCTATCCCCCCCCCCCGGCCCCCCCTGGCCAGCCGTGCCGGGTTGATGGGAGCTGCGGCCCCCGGCAGGCCGAGGCTCCCCCGCGGCCCCAGCCCCGCTCCGCACCCGCGCAGGGTGGCGCGGCGCCGGCGAGTCCAGCCCGCCCCCCCCCGCCCCATGCGCTGCCGACTCTAGACGAGGCTGCTTTTTTTAATTTTATTTTTCTTTTCTTTTTTGGGCAAAGCCAGAGCGGCCGGCGGCTCCCCCCCTCCTCCCTCCCTCCCTCCTTTTTTTTTTTTATTTTCCCTCTCCCTTTTTTTTTATTTTTAATTTTTTTTGTTTTAAATCGTCGTTGTTTTTTTGCCGCGGGGAGAGGCGCAGCCCCACCACCCCCCCCTCCCGCGGGAGGCAGCGGGACCCCCGGCCCCAGCGCGGAGACTGGCGCATGCCACAGCCCGCCTCGGCCCCGCCGCCGCCTTCCCCCCGCCGCCGCCGCCGCCCGCCGCTGCCCGCCGCCGCGTCTCGGCTCCCGGCCCCTTCATGCGCGGCGGACGACATGGCCGTTCCGTAGCCGGGGGCCCCTCCTCTCGTCCCGCATGTTCAGGACCAAACGCTCGGTGCTCGTCCGGCGGCTCTGGCGGAGCCGTGCGCCCGGCGGCGAGGAGGCGGCGGCGGGAGGCGAACCCGGCGAGGCGGCGGCGGCCGAGGCCCGGTCGCATGTCTGCGGCGGGGGACGCGGGTGCTGCCCGGGCAAGGCGGGCCGAGGCGGGCGGGCGGCCGGGCCCGCCGAGGGGGAGCTGAAGGCGCTGACCCACGCCGTGCTGAAGCGGCTGAAGGAGCGGCAGCTGGAGGGGCTGCTCCGCGCCGTGGAGTCCCGCGGCGGGGTGCGGACCCCCTGCCTCCTCCTGCCCGCCAAGGCCGACTCCCGGCTGGGCCAGCACTGGTACCCGCTGCCGGTGCTGCTGTGCAAGGTGTTCCGCTGGCCCGACCTCCGCCACTGCTCCGAGGTGAAGCGCCTGCCTTGCTGCGAGTCCTACGGCGGGGCTCAGCCCGAGCTCGCCTGCTGCAACCCGCACCACCTCAGCCGGCTCTGCGAGCTAGGTAGGCGCCGGGGCGGCGGGGGGGGGGAACCACAACGCGGCGGGGGGGGGGGGGGTCGGCTCGGGTACCCCAGCTCAACTTCCATTTCCCACCGGGGAATCAAAAATCCCAACGCCGATCTTTGTGTTGCGGTTTTTGTGTTGTGTTATTTAGGGGAAGGGGGGGGGGTCGGCTGTTCTGTTTGGGGTCGCGCGGTGTGTTCGCCCCCCCCCCCGCTCGGGATGGGGGGGGCCGCGGCTCCGGCTCCCGGCCGGGGAGGCCCCGCTCCGGCGGCCCGGGCGGCAGATAGCAGGGAGACTGGCGCCAGACGGCCCCTTTTGTTTATCTGACAGCTAAATATCAAGGCAATCACCGCCTCGCTGCCCTGCCTCCAACCCCCAGAGCTAAGACAAACAGTTTGACTAAAAAAATGCCACTGTTATCATAAGTTCCTATCTTTTTTTTTCTTTTTCCTTTCCTCTTTCTCATGGCTCTGCCTTTATTTTCTCTCTGCTTTTCTAATTCCAGAGTCTCCCCCTCCGCCCTATTCCAGATACCCGATGGATTTTCTCAAACCAACTGGTAAGTGGACTTTTTGCAATGCAGGCTCCAGAATTTTTTTTTTAATTTTTTTTTTTTTTTAAATTTAAAAAAACCAGCCCCTTTCTCAAGGGGGGGGAAACGTCTCCTGCCTTTGGCACGCCGCGATGCGTTTCGGTTTTTGGGCTGCTTGCGTGCCTCTCCGCCTTCCGACGGAAGAACGAACGTTAGAATATCGAAGACACCTTCCACGCAGAGCAAGGTGTCGAGGCCCTGGCAGCAAACCCCATGAGGGATTGCGGGCCTTGGCCGCTCCGTTCGCTCGGAAAACCAAAGGCTCCGGCTGCAAATGGCAGCGGTGCTGCCGTTGCGCCCGGGGTGAATTTGGAGAGGTTTAGGGCGGGATGCGGCGCGGCTCTGCCCAGCATCTCCCCCATGGCCGGGGAGCCAGCAAGCCTCGACAGATGGAGGTGGTGGAAACCCTTCTCCCTTTCAAGGCAGCCTGATCCCACCTTGTCAGGTTGAAAAAATGAGGAAAGGGGGTTGGAAAGTGTGTGGGGGGGGGGTTTTCCCCCCTATTTTTTTTTTTTTAGCATCACTCTGCATGCCTGTTGCTGGTAATTGAGTGTCAGGGTGCCAGGGGAGAAGCCCATCTGAGGCTGGCACCAGCTCTCTTGCGGTCATCTGCGTAAACTCTTGGTTGGCAGCGAGCTCGCTGGGTGCGAGATAAATCGGGCTGGATGGAGGAGGAGAGGTGGGGAGACTCGTAAACCCGGGGGGAGCTCGGGGAGGAGTGGCTCCCGGCTCCCCGAGGATCAGGGGGCTCGGGTCAGGTCTGAGCGGTCGCATCCCTTGGTCGCAGCAGGCAGGAGGGGCATGGCGGTGCGGGGAGGCAAAGATAAATGTGTTTCTGAAGACCACATTTTCTTGGGGGGGGGCAAAAAAAGCATTTTTTTTTTTTTTTTAAATTGCTACGCTTCAGTTTCTCAGGGCTTAAAGGAACCTGAACTTGAGGTTGCGTGGGACACGTGGGGTCCCATCCTGCCTACTGCTCCCTTGCAGCCTGGACGGGTGTTTTCCCCCTCCAAGAAACGCTAATAACTCTTTGGATGCCTTGTGGAAATAAGCAGAGCTGTTGAACAAACAACTGGCTTGCAGAGCATGAAATATTTTGCCTCAGCATGAAAAAACAGGAGATAAAAAACTCATGAATGGATGAGGGATAACGGGTGTAAGGCTCAGCATCCCGAGCACATGCCGGGATGCAGAAGGGCTACGCCAGACTCTGAGGGTCTGCGAGGTTTTGCGGGTTTGGTTGAGGTTGGCATCTTTTCGACTGCATCCCTGCAGCGTGCTCCCCCAGATATTTCTGTTTCTGCCTTGATTGCCTTTCTTCCCACCCAACGATGATCCCAGCATGGGATGCGACAGGGTTGGGAGGTGTGGGAGAGAAGGGTTAACGCTTGCCTTCAGTCTCCTGTAAATATGTTGGGATCAATCTATATTAGCAGGGTTTAAACTTCCAATCTGCCTCTGCCAGGACCTCCTTTTCAGCTGAGCAGAGTGATATATTTATTCATTAGCAAGTGTTGACATAAGGTATCGAGATGTGTGTAAACAGAAAAGCTGCAGAACATGAATGTGCCATTTCGAAAGGAAAAGTTATTCCTATCGGCCAATAGGAAGTGATTAACGCTGCCCATCGGAAACGCCGAAACTACTGGGTTACTCACCGAAAAGTCCTCCTTTATCAAAGGAAAAAAATCCGTTTGGCAGCTGAGCTCTTGACTAGCGGGGCCACGACGGGCGTGAGTGGAACCTGGAAGTCTGTTGTTGCAGGTGGGTTTTGCAAGCTCAGGGTTTCTCAGCGTTTCCTCCATGGAGGGACCGAAGGTTTCCCGTCCCGGCATTGGTGCCGTCTCCTGCGGCGTTTTCCCAGCCGTCTGTTGAGGGTTGCTCGCCATGGGCTGGTTAGATGGGAGAAGGACAGTAGATGACGATGGGAAGGTGTGAAGCGTTTTACCTGGCTGATGCTCACCAGTCATCTTCTGCCCTGGGACCTTGGGTGGGAACGGTTCCTCCATTTAAACTTGGGCAACCGCATCTGCCAACGGAGCGGGGAACGTGCGTCCAGCAGGAAAGTTCTGCTTTTCCATCAAATGTGATGGTGATAATAACAATATTATTCTTATTGTTATTAGTATTGAAGCAAGTGCTTCATATGGACAGGCAGACGGGAATACCTGGACCAGCCTGGACTCTGGCAGTGCTCGTGGTCATAGATTTGTAGGATGCTTTGGGTAGGAAGGGACCTTTGAAGGCCATCTAGTCCAACCACCCTGCAATGAGCAGGGACATCTCCAACCAGAGCAGGTTGCTCAGAGCCCCGTCCAACCTGGCCTGGAATGTTCCCAGGGATGGGGCATTGACCACCTCTCTGGGCAACCTGGGCCAGGGCCTCCTCACCCTCAGCGTAAATAATTTCTTCCTGACATCTAGTCTGAATCTCCCCTCCTTTAGTTTAAAACCATTATGGTGGGGATTAGATTTTTTTTTTATTTTTTTTTTTGGAGATGATGGACACTGAGGTAGGCTGGCTGGAGGAAAGCAGGGATGGACAGGGAGCTGGGGGCTCTGCTGCGGGCAGTGAAATGGCACCTCAGTCGGTGTGTTGGTAGGATGGAGCTGGTGTTGGCGTACTTGCCGTAGAGTGGAAAGATCTGCCCTTGACAGCTGGGCTGCCTACGGGAAGGCTGTAGGTCCAGGCTGGCTTGCTCGTTCATCAAGGAGAGGACTTCCCCTCTTCCTTACATGGGACGGTTGCAGGGATGGGTGATGGTGGCTTGCACAGGGCCGGGCTCACCCTACAATCCTGGAGCTGTGTGGGAGCTCAGCATCCCCCATGTTCCTGCTGGAGCTGCCGCTTGCGGCTGTGTTGGAAGCAGGGTGGATGGTGATGGCCCCAAATAATTCAAGCAGATATTTTGACCCATCATTAAGTGGGACAAGGGGCTGCAAGTGGCTGTGTCCATCGTGCTCCCGGGTGGCTGGTCATGGTGGTGCTGGAGCATGAGAGTGCAGGGAACCCACTGAGATATGGCTGCAGAGCCGAATGCTCTCCTGTGGGATCAGCTTGGAGGTTTGGCAGCTTCGAAGAACTGCTCGGCACCTTGCAAGGTTGGGCTGGTGGCCACCAGGAGTAGTTGTATGTCTCCACGATGGTTTTATGTTGCGGGAAGGCAGTTTTGGGAGGAGATTCACACGCAGTAGGCTTGATCCTGCCTCTGATCCTGTGACCTCTCTGGTGCTGAAAATAAGAGCCCAGGTGCTCCCTACTAGCAAGAGCCCTTGGCAGGTCCATGGGTGGTGGGAAGAGTGCAAGGATGAAACCAGCCACGTGGAGAACAGAGAGCCCAGGAGGGTCCTGCTTTTGGGCTTATCCCATGCCTGACCATCACGCTTGGTCCGGAGTCGAGGTGCATCAGTTCTGTGGCCTCTAGAGATTTCAGAGGGTCATTAGTTGATGAAGGGAACTGGCTGTTGGGTGATGGGACATGGGAAGGGAGCTGACGGCTGTGAAGATGTCATGAAAGCACATCACCCCATTGCTAGGGTGATGCATTTTAAGCAGGGATAGGATTCTCCCCTGTCATCCTGTCCAATGTGCCAGCAGAGGACCTGGTCACGTATGATCCCTAGAGCACGACAACACGGAAAGGCCAAATTATGGCCAGTTTATCCCACGGGGACTCCTCAGGGAGCTGGAACTGGGGGCGGAGGGAGCCCAACGCAGGGCAGGGGGTCTGGCCTGCGTTCAGAAGGCGTCTGTAGCCCAAGCAGTTGAAGCCGTCTCAGGGAAAGGGCAGGGGGAATCTTCCGTCTGGCCTAGAAAGGGTTAAATAAAAGAGAAAAAGCATATTTCTTTAAAGTGTAGAAAGCCTGACGAGGCATTGCAAGAGCGTATCGTATACAGTATTTCACAAGTAAGTCCATTTCCTGCCTCCCCCATTGTTTTTGGTTTGATTAAGTATATCCTGTTAAACTGTATATTCCTGTTAGGGCTGCTTCTTTGCTCCTATCAAATGAGGTTGTGCAGACAGGAATTTCTTCTTCACTGGGATTTCGGGCACAAAATCCGGGAGAATGACTTTTATCAGTAGGGAGAAAACGGATCTCGTCTCTCCTGGTGGTGGCCCTTGCTTTGAGATACAGCCATTAGCAAAACGATGTTGTTAGGGAGCCCAAGTTTGATCAAACCCAAAGTCCCCGAGAACCTGCTGAGGACCAGAAGGTCGCGTGAACCTCATGGATCTTCTCAGGCGTGGAGTGTCCTTGAGCTTTTCTCCCCCTGTGGTAGCGACCGAGAACCTGGAGTTTGCCCGTAGGACCAGGGGATCGGTGTTGGCTCCTGGCTGTTGTCACCTGGAGCAGGCTGGGGATGGAGAGGTCCAAACCCTGAGCTCGAACCCCTCCACGCACCAGGAGCAACCTCCAGCAGGGCGGCCGATCTTAACCTTGCCCTTTGGCAGTGCATGGAGGAGTAGATCCAGTTGCCTGCCGGTCCCAGGAGGTGACACTGGGCTGTAAGATATGCCAGCAGCTGGCAGTGACAAAAATTGAGCGGGGGGGAGGAACATAAACGTCGGCCTTTTGCCACAAAAGGGCGGCGATGAGACGTTTCCCTTTTGGTTCCCGTTTTGGCGAGTTACAGGTGTTGACTAAATCAGGTGCGTAAAGCCACGATCGAAGCATTTTTGGGAGCTCGCTTCCATCAGAATGACAGTAACCTTGATCTCATTACCCGGTGACTTGGCCAGCGAGTTGGCAGCTGGTCTGTAATTTTTTGCCGGTCTATAATCAGCGTTGGCTGGTGATGAAGCACAGCACGCAGCCTTGATTGAGACGACGAGTTAGGGTGGATGCTTCTTGATGAACTACCGTCTCTGCGCGGACAATTAGTAATCGCTTCCTGCCAAACCCTGTGGAATGTGTGTTCTGCTCGCGGCGACGCTGGGAGCCTGCGAAGAGCCACCTATATACTGATTTTTTTGTTTGGTTTTTTTTTTTTTCTTCCCCTTTTCCTCCGCTCCAGCAGATTGTCCAGACTCTGTGCCTTCCTCCACTGAAACAGGGGGAACTAATTGTCTAGCCCCTGGGGGGCTTTCAGGTAAGCCATCTCTCGTTGCCTTTGATTTTGGCCATGGGTTGCATTGACCAAGGGTCCCGATGGGAGGCAAAATGATGGTGGGGAGTTGTTTGGGAGGGGGTGGGGATGCAAGTCATTGAGAAAGGCATGCTCGAAGGGGGGATTAGGTTTCGTTTCGATAGCAGCCATGTACCTCTCATGCAGAGGATGTGTTGAAATCCCAGGCGAGGTTCTCCGTCCTCAAAAGCCCGTGTTTCCTTTGAATTCCAGCCTTATGCTCCATTAATTTTTGGAGCGAGGCAGGAAGAGGCGTGTTGGGGAAGGCAGAGTGATGTTGGCCACCCGTTCGTTCGGATGCATGGATTATCGGAGCAGGTGCGGTCGTGCCTTGTAGAAGGATTTGGCGTCAAGCTCTCCTTGGCTTGGTGGTGGTGGTGGCACCTCTTGTCTCTGGGGTGAGAGCCGCGCTTGGGCTTTGCTCCTGGTAGGGTAAACCACCATGCTGCATCTCATGTGCGAGGCTCGTGGTGCCTGGGGAGGAAGGTTGACCCCATTTTTTGCAGAAGATGTTGCAGAGGGAGTTGGATTCGATGATCCTTACAGATCCCTTCCAACTTGAGATACTCTATGATTTCCCTCCTTTTCCCGTTTGCCATCTCCTTCAGCCTCCCGGTGCCATTATAGGATGGGGGTTCGGAGGGTGGTTTCCCCACCTCTCTTGGGCGTTTCGTGGAATCGTAGAATGGTTTGGCTTGGAAGTGACCTTTAAAGGTCATCTAGTCCAACTTCCAGCACCTTTTCCAAGGTGTGATGCCTCCAGCACCTCATCTCCTACTCTGGAACGGCCAACTCTGTGGCCGGGCTCTGTCTCTACCAGAATTAAAGTGTCTGAAGCTATGTACCTGCGTGTGCTCAATGATGCTTGAAGGTGCTTCGCTTTGTGGGGATGTCGCTGTGATTTATGATTTATTCATCACCCTGTAACTGGAATTTCAGAAATAGGTCGGCGGCGGCCACGTGCACGCACGCATCTGCCCCTGCCTCTCTCCAGGAATTGCGTTTGGTGTGGATGTCTTGAAGTGAGCCTTGTTTGTTTTTCTTTGGGTGTAATATATACCCTGTCTGTTATTTGAGAGGGGAGCGTATTGTTTGTTCAAAGGCCCTAATGAGAATTAATCAAACGGAGGGGAGAGGGAACAGAGAAACTTATCTCGGGGGGGGGGGGGGGGGGGTGTTGATGGAGAAGACTTTTGGGTTTTTTCTTTATTTTTTCGCTATTGGAGCCTATAGCTTTAGGGAAGAAAAAAACCAAAAAAAAAGAAAAAAAGCAAAACAACACAATAAGGATGTTGTTAGATCTTTTTTTTTTCCATTTTCCTCCTGAAATACACCCGTTGCAGAGGGGAGGAGAGAGTTGGGTTCCACAGGATACCGCATGAAATAAGCAGAGGAAATACTCGCTTTTAAAAGGGGGCTTGCTGTAAGGTTCAGCCGGTTCGATAACATCTCGTCTGGCTGCTCTGCTCCCGAAGGGAAGGCGGGAGGCGGGGGCTCGGGCTGCAGGAAATCACACGGGCTCATTCCCGCTGCCTCCTGAAGGGCTGCGGGAAGGGGAGCCCCGGCTCCTCAGTAGAGCCTCCTCCCCAAAAGAAAGCACGTTCTCCCCCCAAAATGCCTTTTTTTTTTAATTATGTTTTTATTATTTCATTAGATTGGATTTTTTATTTTTCCAGTCTTCCTTATTGAAGGTTTCCCCCCCCACCCAATGCCTGGAAACCGAACCTTTTACGATCATTAACCGCTCTTTTTTTTTCCCCTCCCCAAATGTAATTGTAGCCATTTAGTTTAATGAGGAGCTGATAGGAGAGTTGACTCAACGAAGGGATACGGTTTGCTACCCAAGCCCTGAAACAAAGCCGAATGCCTCCAGATGAAAGAGCATTTGTTTTGAATTTCTCTGATTTACTGGCATCTCCCTTCCACGCGCAGAAGTGCAGCGCTGAAAATTCCCAACTGGAGGGACCCAGTTGAGAAAGGAAAATAAACGCGTGTTGCAGCGATCCTCCAAAGCTCGCTTTCTCCGTCTTTCTTCTAAACCCCCCCCCTTGCATATTTTAGTTAGCAGAAGGGTGTATTTGAAGAGGGCTTGAGTGACTTCTTGGCAGGATATGTGGGGAGCGCTTCGGCTGGGTCTTCACCTAAGCTTGGGTAGATGGGGATTGGTGATGCCAGGTGGAGAATCCAGCATCCCTCTTCCCCTCCAGGCTGTATGCGCTGGATTTGCAGTTCCTTGATGAAAGGATGGCTTTAAGAAAAGCAAAAAACCCTCAGTTTTGGTCGATTTGGGAGCAGGAGGCTGCGGAAGACTGCGGCGGTGGGTTGCCGTAGCATCATGGGCAAGTTGCTTTGGCCACCTAGCACTGTAGGCTTTGGCCACCAAGTGATGGACGGTGGTTGCTGGTGTAGCAGTGGTGTTCCGAGTCAGTAGACCTAACGTCTGGAAGCTGGAAGGACAGGGTTTAGTAGGGCAGATGGCTCTCGGCACCGAGAATTTGGGAACGGGGCCAGCCTGAGGTTCACAGCTACTCTGGCAGGGAAACCGCAGGGTGGGCCAAGAGGACGACAGCAAGAGGAGCATGAAAAGGGAGATCGAAGCAAACGCCCTTGCAGCTCTCCGTGAGGATGCTTTGATGATGAGGAGGCTCAGGTCTGGCCACCGCCAGAGTCACGGTCTCCTTCTGGAGGCTGAAGGCAGTTTCATTGATGGATACCAGAGGCGCTGGAGGACGTGGGAGGGGGAGTGGTGTGGTTGGAGGGATGTACGGGGAGTGTTTTCCCCTTGGGATAATTATCTGAGCCGCTCTTTCCTCTCCCTCCGCTTGCTGTTCTCCTTCCTGGCCCAGGAATGCAATATTGTGTAGTCCTTCATGCTGTGCTGGTGTCCTCTTCTCATCCCACCTCCAGTGTCTCTTCCCCAGACACTCGTTCTCCAGCTGATGCCCCCCTCGCTCTCCCAAGGCGCTGGCTCGCACTTCCATGGTCTTGCCTTTAATTTATTTCCTTGTATTTTTATTTTTATCAGTGGTCACTCTGTGGGTAGGTCAGGACTCCTCGCTCATGGTGTCTTCCCACCGAGATGGTTGTGCTCAGGTATTAGCAGTCCAGAACCTTTGTATCCTCGATGTGGTTAAAGAGAGCAAAAATAACCCATTGGAGATAAAAATAATTTCCATAAATAGGAGACAGTGTGGTTTTTCCTGTATTTTCAGCTGTCTTGTTCCTAGCAGATGTGTTTGGTTATGAGTCTTCTTTCAAACAAGCAAAGCCATGCTTGGAGAGCCTGAAAGTAGCTGGCCCATGGTCCGGTGGCCTCTAATTACTGGGAGTCGAATTCCCATATGACCCATGGAGGAGCTCTGCTCCGAGGGTAGGAGTGTGAGCTGATGGTGCTTGGTGGTGTTGGTGCTGGGTGTCCATGGGATGCTGTCCACCCAGTCCCAGACGTCTCCCTCTTGACCCATGCGTGATGTAGGGCTGGTGGCTCTTGGCTGATGGAAGGTTGTGGTGCCCATGATAGGTGAGAAGGTGGCAGGACAGGTGAATGGTGCTGGGTCTGCTGGCATAGCAAAGCTCTCCAAGAAGCCCATCATGGAAGGAAAGCAAGATGCGCTGGCTTGTGTCCTTGCCACCTCCACTGCTTTTTATTTATAGGGGTATTCATAAAATACCCAACCTGAGGGTTTACCCAGATTTGAGCCCAATCCTGTTGACTTGCCCTGATTCTGGAGCTGCCCCAGGGTATCCTGGCGCCAGCAGATGTTGAGTGCCGATGCTTGGTGGGCGCTGGATCCAGGCTCCACAAGGCTGGAGGCTGGGAGACCTGCCAGGCTCTTCTGGAGCTAGCGCAGCCTCGGTTTCTCCCTCCCAACTCCTCCATACCAAAAAGATGGGCAAAGACCTCCAGAGGTTGGAGAAACATCAACATCGCTTCCTGTCCCGGCTCTCCTGGGGTTGGGACCTTGTCTGGTTCTTGGCCGAGTGACATTTCATTCCAAAATCGCAGGCAGGCTGGGAATGTTTCACTATGCCTCTGATCCCCACTGGTATCTGCTCGCTGGGGAAGAAACACCTTGTCCAAATCCGGAGCTCTTCGCCCCCCGAAGCGGCTTCCCATTGCTCCCCGCCCCATGTAAACAGGATCCCGCGCGGTTTCTCCGGCAGAGTCCTGCCTGTGGTTTCCCATTGCCCCCCCCCTCCTTTCCACTTCCCTCTCGTCCGGAGTTTATAACCTCCTGCGAAATGCCTTTTATTTACAAATTGGCATCCTATTCTAATCTGAAATTGAGACATCTTCCTGTGTAATGAGGATTGTATATTTGTCCCAGGGATAAACAATTGCTTGGGAATGTTTTTTTGAAGTCACTTATTCTTGGCTTATTTTTGAGCATATGTCCTTTTAATATATATATTTTTTTTATTAGCTTTGAGCATCGCAGGGCGTTGCACCCTTTCCTTCCCAACCTCGCTGGAGACACGACCCCCACCACCACCACCCCCCACCCGTCACTTACCTAAAACCCACCGTCCCCTCCTGGAAAGGACAAGGTTATCAGGGGTTAACGCCGAGATGACAGCACTGGAGCCTCTGGAGCGGAGCAGGCTGCCTGCCAGACTAGGAGCCTCCCGCCTCGCCTCGCACATCATCTGACCGTGGCCGGCGGGGAGGAGGGAGCCGGCGCTTGGCACCGACCCCGGGGCTCTTGGCTTGGCCGCCCGCTCCAGCTCCTTTGGCCCCATGGGGTTTTGGGTTTTTTTTTCTGTTTTGGTTTGGTTTTGGGTTTTTATTGTTGTTTTGGTTTTTTTTTTAGGGGGGATCTTGCCAAGCAGGGACCCCCCCCCCGGGATAGCCCCTGTGCTGCTGCGGGGATGCTGGGGGTATCCTCCTCCCGGCTCCTTAGCTAATTAAAATCTCCCAAAAGCTAATAGGACCAATTTAATAATTACTTTGAAGTGCTCTAGAGCCTTTCAGTCCTTTCCTAGATACTCTTCTAGGATGGATTTTAAAAAAAAATTCCGGCAGAGGTGCTCCCCCCATTAAATGCCGGGTGTTTCAATGCATCCCTGTCCAGCTCCATTAAATCCATTTTCCCGGGCGCCGCTGGAGTTTCCCAACTGAACGGTGCCTGGAGAGCAGCTGACAACAAAATCAAAGAATCAGAGACTGGTTTGGGGTGGAAGGGACCTTATAGACCATCTGGTTCCAACCATGGGCAGGGACCCCGTCCACCAGCCCAGGGTGCTCAAAGCCGCGTCCAACCTGGCCTGTGCAGGAGAAGACCCCACCACCAGCGTGGTGGGCACCATGACGGGGACCGCTGGGGTTTTCATCCCACAACCCATCGTTATTCAGGGAGGAACGAAGACAAAAAGGTGAATTTTGGAAGTTAGGTGTCAATTCAAACCACGCTCCACTCATGAAAGGTGTCCCGATGAGCGCCAGCAACTTGATCGTCGGGGACATTTAAAACCTGACAGGACAAAAACACTCGTAGAGGAGCAGCCCGGGGTTGGCAGGGATGTGGGCTGCATCGTTTCCATCCCCGCTGTCTGCCAGCGGGTATCGCTTACGCTGGAGGAACCAGTAACATTAACCACATGCATTTCCCCGCCGCCGGCGTGGAGGGGGGGATGCCTATTTCTAACCGCGACGGCCAAGACCGTAAACCTTGGCGTTGGGTTAAGACGGGGTACACCCCATTTTAGGGTGCACAGGGAAAAACGGGGCATGTGGACCCCCTGCCAGCCCCGACCGGGTGTTCAGGAGGGTGATGGGGTGGGTGATGGGTACTGGCTGGGACCTGGCGTGGGTGGGTGCCAACCCCACCGCTGTCCCCAGCCGGCTTGAATGACCCACGCTGCAGCCTGGCCGCCTGCCTACTGTCACAAAGGAGCTTCCTTTCCAGTTTATTTTCAGCCCTGAGATATTATTAAACGCTGAGGCACGGTCACTGTTCTAACCACCCTTGCTTTTTTGCCTAAATCGCTTTTTAACCCTGCTTTGGCGTGCCGAGGCGCCGGCTTGGCTCTGGTGCCGCCGGGGTACCGGCTGCATCACGGCCGCTTTTGAGGAACGGGAGGGCACGGAGGAGTGAGTGGCCTGATCCTGCGCAGAGCTGAGGTCAGGGAAGGGAGGGAGCTTGGTGTTGCGCAGGATTTCCACCCGCTGGCTTTGCATTAGCCCCTTGGTTTGGGGTTTTTTTTTTTTTTGAAGTTCTCCTTTTAAGAAAAGCAGCATCTTGGGTGTTGCTGGCTGCCTCCTTCACTGCAGTTGATTTTGGTTTCTTTTTTTAATTTGTTAATTTTTAATTTTTTAATTTTATTTTTTCTTTCCTTTTCCTTTTTTCTTTTTCTTTTTCCCTTTTTCCTTTTTCCTGTTCCCTTTTCCTTTTCGCCTCTCCTTCTCCTTCTCCTCTCCCTTCCTCTCCCTTTACTTTCTCTGGTTTATGTTATTCTACTTTCCTAATGCAAGAAAAGAGCTCTTCTGGGCCAGCATTGCAGGGATTTTCCGTCCCCATCCAGGGAGGGGTGGGGGCTCGTGTCCCCCAAGCTCCAGCCTGCCGCAGGAGCCACCCTTGGGGGGGTCTTTGCCGACGGGCTCCAGTCATCCAGTCCAAAAAGCTTTTTTCCGGGGGGTTTTGTGCTGCTGGGGGTGTGACGTGGTGTTCGCTAACAGACAGCCCTTCTCTCCCTTTTCTCTTTTATTTTCTTTTTTTTTGTTTTTCCCCTTGGTTTTTTTTCCCCCCTCCCCTCTTTTGGGTCGCCATTTAAATACATGATGATAACTTTCACCCTGTTAATTCACAGGAAACATTAGGACAAGACAGAAAATTACATCAGTCTTTTATGAGGAAAGAGCCAAGAAAAAAAAAATTCAAGAAAACATAGTTATTAGTGAAAGGAAAGAAAGTACTGGAGAAGGAGGAGGAAGAAAAGGAGAAAAAAAATCCCGTTCCATGGGCCCCGCTTTTCCAAGGGAGGCTGCTCCAGCAATTTAATTTTTATTTTTATTATGTTGAAAAATATTTGACTAGCAGGGTCACCTTAGCTTGAGCACGACGCTCCAGATTCCCGAGGAATCTTTTTTTTTTTTTTCATGCCTTTTCTCGGCTTCCTTCCCCAAACTGTGAGGCCTAGGAAGCTCTTGGCCGGGAGACTAATTTTGGTTTCGCTGCTCAGCCCTTCAATTTGGTCCCCACCCAGTGTCATTATCTTGGTTTTAACTTGCAAGGGGAAAAGAAAAAAAAAACCACTCTGTAAGAGCTGGCTCAGCCCTTCTCTACCCTTTTAACCTCGCTGCAGAAAAAACCTCCCAGCTTCGGCTTGCCAGTTGGGTTGTGCCGGCAACGCTGAAGCACCGTGGGGTGGTTGTAGGAGGTCCTGGTGATGCTCCTCCATGTATGATGGTGGGTCCCCAGCTCTGAGATCTTCCCTCATCCTCCCTCGGGGATGAAAGAAGATGCCCGGTGGAGTGGTTGCAGGAGGTCTTGGTGATGCCCCTCCACATGCGATGATGGGTACCTGGCTCTGTGGTCCTTCCTCATCCTCCCTCGGGGATGAAGATGCCTGGTGGGGTGGTTGCAGGAGGTCCTGGTGATGCTCCTCCATGTGCGATGACGGGTACCTGGCTCTGAGATCTTCCCTCATCCTCCCTCGGGGATGAAAGAAGATGCCCGATGGAGTAGGTGCAGGAGGTCGTGGTGATTCTCCTCCACGTGTGATGACGGGTACCCGGCTCTGAGGTCATTCCTCATCCTCCCTTGGGGATGAAGTAAGATGCCCGGTGGGGTGCTGGATTTTGACAAGCCATCCTTTGGGGTGAAGTCCTGGCTCCCATGGGCTTTGTTGGCTTTTTCCTTAATACCTGAGCAGGTGGAAAGGCAGATTTCTCCATTAAACAAGTAACTCGGAACCGCTCGGGGTGTTAAACCTTGTTGCAACTATGTACCGTAATAATCGAGGCTGTGGACAAGTTATATATTCCAACAAAATCTAGTCAACCTATATATATATGTATAGGTTGAATACATATATATATTTATTTTGAATGTATTCAATGTATTGAATATATTAGATGTATAATTATATAAGATATATTCAATATATAATGAATATATTCTGTATTTATGTTATATATAGGTTGAATATATTCAATATATTCATTATATATTGAATGTGTTGTATATCTATAGAATTCTTTATATATTCTATAGAATATATATCTATATATTCTGTAGAATATATGGAATATAATATATATATGTAGGTTGAATAGATCTTGTTTGTAGAGCCACCAAAACTGCATCAATAACAGCTGGCTTTGCATTGGAGAAACTCAGGTGTTGCAAAGGTGGTGAAAGTTGAAATGTCCTTTGCTTTGACAACCGGTGAAAGTTGGCTCCAGATCCGGTGATTTTTGGTGATGGAAGCCAGTGAGTTGAATTTATAGATGCGAAAAATTGCCGGGCATTGCCGGCGAGGGGGAGCTCCCTCCACGGCGGGTCATGCAAAATAATACTGGAGGGGTCGTGTGTTTGTTTGCACATTGGTGTGCAAGGGGAGGGTTTGAGTAAAAAAGCAGAGAAAATAGCAAAATAGCTGAGAAATTAGACCATGAGATGGGGTGCTACTTGCCCCCGCAGGACGGCTGCCGCTGACCCCGTGGCTAGGCTCCGGCAGCACCTTCCCGGGCAGAGCGGACGGAGTAAATAACTCCATAAAATCATCCTTCGAGCAGGAATCAAATAACAGGAGTTTTATTTGGAAAAGGAGTTGGGAGCCTGAAGTTACATCACTGCGTTTGAACTGATGAATTCATTTTCTTTGGAAGCCGGGCTGAGACTTTTTAGCTCATTATAAGGAACAAACCAATAAATCTTCATACGCAGAGGCCCGTAGTTTTCCTGTTCGCTGTCAGAGCCGAGCATGGAAAATGTATCCTGGGTGTCGAGAGCACGAAACCGGGACACACCTGAGATGGGCACCAGGGTTGTGTTCTGGAGCAGCTGGCGTGGTGCTGGGTTTGCCGAGCCCCATATACCCCCGGGCTTTTCCCCCATGAGAGGATGCTGTTGGGTCGTGGTGATGCCCAAATCCCGAAGGCTTTGTCCCCATGGGAAGATGGTGCTGGGTCTTGGTGATGCCCAAATCCCAAGGGCTTTGCCCCCATGGGAGAATGCTGTTGGGTTGTGGTGATACCCAAATCCCAAGGGCTTTGTCCCCGTGGGAGGATGCTGCTGGGTCTAGATGATCCCCAGATCCCCTGGGCTTTCCCCTCCTGGGAGGATGCTGTTTGGTCTTGGTGATGCCCAAATCCCGAGGGCTTTTGCCCCCCTGGGAGCATGCTGCTGGGTTTCGGTGATGCCACTCCGACTGTGGTGTCGTCCCCACCTGGGACACGGCTCTGCCGCTGCCACCGAAAGCGCGGTGGGATGAGCACAGGGAGCTTTTCTGGGTAATTTTTTAATCCGTGCAATGTCAACCTGCCCCGTTTTATAGCCCAGGGCAAACCTCTGCCAGCCTCCATCTGCGAAAGGGGGGTGCCAACCCCGCTGGAGTGCCGGGAGGGTTAATTACTTAATGAATGTAATATTCTCTCTAATTGCTAAACATTATTAATCCAGAGCAAAGTGAGAGGCGAGGGGAGGGGTGCGTGCGTGGCCAGACTTGCGAACTCCATCCACAACGCCGTCCGTCTGTCCGTCTGCTCCTCGCTTGCCTCCTGCCAGGGTAGGGGCCGATGCTGTCCGTCCGTCTATCCGTCGGTCCGTCCGTCCCTGGGTGGTGACCCTGCCTGTACGCGAGCATGCTTCACCGTCTGCTCTTAGGAATAGGCATGATTAGATTACGAAGGCAGACAGAAGTAATGATTAACTTTTTCAGTCTGCATGCTGTCTCCAGTCTGGCGCTGGGTGTTTTTTCCCCCCCTAAGTAGGCCCTGGCCCCACGTCGACAGGGTATTAGGTTGTAAAGAAAGCCAGGAGGAATGAAGGCGAGGGAGGGAGGGGAAAGGGGAAGGGGGGGGGGAGCCTTTTCCATCGGATCCGGGACTGGAATTTATTGGCAGGAATGCAGTAAATGCTCCAAATGCCAGCCCAGCTAAACAGTTTTCAGAATTGTTACGGGAGCGGGGCACGATGGGCGTGAAAAGAACTTTTTGTTCCGACCCAGCTTTTTTCCATGGGTTTGCATCCCGGCGAGGGATGCTGCTCTGGGAAAGGGAGCTGGGGGAGGTGGTCTTTTTTTGGGAGGGTGGAGGAAACACGTATTTACATCTATTTTCAGTCTTCGGGGAGAATTCTAGGTCGGTGCGCTGCGAGGAGACTTTTTCTTTTTTGGTATTGAGAGCGGCAGGGATGCCGTGTGTGTGCGTGGAATGCAGTTCGAGGGGGGGGGGGAAATCCTAACACACATCTGAGTATTAGGTATCCACTTGGAAATCCTAGACTGCTCTGCTTTGGTTTTTATGAAGGTCTTTACAAGGTTTTTAACGTGTAACCCACATAGCTACATGTTGTCAGGGGAGAGCTGTGGCTTTCCTGGGGGCCAGATCCCTCCCCAGGGCATCGCTGGGTACCAGGCGACCCCCCCACCCCCACCCCCTCGCAACAGCGGAGCTTTATTTTTAATTGCAAAAGCGTTTGAAGGTCTGCATCGTCTAAAATGGAGCTGGGTGGCTGGTTGTGACCCTCGGGGCTGGCTTGGCCGCCCTTTGGTGGCTTCGGCGTCAGTGATTTATCCCTGTGCCAGGAAGGTGACAGGTAGGACGCTGTCGTGGGAGCCTCTGGCACAACCCGAGCCGGGAAAGAGATTTTGGCCAAGCTCATCCTCAGGTCTGATTTGCATCGTCGTGAAGTCAGGAGGCCCTTTGCGCGCTGGTTTCTCTTTCTGGGAAGGTTTCTGGTTGAGGTCTGGGTTGGGTGTGGGTGGGGAAGAGGTGTGACTCGGAGCACGGAGGTGTTTGCTCATCTCCAGGAGCTGGGGCTGCTCCCAGCCCCGAGTCGCTCGAGGGTCACGTGGCAGTGTCTCAGGAACGCTGGCTTGGGCTTCCTGCATTTTCCAGAAGAACCTCTTGGCTGATTGTCATTAAAATGTGATTGTTCCGGGTTGCCATCAAGGCAGGAGAGGAGGTCGGAGGGTGCGTGGGGCTGCGGAGCATCTTTGCAACACCTTCTGAGCCAGCAGATCCTTCCCAAGGCATCCCCATCAGCACAGGAGAACAGTAACAGGGAAACGCACAGCAAAAATAGGATTTCGGGGGGTTTTCCACGCAGACCTCACATCTATCCGAGTGGCTCGGGGGTCTTAACCCCATGGATGTCAGCAGCACCCCTCTGGAAGGGTCTCCCCCCTTGAAGCATCCGTTCGTCCCGCCTGACTGTGCCGGCTTGGAGCTTAGGGAAGGGATTCCCATCCTACCGCTTTTTGGAAACAAGGGAAAAGTTTTCCCACACCTTTGAGGGGTGCAGAAGGAGAGGCAGATAAAGGAGGTTCTTTAAATTAAAACTTCAAAAATAATTAGACCGGCTGTATACTAAACAACAGCAGAGAGGCCCATTTACTGTAAATATTATGAATGGATTTGGCTGGCTTCTTCATCCCCGCCCTTCCTCTAAGGCTTTTCTCTGAGCTGAGTCGAAATTCGGCCTTCAGACAGCACGGTACTCTATAATTTGCATGGCTGATGAGGCCCAAAGCCTGGTACGGAGGAAACTGGAGTCAGCTGGCTCCTCTCTAACCGCCGGAGACAGGCAGACAGGCAGTTTTGGTGTGTGCCTGCGTATTTTTTTTTTTTTTATCCCTCTTGTAGCTGCAGCCTTGCTTGGCTTTTAAAGAAAATGGGCACCAAAAAAAAAGTTCTTCTCGAGTCGTTTTTAGCCATGGTAATTGATTAATCACCGTAATTAGACAGTAGCAGTGACTAATAGGACGTTTATGAATCGAATTTCTGGTTTGGTGGACTCCATGAACTCAGCAGTTTCTCTTGGGTCTTTCTTCGCCGTCCTTCGAGGCAGGGGACATGGGAGAGCTGGGCTTCCTTCACACGTAGATATTGATCACCCGATATTTTTCAGGCTTGGACATCCCTCCTGGACCAGCATTGGCGTTTGTTTGCCACGCCGGTGCCTGCTCTTGAGGCTTTCTTGGTCTGCAGCAACATGCTTGCAGGGACCCTTTCTCAAGTTGTTTTCTTGCTTTTGTGTCCCATCCCTGGATTAACCCTCAAAGGTCAGGGTTGGGTTCCTGGTTGGGTTGACTCAGGTTGCCACCAAGCTGGGGTGGGAACCTTAGGGGATGTCCTCAGGGATCAGTCGTCTCTAGCCACCGTCTAACCTGACCTTGTTCTTGTCCTGGTTTCACAAGAGGGTTTCCCAGGCATGGGGAAGGTGATGGAAGTTCTTGGTTGGGTCACCAGGGGACCGAGCAGAGCACTTCCAAGCTCATAGGTAGCCACAAACATGAGTCTGAATCAAAGCCCTAGTTACAAATACCGGGAAATCCTAGGCTCCTTCCTCTGATGGCTTCTGCTAAATTGTATCCTCTGTGTCCCCGTCAGATTTGCAAAGTTTCCAATCCGTCGGCAACATTTCAGCTTCTGGATACCGGCCCTTAGAAAATTTCAGCAAACTGAAGTCTTGCGGGGAAACGCAGGTGGACATTGATTTTCATGCAAGGTTGACTTACTTTGCTAGGAGCAAGGAGCCGTTTAAGCGATTGGGTGGACAACTTGTTGATAAATTAAAGAAATCATCTTAAGGCTCTTTAGCCTGCCTGACTGTGGAGTAATGAGCTGCCTAATTAGACATAGACACAAATTTATGGTCTGGCCTGTCAATCCGCGGATTAAGGACTCGGTAAGTACCTACTGACACGATGGGCTGTAATGGCTCCTGAAGCGATGTTATGGTCTATCGTGTCAATAATCCACAGCTTAAGGGCTCCCTGAGTCCGTGTTGACGTGACCGACTGTCCCAGCTCTTTGGGGGCTCTTGTGTTGGTGCGGTGGAGGGACCCCACGGGCCACCTTGGGCGGTGGCATCCCTGCAGTAGGTAAGAGTTTGTTTTCTCTGCAGACAACGGGAGCTCAGCACGTGACCATCCTCTAAATTAGCCTTTCAGAAATCATCCCAGCCATCAAAAGCAGGAGAGGGGGGGCGGTGAGGAAGCTGAAGCTGTCTAGCCCTTATGTGCAGGGAGATATAAAAGGTTCGGGGCAAATATTGGGTGGTGTCTCCAGGCTGCCCACAAGCTCCATTAAAGGCACAAAGACCCTTTTCTGCAGCAGGATATATCCTTTATTTTTGATTTTTTTTTTCCCTTTGCTTTTTGCAAAGCATACGTGGAAGTACGGCTTTGAAGGATTTTTCTAGGGGTTATTTGTGTTTGTTCCCCTGCCCGAGTAGCCTGTAAATTATCCAAGAGACTAGAAAGGAAGTAAAATTTCCCTTTTTGGTGCCCATTTTTCATTGCTTTGATGAGCTGTATGGTTGCACGTCATGCTTGATGTTCTCCTCACCTTGACGTAATGCCTGTTTGCTTCTCGAGGAAGCGTTCAGGGGTGTGTTTGTCCTGAGATCCTGCAAAACCAGCACTTGCCGGTAACACGAGGGGCAAAACGGCAACTGGGGTACCTTGAGCTGCCCTGAGAACCTTCAAGAAGAGCATGCAAGACCCCTTAAAAAGCTCCAGGGTTCGTGTCTCCCATCTCTTTCATCTCGACAAGCAGGAGAAGATGGGGGGCACGGCTCTGCCCCGGGCTCGCAAATGCTGCTTAAGGTCAACCGAGAGAGATTACCGGGTGCGAGACGCGCTGAGCTTGGTCTCAGCCTTGGCCGGGACCAGACGACACGTTGTGCTGACACCAGGCCAGCCAATTTTTTTTAAGCACAGATGCCCTCCACGTGTGCTGACTGATAAAGGAGGAAGGGCCATAGGTTCATCTGCTCATCGGCAGTGCCTACATCGCTTGTTTTCCAGCAGAAAGCTGTTTTGGGGGAAGCCAGGCAAGGATCTCACCATGCCTCCAGGTCTCCTTGCTGCCCCAGGAGCTCACATCTGGGTCCTGGTCCTTCTGGGGAAGGTTCATAAGACCAATCTACTTTTGCTGCTATGATTTCTTGGTGGACATCTACATTAATTCATCTGTTGCCTTTACCCATTTGTGTTGGGTTATTGGTCATGTGTGCAGTGTCACCTCTGCAGGTGGCCCAGGTGAAGGTACCACAACACCTGAGCAACCTGATCTGGTTGAAGACGTCCCTGCTCGTTGCAGGGGGGTTGGACTAGATGGCCTTCAAAGGTCCCTTCCAACTCAAACCATTCTGTGAAAATGAGAAGACTTTTGTTAGGGGTTCAGGGTAGATGATGCCATGGCGAGTCTTGCGTCAGGGTCAGTGTTTGGTGGGACATCCAGCCCCAGGGATCACAGAGGAACGAGGGAGTGGAGAGGGTGTGAGGGTGAGAAGTTTAGGAAGACCACGAGAAGATGCTTTGGGTCAAAAGTGCTCTTAAAAAAAATTCTATAACTATATATATAATAGTATAAATACATAGTTGGAAACACTTCTACAGTTGGATAATGTAATTTGCCTCTAATCCTGATATCACCGAGAAAAGGTCCAACTACAGGCATTTAAAAACCTAATCAGGAATGCAGTTGTATTCCCATGTTCAGCCACGAGTTGTTATTATTGCAGATATCGGTGAGAGTTTAGATAGCTCTTGACTTGATCAGATGGGAGTAGTCCCAGCGGGTGAGATAGCTCAGTGTGTGCTAAACTTGTTGTTTTCTTTAGAGGTCGGTTGATTACAGGAAAACCTTTAGCTATGTCAAAACAAAAGATCCCCAGCCCACCTCCCCTCTACGTTCATGAACTTGGCGCCGGGACAAGGCTGAGATCCAAAAGCCAGTCAGAAGCTGCGTTGGGTTTTTGTTGTTTGTTTTTTTGTTTTTTATTAAATTCAGTTTTGCGGAGATGTTTCGGTTCTTCCTGAACGAAAAAAGAACTTTTTCTTCCCAAACTCCTAATAAAACTGCCAGAGCTTGGAAAGAAAATATACAGATGACATGGTTTCATCATCTTAAAAGCGGTCATGTGTCAAGGAGAAAAGCCACACCAGAAATGTTCTGCCTCTTCCAAGCAATGCGAGATGTGAGTCCTCCTGCCACAGCTTGGGAGAACCAAGTGTGGGGCCGTTACTGATAAATTTGGGTGTTTCCATGGTGTGAATCTCCCAGATCCATCTTCATCTGGACCTTCTTGGTTTCAGCAGCTTTTAATTTTGAGGGGTTATTGCTCCGGTGTCCCATCCTCCAGGATTTCTGTATGGATGTGGCATTTTCTGCAGCATCCCTCCCCGGAGCAGGAGATTGCCCCAAGCCCACGAGCAGCATGTGCACACCCGAAGCTAGAGAAATCCTGGCTGCGGTCTTCTATTATTGAGCAATTTTGGGCAGGACTCGATGTTTGTGAGGTTCAAAGCAGGTGGTGGGAAACCTCGCAGCCTCTCATGCTGGTCGGTGTGTTGGGAAGCAGCTGGGATGATGCTTTTCTGGAGGACACTCCTTCTTCTCCAAGGGACGTGCCGGTAAAAGTCAGGGCAGCCCTTCAGGAGGGTGTAAAAAATAGGGAAAAAAGTTCAGTTTCTCAATGGGAAGGCGATGTTGAATCGTGTGGTTGTGCTCAGGCATCGCCATCTTCATCACCATCCACACCAAAGTTCCAAAAGATGTTACCCCGAAGACTTTGGGGTATCAAACTATTGCCTTAATTTCCCCCTCTTCATGCAGAAACGTGCTCTGCTTCGGATGGCCATGCTCCATAGACCCAGCTATAACTGATCAATACGATCAATTCTTGAAATTCCTGAGGGCACTCGCTTTATTTTCCGTTATTTATATTATTTATTTTTCACAATGAGCTCGCACTATGCACGAGGGGGAGCCTGGCAGAGCCCCTAGGCAGGCTGCAATGGAAAATAATAATAATAATAAACCAATGACAGCAGCAAATGGAGGGATGCTTAATAACGGAATAACAGCGCGGATATTTATAGTGTTCAACATTATCATTGTTTGCTGGAATATGGGAATGCTCCCAGTTTGCTGGGAGTTTTCCAGGCATTTAGAAAGGGATGTGTTTGCTCCGAGGAGCTCATAAAAAAATGATGCTTTTAACTCAAAAAAAGAATCCCAACGCGTCGCTCGGCCGTTCCTGGGCTGTCGCCCGTGAGGACATGTTGAGGGGGTGATGTGACTGTGAATTTCCCAGGATCTGGGTTTTTGCCTGAGTTTGCAGCAGGCGGCGATGGGTGTTGGATGGCGGGTCCGGCTGAACCTGGCGGGGCATTTTTGGGGCAAAATCCATCTATTTGCTTCATTTGCCCCAGACCCATGAGCATTGCCACCAAAAAAGCCTTTTGGGAGGTGGGAGGGAAGCCTCCATCCCCGTAGGAAGCATCTCTGCCTCTTTTTTTCCTCCTTTCCTGCAACCTCCTCTCCTTCCTCCATTGCCCAAGCGATGCCACCGTCTCTTCCCGGCCCTTTTCCCGGCGGATGCCAGAATCGGCGAGGCGGGTGGGAGCGGGGAAGGCTCCGCCGGGGTCCCGCCGACCGTGAAAAGCGGCTTTGGTGGCGGCTGGCAGGGAGGCCTGAGACTGTTTATCTGAGCTCAAGCCATGTATTCTCATGGCTTTTTGACTAGACGTCCAGTCAACAGCCGAATCCCGCAAACGGAAGAGGCTCTGGCGTATTTCTACTGTGTGCTGGCATTGACTCCTTAAAAAACAAAACAACAAACCCAAAACATCCCCGGATTACCTAAGACTTGTCCTTGAGGTCTGGTCACCCCATGTCATTGAAAAACCTATTGCGATTCATTCATGAACTTCCAGCCCTCCATAAAGGTCTGTTCATTCATAGCCAAGGAAGTTTTTGTGGTTGGTTCTTTTTTTTTTAAGGTGTTGTTTTGTTTTTTTTTTTTAATGCGCTGGCAATTAAATAACTCTTTGTAAGCGGCAATGAGCTGCTTGTTAAGTGGTCTTCACTAACGCAAGCACAAATATCAGGTGAAAAAGTCTTTCCCCCCCCCCCCCCCCGTCTCCTCCTGAAGGGGATGCTTTGATGTTCAAATAAATAAAAACCTATAGGAATTGCCGTGGGGCTCAATGGCTGTTGCTCCAGAATTCCCTCAGCTGCTGTAAAACAAACCCCGAGAAGCTCTGAGCATTGCTGGGCAGGCGTCGGGGAGGGGGGCGATGGGCGGTTGAGATGGGGACGGATTCAGGAGCATCCCCCCCCCGAAATTCTTGGATCCAGGAGCATCATCCCCCTGGATCCAGGAGCACACCCCCCCCCAAATTCTTGGATCCAAGAGCATCATCCCCCTGGATGCAGGAGCATCCCTTCCCCCTCCCCCCAAATTCCTGGATCTAGGAGCATCGTCACCCTGGATTCAGGAGCATATCCCCCCCCCCCCAAATTCCTGGATCCAAGAGCATCATCCCCCCCTGGATCCAGGAACACCCTCCACCCCCTCCCCCCAAATTCCTCTGTCTCCTGGGCGGGTGGGGGAATCGCCATCCGGGGGGTGGTTGTTGCCCCTCTGGGTGCACCCTTGGGTGGGGGGGCACCCCATTTGGGTTTGGGGCGTAGGAACCCAAGCCGCCCACCCCGCCTCCCCCTCGATCCCTCACACGGCGCCAGGTTTCAGGCGGGATCAAAAGTTATCCGCCACAAATTCTTGGGAGGCACCAAAAAAAGGGAGGTGGAAGGACAAAGCGGGGCACGCCTTGACGGGTGCTCTCCCAGGGAGCACCCCCCCCGCTGCCAGAACCCCCACCCCCGGCAGCGAGGGGTCCCTATTTTGGGGCTTAATGCAATCGGGCTCATTTTTAGTAGCTGCCTCCAGCGACTGGAGAAATATTTTCCTCGCTGGCATAGAAATGAGGAAATTAAAAGTGTGTGGCTGGGCTTTTTTTTTCTCTTAAAAGCACAGTGCAGGGCTTGAAGCTCTGAAACAGGAGGAAAAAAGCCTGCATGGGGGCTTATTAATAACAAAAATATATTGAAAACAGGGCAGCCAGCATGCTGCTGCTGTTGCTCGTGCTAGGGGAGTTTGGGGGGGGGGCTGCTAAGGTGGCTTTGAGACGCTGGGTCATCCATCATCCCCAGCCCTGGAGCTGCTCCCGTGGTGCAGGGGATTCTTTTGGTAGCACTCACTCGTATTTCCAGCTTGATTTTATTTTATTTTTTAAAAATATATTATTATTTTTTAAATACAATTATAGAGGTGAATAGTTCCCAGGTCTTAACATGCCTGCCGAGGCTGGGAGGAATTACCCGGTGAGCAGCGCCAGGCTGCTAGGGATTTTTCTTATTTTCTTCTTCACATTGCTCAGCCCGCCCCGTGCTTTTTCCTCCTACGTCGTATCCTCACTGCCCACACAGGATAGCTACGGGCAAGGGAGTAGAAAGAACAGCTACAAGAACGAATTTCTGGGGGTTTTTTTAGGTTTTTTAGGCCATTTTTGTTAACAAGCGTGAGATTTCTGGTCCTAACCCTGCCACCATCTGATGGCCCTTCACATGGGTCTGGGCTTCATCCACCATCTCCATCCTCTCCATCACCCAGGCTCTGGGAAAAACCCCGGGAACTAGAGCAGGCGAGTCCTTGTCCCCTCCGATCCCGTGGCGTGACATTCAATGTTGCTTTTCTTAGCAGCACCTCATGTTTTTTTCAGTGTCTGTACACAGTCGATAGTTTATTTATGGATATGGAGATAGTTATTTATGGATATGGAGATAGTTATTTATGGTAATGGATCAGTCGTCTCGTGGGTGCAAATAAGAGATTTTGGGGTGTTTGGTCTGGCTGGATGCAGCTGGCTGGAGCATCTCATCCATCCTGTTGGCACTGAAGGTGGTCTTAGTGATGGTTTGGGTGAGAGATGGCTGCTTGTGGGTCTCAAGCCACTTCTGAAGGTGGACCTGGTGATTTAGGACCCATAACTCCAACCAGAGCTTGGCACTGAAGCAGCGCGGGAGTCCCCCAAACCTGGGTCGACTTTAGTGGTCTTAGTAGTGGCCTTAACACATGGCTTTTGGAAACGGTGGATGTACTATGGGTGGTGGTGTGTGTGCGTGGAGAGCATCGTGAAGACATGGGCAGGCAAGGATGTGCCAGCATTGCGTCTCTTGGGTCCTGTTACCCCCACGGTGCTCAATTTCTTCTTTTTTTTCTCCTGTTGTGTAGATTCCCAAGTTCTTCAGGAGCCGGGGGATCGGTCACACTGGTGCGTGGTGGCATACTGGGAAGAGAAAACGCGCGTGGGTCGGCTGTACTCTGTCCAAGAGCCCTCCCTGGATATCTTCTATGATCTACCTCAGGGGAATGGTTTCTGCCTCGGACAGCTCAACTCGGACAACAAAAGCCAACTGGTGCAGAAGGTCCGCAGCAAGATCGGCTACGGCATCCAGCTCACCAAGGAAGTGGACGGAGTGTGGGTGTACAACCGCAGCAGTTACCCCATCTTCATCAAGTCGGCCACACTGGACAACCCCGACTCCAGGACGTTGCTGGTTCACAAAGTGTTCCCGGGTTTTTCCATCAAGGCTTTTGACTACGAGAAGGCGTACAGCTTGCAGAGACCCAACGACCATGAGTTCATGCAGCAACCATGGACCGGATTTACTGTTCAGATCAGCTTTGTGAAAGGCTGGGGCCAGTGCTACACGAGACAGTTTATCAGCAGTTGCCCGTGCTGGTTGGAGGTTATTTTTAATAACCGATGACTCGAGACAGAGTGGACTCATGACATTTATACTACTTTGCTGCTATTCTTTCCTTCTGAGTGCTTGCTTTTCATGCAAACTTTTTGTTTTTTGTTTTGTTTTGGTTTGTTTGTTTGTTTCCCCCCCCCCTTCCCCTCTGTTTTGAGAAATAGCTTATGGAAAGATTTTCTTTGCCTTGGGTATTTTGATAAATAGATCTATTTTTTAAAAGTGTGAATGACCAATAACTCAGAAGGGCGAGAGAAGGGTGCGGGGGGGATGGATCGCATACGGTAATTATTTTCATGCCTCTGAAAGGATTATCCTGTGTGATCAGCGGATCCGGAAGCCACTTGCCATGTGTTACAGCTCCTTCTCTTGGATAAAAACAACCAGATACCTGTATTTTTTACGCACCACCTTCCCCTTGCCGCCAGCTGTCCCCGGTGACGGTGACACTGAGGACCCTCTTCCCCAGCAGTGCTAACCCCACGTTGCCGCCAAAGGATGGTGCAAAACCTTCCCAACCAGGTCTTGACCCACCCTTTTCATTTGTATTTTCTTTTTTTTCTTTTTTTTTTTTTCTTGTTGCTGGGTTCACGTCTTGTCACTGTGTTCATCCTTCCACTGCTTTTTCTTTTTTTTTTTTATGGTCGTGGATTGATGCAAGGGGAGAAAACAACAGTGGAGAAACCTCCTGCGTTGGCCCATGCTTTACAATTCGAGCGGAGACGTGAAGTGACGGAAGCTTAAGCCTAAAAAAAAAAACAACCCAAACTAAACCAAACCAACAAAACAAATGAAAAACAAATGGGAAAATGAAAGAAAAAGTGTTCACGATAGTTGGTCTGTTGTAACCTGGCTTTGCTCAGGTTATCCCGGTACCATCCTATCTGGAAATGCAGTTGTGCTTTCATTTCTTCTTGAATTCATACACAAGTATGATACTTTTACACTGTTCTTAGCTCAATGAGCATGTTTAGACCTTAACATAAGCTATTTTTCTAAATATAAAGGTTAAATGAACAGGAGAGCATTCTCATTGGAACTTTAGCATTGTAGTGCTTTGGAAATAAAACACACAGAGAAAAGGACTCCTTAAAAAACCCCTGAGATTTATTCAAGAAAAAAAATGTATTTTATGTTATATATAAATATATTATTACTTGTAAATACAAAGACGTTTTATAAGCACCATTATTTATGTATTGTGCAATGTGTATAAATGAGAAAAAAAAATGAGAAAGATGCACTTTGCTTTAATATAAATGCAAATAACAAATGCCAAATTAAAAAAAATAAAAAAGAACACGAGATTGGTGTTTTTTTCTATGGGTGTTATCATCCAGATGAATGTTTTTTCTAAAGGAGTTTATGTTCCATTAAAAAATAAAAACGTACACTTGATCCCAGGCTGTGCCGAGTGGCTTTTTCAGTGGTGGGGATGAGGCAGGTAGGAGAGATGCTGCTCTAAGGGGGTATGGCATGGGGACGGCGGTGGGGACACCCACCCCAGCCCCGTGTGGGACTGCTCTGGCACAGGTAGCCAGGATTTTTCCTATCCTTCGCCCTTTGTCTCCTATGCCTCTGGAAATCAAGGTTATTCTTCCTTTTGTCCCACTCACCCTGCCTTCAGATGTTCGCTGCTCACTGTGTCACATCCCGCTTGCACATGTCCTCTGCCAGGGAGGAGGTCCCTGCAGCTGATTCCTGCCTTTGTGGAGAGGAACCTTGTGTGGAAACCACCCCGAGTCCTGCAGACTGAAGGATCTGGAGAAGTGGAGGGTCCAGATGGGCTTGTAAGGTACCTCTTGCCAAAGCACCTGGACCCCAGGAATATGACTTCCAGCCTCTGCTATCCCTCATGTGGTTGATGGCCATAGCGTTCAAGGGAGACGTGCCCAGTCCAGAGGATTTATAGAGACACAGTGCTTGGTTCGCTCTGAATGGACGGTGCCTTCAGCTGGGTTCGTGTCACTGAGCCGAGGAACCAGCCTCAGAATGGCGTTTGATCATCTGCGAGATTTGCGTGGGAGTTTTGATTTCCAGGAGTTTCGAGGGTTTCTTGTCCTTCATGTGGGAGTCAGCGTCAAGGCGGAAGGCATGATGGATGCACCCACCCTATCTTGCTTGATACTGGATGAGTTCTATGGGGGAAGGCGGAAGCCCCGTGTACTACAGTTCTATGACAATGCAAAGAGGAAAAATAACCCAGCGAAGAGGCTGGCTGTGGAGGTGGCCCCATGACGGTCACAGTGCCAGTGGGCCATCGTATCCATTGCAAGGTGCAGCGAGGGCATGCTGGGCCTGGGATATCCTCCATGCACCCCTTTTTGTGCCTTGTCCTACCTGGCTACCCCTGACTATGGCTGGAGACATGTTGAGCTGGCTGGACCTTCAGCTGGACGGGGCTTTCCAGGTCAAACATTACAGTGATCATCTGGAGAATGAGCTGGAACACCTCGCAGAGCACTTTATTTTACGGCAGCTTTACTTGCATTCATCTATCAAAATAAAAGACCAGACGACGCCATTCGCAGTAAGAAAGCTGGGAAATAATTAGCAAAACTATGGCTTTTCAATATGACAGCAGCTTTAGCTAAAATGTTCCAGTTTTCACCTCCTGCTGTGCTAATTTTAGCCCTCCTTCAATGCAAAAAAAAAAAAAAGGGAATAAAGAACATGACAGAAGGATGCTGAGCACCAGCTCATGTGTGTCCCCATTCACCCAGAGCTTGTTCAGCTCTAGGGCTGGTAGGTGCAGGGTGGGATGTAGTCTGAAGGTTAAAATAGAGATTGGAAGTTAAAGCAAGGAAGAATTTCCCCTTGGCTCGGGTTTGCCGATGCTGTAAATCCATCTTTAGGGCTCAGCAAAGCTACGGCCACATAAAGCAAAGCGCTGACCTGGTATAAACCTGGTCCGATGCGGTCCTGCTGGAGACTTGGTCTGGTTGTACCGCTCTCGCTTTACAGGAGTCCCTTGGTAGCTGGCCCAAAGCCAGACTTAAATGCGCGCTTACCTAAACCCCGAGTTCTGGAGGTAATTTGTCAGAAATGCAGTTACGGGGCCGCTCTTGATCTGGTCAAATTTGGATGATCCAGTAACAGCCGGATTAAGGAGCAGAACCGCAGTCCCAACCTGCCCTTGGACAGAGGAGCTGTGGGTGAGGGTACAGCCAGCTGCTTCCCAAAAGAAAATGCTGATGTCCAGGTCACTCCTGGCCAGCAACATGATGTCCTTGCTCCACGCCCACAGCACCTAAATACAGGCACCTCCCCAGGCATGAGCACCCCCAGCTCCATGGACATCCATGGATGTCTTCCAACAGAGCAGTGGTGGCCCTGGGACCTCACCTATCATCATGCTCTGTACGACTTAGCTGTGGTTTCCACTCTTCCCTCCTTGGAAATCACCTTACTGAAAGCTCGTTCACTTCAGAGGCTCAGACATAAGCTGGTCGAGACAGTCTGGAGTCCTGATTTCCCAGTGGACGGTGGGACATGGCTCCCTCCTCTCTTCCTTATAAAGGGATTTCTCTGGAAACTTGGGCTGTCTGAAATCAGTCTGTTCTAGTTGACAACACTCTTGCTTTGGACCACGGCTCCAGCATAACCAGTGCTAAATCTTCTAATGATACACTGCACTGCCGTAAATTACAGCACGGTTGCACCTTTTTTTCCCTGATGTTGCCAAGCAGTAATTGAAGAGTGCAATAAAGAAGGGTCAAACAATGCGATTTTTTTTGCTGCTAAATCATACGCTAAATATGCTCAAACTGTCAACTACTGATAAAAGATAATATCTATAATGGCTGACGTATTGCAAGAGAAGGAGGTAAAACTCCACCATCTTGAGATCATGGTCTTCCACGTGGGAAAACCATTTGCAAATGGATTTCCACTGGGATCATGGTGCAGAGCTAAGGTGATCCTTAGCGTTCCCCATCCTCCCCAAGGCATCTGTGGTCTCTTGTCTTGCAGATCGTTTGCAAGCCCATCAGGTGAATGGATCCTTCTGTCCATGCAGGATGATGCGGTTGGCAGCTCCACACGACTCAAAGAGTGAGTCTTTGGAAAAAGTATTTGCTTTATGCTGATTGTGTTTTGCTCTCACTGTTTACTGGTGTAAAGTTGTCCCAGAGGAGCTTCACTCAGTCTGCAACTGGTAGCTCAGTTGGGTCTATGTATGCATGTCCTGGTCTGCAAGGGCTTCTGGAGGCAAAGTGGTGAAGAACTGGCATAAGATGAATGAATAAAAACCACCCGTACATGGAAACAGAATTTACTTTGTGCTGTCTACATGTGTTTAAAAATATGTTCTGGTTTGCTGGGCACAGGACTGGAGATAAAACGTGCAGGTGAGGACACATCTCTGGTGGTTTAAGGGAGGAGATGAACGTGAGCTCGGACAACCCATTGGGAGACATGTTCACAGCAAGAAGCGATGGATGGAGATACTCCTGTGTCATTTATTTGTACAGTAACAGGGACTCACATGGGGTTCTGAGCCTTTTTGGGCCAGGCATTATAAAGAGAAAGACCTTGCCCCAAGCAGCCTACACGTGAGCGGCAGTGAGAGGTTGTGCTGGGGGTGACAGCAAGGCCAGGATCAGATCCAACCCCCCAGTCCATGGTGGGAGAGGTCTATCCCCTGTGACCCCACTGTCTCACCAGGCTTTGACAGGAGGACTTCCCTGCCCAGCCTTTGCACATTTGCACAGGGGAGTCAGAGGGACATCCCTGGGTGCTCCAGTGAGTCATTGTGCAACTTTTGCGTGGCTTAAGGATGAAACAAAACAAAAACTGAAACACTTGAGAGGCTCAGGTAGCTCTTGCAGTTAACAGGGAAGTCACCGCTGTGTCACATTTACCAGCCAAGGTCCCTGTCATCAGCTTCAGTGGAAAACCCCGGGACGTTTCCTCTTCGCCACACTGACTGGACCAGCATCATAAACTGCTGCATTACTCCTGGTGATGAATCTGACCACCCTATTTCTTTTTTTTAAACACTCTGGTTTCTGAAAGCCAAGAGTCTCCAGTGCTCACACGGCCATCTGGCCATCAGCTGCACACCCAGGAACTCCTGAACCTTGTGACAACCTCATCAGATCTGGAAATGTGGTGGAAATCTGGGGGGGAATTCCATTTCCACTTCTAGAAATGAAAAAGATTGGGTGGAGGGAGAAGACCTAAATTAGCAGCTGTTCTGGAGCAGAGGCAGGTCAAGCTGTGCCATGACTTGTTCTCCTTGAAGGACCTGGTGGTGAGAACAAGGGTGTGCTCTGTCGTCTGGACTGGGGCCTTCAGTGGCCGGGCTTTTGAGATGCTCATTGGATCAGTGAGCAAGGCAAAGCAAGACTGAGCAGGAGCAGGGCTCTACCTCAGCAGTTAAGACACCCTGTGCAAAGGAATTTTGACATCCCCATCCCAGTCCTGGCGTGTGCCTGGTGCCATACAGCGAGATATTTATTGCAGAGGATGGGAAGCCCATGTGCTCTTCTCCTGTAAATGCACACCCATTTGAGCTGGAACAAGAGCGAATCCCATTACACCCTTCAACCACCCACAGCTCAGTCTGTAGGCACCATCGGGGAGTGGGGCCTCTGAGCTCCTTCAACCAAAGACACTGAGCCCCTTTGAGCCCAGTTGAGCCCGATGTTGTAGGCAGATGCTCAAAGCTCTTGGCTCCATCACTTGCAGCCTTGCATCTGGGCAGGGTTAGGGCTAAAAGAAGGGAGGTTGAGGCCTGCGAGGTGTTAGAGCAGCTCTGAGAGTCAAGTTGGGCTGGTTTCATTAGCTTTCAGTGGCGGTGAAGTGTTCACAGCCTTTCTTCGTATCAGACAGGAACAAAGCAGCGTTAAGTCAGATGACGATATGGGTGCTGCCAGTTACCAGGGTTACAGCACACATGGCAAAAAGGAAAAAAAAATCTCATCTATTGCAAGGAACTAACAATTAATTTTGCTGCAGTGGCAAACTGGTATTACCATGGATGTATTTATATTCTCTGTCCTGTAGAAAATAAGTTATTCTGAGGCATGTGCATACCCGGAGCTGGAGCTGGGCCACCAGAGACCTCTGGGGAGTTGTGTGAGAGCTGAGGGGGGGGTCCCCTGTTATTCCCTACAGCTGCCCAGATGAGAAAATGCCAATCTGAATATTCTTAAAATTAGGAAAAAAATGACATTCTAACCCCAAAGGTATCTGTTTTGCGCAAGGCATCCTGCAAAGAAAGGAGTAGGACAGCTCGAGGTCCCGTCATTCAACCAGTGAAGGGCCATAAGTGGCCTCCAGTATCTCAGTTTAGAGCCAACCTCCAGAGGAAAATGGGTCAGAAAACAAGTTTTGCCCCCCATCAGCAAGGCAAGCCAAGGCTGAGAGCTTGCAAGAGGAGGAAAATGGAAAATAAAGCTGCTGTAAAAGGGGTCCAGTGAAAGAAAGCAGAAACCAGGTGCCAAGGCATTTGCTAGAGCCCGACGGAGGTGGAAGAAGAGAACCAACCTTCTTGATCTGGACAGGAGCTGGGGCAGCTGGGAGGGTGGTGGGATCCCGCATAGCAGTGGGTGGGAAGGGTGCTCGGCCGAGCTGGCCACGGGAACCGAGGAGGAACGTTGGTTCCAGCAAAACCAAACCCTTGGAGATGCCCCACTGGAAGCGGTATTTACTCCTTCCCCTGGAAGCGGGGGCCCTGTCGTTTGATTTTTCCAGCCCAGCACACCACGGGGAAGCTGGGATGAATTTCACGGTCGGAGAATTTTCTGCTTTTAATAATTGATCAAGAGTGAGGAGTGGGACAGAAAGGCTTCATGCAGGAACTTGCTGCCCACAGGTTCCCCGGCCGAACCGCTTCCAGCGGGGAGACAAAGCCGAGCAGGGATGAAGCCAAGGCATTACCTCCACAGGACGGGCTCTCATGGGCTTAATGCCTCCACAACCAGGCAGAGGGGATTGCTTTCATCTTCCTGCCTGCAACATCTAGAGCCTGGTCTCGTAAAACTTTCATTGTTACTTTAACCCTTCAGGCCCCTTTTTTTAGGGTTTGGTGGGGTTTTTTTTGGGGGTGTAGTTGGTGGAGCACCAAGTCCACACAGCAGCATCGCTTGTTGGAGGCGCTGCCGGCTCCATCTGCCACCCACGGAGAGAGGGACCTCTGAGTGGGTCCTCAACCCACAATTGGGATCATCCCCTGGAGACCTCTGGCCTGAGAGAAGCTGTTGGGCTGGACCACTAGCAGGCACTGGTGTTTTAGTGGGTATCCTACAAAAGCAGCATTTCTTGGGACTTCTGAGGACTTTCGCAGGGGTGCATTGCCACTCTGGGCAGCGTGGCTCCAGGGTTGGATTGATCTTCAGCACGGTCAATCCGGATGCTCCTAAACCAAAGCCTTTCAGCTCTTGGAGGTCAGGCTGAGTTCAGGAGGCAAATTTCTCACCTGGGGCATATTTCTGTTGCAGGTAAACAGATCTCCAGATAGGGACCTGCTTTGTTCCAGGAAACCGATCTCCAGATACACACCTGCTCTCAGATTGGGAAGCTCCACGAAGACGGAGACAGGGCGATTTTGGTGTTCAGAGCTCAGAAGCTTCAAATACATTCACCTCCTTCCAGCGGAGATGGACAGTCCAGTAAAACAACCTCAGCTGAAGCAATAAGGGACGCAGGGTCATGAGAAGGCAGAATTCCAGGAATGTCTAAAATGGACCTGAAAGTGGAGATGGTCGATACTAAGAGCAGGAAACCACAGCAGATCTGTTCATATGTTCCTGCCCCAAAGTCTCAGCTGCTTTTTTAAGCTCTGTGCAGGATTCCCACTCATGGGCTCTGCTTGGTGGCTCCTGGGCATCTACCAGAGGCTCATGAGCATCTGAGAGCTCCAGGAGCTGTGTGGGCAGGAAAAAGCTGGAAGCACACACAACTCTCCAGTCCTCCAACTGCAGGAGAAATTTGAAAAGCGCAGGCTGAAGACTCTCATAGAGAGGAAAAAAAGAAAAGGGTTATTAGGACCTATCCTGACTTTTATCTCATCCTGAGGATATGGGTGATTTTTTGTTTTTAATGGTTGGGTTGGCAGGGCTTGACTGGGCTCTGGGACTCCCGATGGGAGTAGCTGAGGGACAGCCCCAGGCTTGACATGCTCAGGGGTCTGTGAAAGCTCCTCTGTCAGGCACTGAAACCTCCTGAATGATGCGAGAGATTCACCTGGTCCACATGGGAGGAGGAAAAATGGGAGACCTTACACAGGGACAAGAAGTCACACTGGGTATGGATATATCCTTCCACATCCATCATCTCCTGAAGCAACAAATTTCTGCCCCTCTGTGGTTTCGCTTTAAGCAGTTATATCTCAGGGTCTACCCTAAAAGCTGGACTTTAAGCTTGGCTTTTAGTATGTGGCCCATGGGCTTGATCGTTCCTTTGCATCTCACGGTTACAGAGTGGTCCATGGTCCACGGTAGCCTTGCTCTGCCAGTTTCGCCCACTCCTGCAGCCTTTCGGATGCATCCCTAAGCTCATCACATCACAGAAGCCACCTTGGGAAAGCTGCTCCTGCCTCAGTTTCCCCTTCATCCTAGTTACCAGCCCCTGTGCTTTTGACAGCGTCTGGGTTGACTTCCCTCCACCAGCAGAAGCTGTTTATTTTAGAGGCTGGTGATGGCTTCTCCCTGGTCTATTTATACACCCGTTGCCTAACTGAGTGCCAGAGATGAAAGCTGCGTGGCTTCCCAAAGGAGAACGCGCCATGGGAAGGGTAGTTTACAGCAGGCACATTAGTGCCGCCGCCGCTGCCGGTGTTTGTAAAATCTCCACGCCAGGAGACATCAAAGAGGGTATGGCACCCTCGGCTCCCAGGAAGTGGGGAGGTGAGATGCCCTTCCAGTTCAGGCATGCCTCGGAGTTTGCTAAAAAAAACCCCCACTTCTTATTAATCTGCAATTGAAACTGTAATTATGTCATTGCTCTGAACAACCCCATTGACAAGTTTGGGCATGGGGAGAGCCGAACGGTCGAGGCTGGTGCGCTGCGCACCGTGCACGGCCCAGTCTGGTCTCCTCTCCCTTCTTCTCAGGGTTATTTGGGCTGGCAAACCCCATGGCAAATCCATGGTGTCCTCTCCAGGTGGGGCAAAAGGCGTGCCAGGGTCCTGGGGGGGGGCAAAGCTGCTCGTGGGAGGCGTGATGGACTCGCGTGGTGCCTGGTCGTTGTCCCCTTGCGCTGCCGCTGTGGTCTTGTGGTTGTCCTCACCTTCACGCCACAAATCTGGGTTCCCAGCTTGCCTTCACTCTGTCTCCATCAAGGTTGGCTTCCTCCATTTTATGCCTGAATTGGCATCCCTTTGCAAATGTGAGGCTTGGCTTCTTCTGCAGGGTGCTTAATCCACACAGCAGCCCCTCAATGCACCCAGCACCTCGGCTGGGGGTTGCCTGGGTCCCAAAAGGGCCTCAGCTTCTGATGCTGCTGGTCTCCCACCTCTCTAAATGCCACCTGGGGTGGCTGGTGCTGCCCCTACCCCTCGCACGGCCCCAGGAGCCAGGACGCACGGGGCTTCTCCCATCCCAGGGATGCTTAGACCTTCTTCTGCCCCCAAAACCACATCTCTGAGCTTTTCTTGCCCCAGGAGCTTCCACCTCTTCAGGTGCCCCTCATCCCCAGGGAAGCCAACCCTGCTCCCCCAGCCCCACGCTTGCCTCTGTTTGCTCCGAAAATGCCGGTTTCAGCTTTCATTGCTCTCAGATGTTTTTTGGACCTTATTAAATAACACTGCAAATGCTGATGTTAATTAAAATTCCTCCTAACCACTCCCTGCTCACCCTCATCTTGTAACCCCTCCTTAAGACCTCATTCATTTTTGGGACCTTCCCAAGCCGAGACTCTCCAGACCCAGCTTTATTCGGAGCGTTTCTCTGTACCACGTGCCTCCTCTCTCTGTAAAAAAACCCCACAACCTCCGAGCTGTAAAGCACCATCTGCTTTTTCCTCATCACCATCTATCATTTTGTCTGTCCTTGGAGCTTAAGCTTGAGGAACATCAAAAGGATTTATCATGCTTACGCTGGTCTTTTATCTGTGCCAGGAATGCCAGAGCCCGCGCTATCGGCAGATACACGGAAACAAGTCTTCAGGGTTGGTACTGCGTACGTCTTTCTGAAAGATGACATTTTAGGAACCGAGCTCCCATCTGTTCAGCACTGGACTTTAAATTGCTGGAATAACGTCTGCTAAATCCCTGGGGTTTTTCGGTAGTTCTCTCTGCTCTAGGTTTTTTTTGGGCCCCTGTGTGTGTGTCCTTTGGAGATGTGTCAGCCTTGCTGGAGGAGAAGACGGCTTCCCTGCAGGAAGACCAGTCTGCGGAGAAGGGAGAAAACTGCTGAAGTGAGACATTTCCTTAAATTTCAAAATGCAACCCAATCAAGGAAGAAAAATAAATGGAGTAAGAGAAAATGGGGCTGAAAGAGAGCACTGAAAAATCAGCGGATCTACCCCTAAACCCAAGGGCAATTCAGGCGTCCATAAACCCCGTGGTCGGTGTTTTTCCAACCTGATCTTCGAAATCTTAAATGCAACCCTACTATTTTTTCAGGCATTTTTTCCAGACCTTAATTATCCCCTCCGCTGGCAAACGGCCCTCCGTCACCCAGGCTGTGTCTTCCTTCCTGCAGGTTAAGCCCATGACTTCTTCGCCCTTCCTCTGCGATTACGAAGAGTTGATTTCCTTTCCCTCAGCCGCTATATTTTACAATTTACTATGTCCCCTTGCTGTTTTTAATGCTCTAGACTAAATAACACCAGGTCCTTCAAGCTTCCTTTTTGGGACATCTTTTAATTTTCTAAGCACTTTACACACTCTCCTCCAGATTCCCTCTATTACGAGCTCACCACCTTTATTACTAAATCATTAGCTAGCATTCATTAGACCTTACTTATTCAGGTAAATGCCATTTATTATAATATCTTTATTCTTCTCATTATTATAGCATATAATAGCTGTCATCCAGCCATCTTCCAGCTCTTTGTGGCTTTGCAGAGGTGAGGGACGGGTGTGTTAAGAGCAGTTACTCTCAGCACCAAATTGCAATAGGATCTTAGGGAGCTTTGGGGGGGGGGGAGGTTAACGAGATGCTCTCGCTCAGTGGTTCCCAGATTTCCCAACCATCACTCGAGGACCCTGTCCTCAAAAGAACTTGAAACATCACCAGGAATTTGTGGTTCCTCTCAGGTCTACGCGGGTTTGGGGAGCCCCTGGACTGGCCCTTGCAGTGTCCTGTGGAAAACCAGGGTGAAGTCACGGAATCACGGAATCACAGAATCCCAGCATGTTCGGGGTTGGAAGGGACCTCTGTGGGTCAACTAATCCAACCCCCCTGCCGAAGCAGGGTCACCCAGAGCAGGCTGCACAGGACCTAGTCCAGGTGGGTCTTGAATATCTCCAGAGAAGGAGACTCCACAACCTCCCTGGGCAGCCTGTGCCAGGGCTCCATCACCCTCAGAGGGAAGAAGTTCTTCCTCATGTTCAGACGGAACTTCCTCTGCTTCAGTTTGTGCCCATTGCCCCTTGTCCTGTCGCTGGGCACCACTGAAAAGAGTCTGGCCCCATCCTCCTGATACCCACCCTGCAGATATTTATAAGCATTTAGAAGGTCCCCATGTCCCAAGTCCTCAGATTTGTCCTGGGCAGGGAGGAGCACAGCAGCCCGGCCAGACATTAAATGAAAGCAAGGACGAGAACACCACGTTTTGTCCATTTTCGTATGATGTTTTTCTCCACAAAGGCATTTTGATAAGAAAAAGTATTTTGTGTTATTTATTGCAATTAGTTCTGAGTTGACTCTGCTGAAGATAAGGACCCTGGAACTGCAGAAGCAGCATCACCAGTGAGATAAGTGACAGCCATCAGCGCCCAGCGGGTTTCTGTTTCAAACAGAGGACGTCAGACCCCCCGCTAGAATAAAAACGGCCAGCCCTACCCAAACACACGCAGCTAGAAACATATTTTTTCCACTCGAAGACCTGGCCTGGGATCTGTATGATCAAGCAGCAAATTGCTGCGCGTGCGCTGCGTGCCTGCTAAGGATCTTTCGAATGCAAAGTTAGCAGGTGTGGTGGTGTTGGGGTGACGGTTGGACTTGATGATCTTCGAGGTCTTTTCCAACCTTAGTGATTCTGTGATTCTACGAAAATGGGATTTTGAAACGATGCAGTGCGTTTATTTTTTTTTCCTGCCTGAAAGCTGTGTTTTTGGTGGAGATGTCTGCATCCATTGCAGAGGTTTGGGTCAAAGAGCTCCATTTACTCACCTGCAGATTTTAATTCAGGCTATCTGAGACTAAAATACACACTAAAATACATTTAACTGCATCTTCACTAGCATTTAATGGTGTCGGCTCCATCAAGGGTGATGATCCCAAATCCAGCTTTCCAAGGCTCAGTTTCAAGCCCACCATTTCTCAAAGAGCTGGGAGGAGGTGCAGTGTCCATGGAGTGGACATTGTTCTGGAGTCAAGGCACCTCCGCTGATAATGGGCAGAGCAGTGAATTGCCCCCAAAGCCCTGCTCTCCGAAGCAAACACGTTGGATCTGGGAAGGGGTGGCTGATCCCAAGGGAGTTTGGACATCTGAGATGCTTCATGGTGCCCTGTGAGCCCATTACTTGTGAGGGAGAAGATGCTCAGGCATTTGGGAAATGGAAAGGGAATGCGGGGAGCGGGGGGCTGAGAAGGAGGCGGCATGAATTTCCCTGTGGGATCCTGGTGGCTTTGTCACTCCTTGCTTTGTCTTCCTCATCTTTTTCCCCTCTTTCTCCCTTTCTCAGGCCAGATCTTGATCTTTTCTAAGTTCCAGGTACCTCTGTGAAATGACCCTTAGTCCAGGTCGTTTTAGGTGAGCAAAGCCCCCACCAGCTGCTGCTGATTAATTATTACTTCCAGCCTCCTGCTTCCCAACCTTGGAAAACTGCTCTGTATTGGGTAATCCCTGGTGGGTTTTTTTTTTTGTTCCCAAATGGACAACAGCCAAAATATAACTTACTCTGGGCTTAAAAACCATTTCCTACCAGAACTGCAGATCAGAGACAAGGGGCCCCTTTGGAAAGGAGTTCAACGAATGGAGGGATGCCCATGGGGATGTCCCACCTCCAAGGCGGGGTTTAATCTGCACCAGGGCAGCAGTATTTGGGAGCAAGATTTCGCGGTGACGTTGACGGCCTGGCAAAGGGACATGGTGGAGGCTGGCTGTTACGACACCGAGCACTTCAGCCCATGGCACGATTTCCATTGGCACCTGCGTCAGGAGCTGAGCGGGAGACCTTTGCTCAGCTTCCTATTAACCATTTAGTTTTAATTAAAGGCATTCACCAGTCTGCTGTCACTGACCAGCTGGGAGACTGACTGGGCGGTCCCTAATCACCATGTCCACCCATTTTTTTTCACTAATCTGGTCATTTTTAGTATTGCAGAGGAGGGGAGGGAGATGGGTTCTTAGGAAAAGAGGTGTGAGGTTGTGCTGGAGCTTTTGAGGAGGGAAGAGAGGAAAAGCCTCATGCTATGGTGTGCACAGGGATGAGGGACTGAGCCATGCAAAAGCCCGCTTAGCCCAGCTTGAACTTGAACCCTCTCCAGGTATATTATTATGAATGGCCAGTTTTGGGTGCGTGCACCCAAGAAAGAGGGTGAATGCATCACCCCAGTCTACCCCAAGCGCTTCGGTCCCGATGCCACCCGGCTGTCCTAAAGGGCTGGGGACCTTGGGCTGCCCATGCTGTGCTCACCCAAGTACCGCTCCGATGGTGTCCCCTTGTCCCCCTGAGCCAACATCTGTCCCGTGTGAGTTGGGAGGGAGAGCAGCAGGGTGATCAGGCTGCCGGCTGTCCCTGATCATCTCCTTCCTCTGCCTTATCTGCTTCCAGTCGAAATTGGATTGGGAACGGGCACCCTGGGAGTGAGATGGGGAGCTCGAAATGGAGTGGCCGATGGGGGCGGCTGATAACAGCATTTCCTGGAGACGGAGCACTTGGGCAAGGACTCCTAGAAATAGCTCCCAGGGAACGGTGAAGCTGAGATGGGTGAGATTAAAAACCCCCTCTGCAGTGCTGGATTCCTCATCTGCCTGCAAAACAGCTGGCGCTGAGATCTCATCTGACATCTCGGAGGCGAAACAAAGCAGCAGGAGGCCCTGGGGACGTGGGAAGACCCCATGAGGCTGGGGAAGGTGGACAGTGCTGGTGGCCAAAGCTGCAGCTCCCATGAACTGGGAGTGAGCAGGGCAGCTCGTGCACCTGAAGCAGCACGGGAAAGTGGGTCATGGCTGGACATGAAGACTTGTCCTAAAAGACACCCCGAGACCCATGGGGTGAGAGATTTGGGTCAAGCCATGTTAAATACCCCTTGTAGGCAAGCACAGGTACGGTCCCCTGGGACCAGCGATGCAAACATGGGGAGGATTTGCACCAGGGCAACCCACCGCCGCGTGCCCTCATCCCATGTATCAGTGGTCCCACGTGGTAGGGTGAAAATCACCCCCCCCGCAATGAGACCTTGGGTTGCTGTGGGGTTGGGATTTGCACACGCAAGGATTACAGTAAGGGACAGAGGCCACCGGTTGTCCTCCGGAGACCCCGGTCGAGCACCCTGGGTGGAAAGCACAACGGTGCCCTGCCGTCTGGGCTCCTTTCCAGGCTCGTCATGGGACTCCCAGCAAATCCCCCGGGGGCAATCCGATCTCTGGTACGCCGGGCACCTATCCTTCCCTCCGGGACGCCGGGCACCTATCCCTCCCTCTGGCACGTCAGGTTTTCCATGGTTTAAGGTTCAATGACAGTCCTGGTGGCTCGGGCACACCCACAGCCTGTGCTACCCTTCGGGGGACGACACAGGTCACCCGGTGAGGAGGAAAGAAAACGAGGTGCAACCGGGATAAAGCCACTTTGCTCCCATAGATAAAACCTTGAAGGAAAAAGAAAAATAAATCACCCTCGTGACACATCCTATGTAAACACCAGAGGTTATGTCGCCGCTAGTAGATGTTAGCTAGTTTTATTTCACGGAGCAATCAGACTTGATGATGAAACTCTGTCTGAAGCTTCACAGAGACAAATGACACATGTTTCCCAGTTGTCCTTGAATGGCTATCAAATGTGTCATAGTTAGGAGCCAGCCTGGAGGGACTTTTTCTCCAGTAGCTCCTATTCCAGGAAATGAGTCTGCCCTGTGCATTCCCTAAATTTCTCCATGATCTAGGAGGCATCTTTGTTAAAATTAGAAGGTCCGATTTGGTAAAGTTTCTACTAATTCTTGAGTAATTTAGGAGGTGAAATAACCACGCGGTAAAAGCCTCCCGTCTCTTCTGGGAAGAGATGATCGCCTCGTTGGGAAACTCAGCTCACCCAGGAGTGACGTGGTGCCGTTTGTCCCTTTGCAGCTCTGCTAGGGGTCCAATGTGAAACCTTCACAACCACGTCCTTGTGCTGCTGCTTGCACCAGCACCCATGGCCCAGAGAGGATGGTCATCCCCCGAGTGAGGTGCACAGCCCCGTACGCGTGTGGATGCCAGCAGCTTGCACAACCCACGGGGCTGGGGTCAGGGACGTGGAGCACTGCTCCAGCTCCCAGATCTCTTGATGTGCATCCAGGCAAGCAAATTCATCTCCGCTATGGGGTGGCCACGTGCAAGCTGAGGATTAGGAGTAGTGTCAGGTCCATATGAGCCCCTTGGTGATGCTGGAAGGTTTCCTGGAGGCCCAGCTAGCTGGCACTGGACAAAACTGTGCCCAAAAGTCCTCGAAGCATTCCCAGTGCGGAGTACTGTGGTCCTTTCGCACAGTGTGGTACCCACCACTCCAGTTTTCCCCTTTGCCTCCCCAGCCTGGGCTGGGACAGACCCAGGGCTCAGCTCAGGGCAGCACAGGGAAGGCTTGATCAGCCCTGCGCTGCCCCAGCCCCAAATCTCTGACATGAGATGAAGGACTGTGGCAGTATTTGAGCCCCCACATCACCATCTCAAAATGGAAATACTGCGAGAAAAACCCTTCCAAGCAGATGAGGCAGTCAAACGCCAGCAAAATCACAGAAAGAGCAAGTTAACAAAAAAAAAATAGTGCCCCCCCCTTTGCCTCCCTCCCCGTGAACTCTTTTGAACTTGGAAAAACCAAGCCAAAACAGGGCTGAGTTCATCCTCAGTTCAAGTCGCAGATAAAGTTCAGCCTACTTCTAATTTTATCCCGACGGTTCCCACCAGAAAATAGGCTCCAGCACGGCGCTGGAGGGGTAAGCCAGCCCTGACCCTCACCCCTCCGCCAGCCCCCCCTGGGTGTCCCCCAAACCCCCTGCCCACCAGCTGCCATGACCAGGTGGGACGGCGAGCACGAGGCCACGTGCCCCAGCCACCCCCCTGGGAGCATCTCCTGGAGATGACCATGGCACATCCCCATCCCATGGGGCTGGTTGTCCCCCGCCGTGTCCAGCCACAGCCACCCTGGACTCCACATGATGACTGCTCTTGGACTTGGCTTTGCTCAGGGCTCCTCTGGGAGCTTCCCTTAGGAGCGGTGCTTTGATCCGGCACCATGGGGGCAATTAGCTGAAGTGGAATTAGGTGATTAGGGGAGGAATCGGGGGGCAATGTGTTGTGCAAGGAGGAGCAGGGGGACGTGAGGCTCCCTGCAACCTCCTTGCAGCATTTCCATGGGCGACAGTGATGCACGCTGCCCGTGGGATTTTGGGGTGCAAACCTGGCATGACCCAGGCATGATATTTGCAGCAGCAGAAAGAGCTAAAAAAGGGAGAAAACCCTCATACAAGGCACTGGGGGTCTAAATTGGAGATGTGGGGACCAGGGATGGTCACCTGTCCGCAAAAAGGTGGGTGCAGATGGGGACTGGAAGCAGGACAACTGATCATCCCTGAAGAGGAGACGTCCTCCGCTGTAGACAGGGAGCCGAGGTGGTCGAACGTGACCGCACGGGGCTGGAGAAGGGAAGGAGCCCTGTCTGCAAACATCAAATTGAAGTTACAGGACGGAGACCAAATGGGGAAAAAAAAAGCAGGTAAATTGGGCTGAAAAGCAAAACCCAAGCAGCAGAGCCAGGTTATTTGGGCTTAGCTGCTGCTGGGAGAGGTGTGAAGCCCCTGCAGCACCGCTTTCAAGTGCTCACAGAAGCAACAGAAACACAATTTTCAATCTACAGGAGGATGTGTCCACGCGATGATGGACCACTTGCAGCCTCCACATGCAACACAGCCCCTCTCCCCTACGCTTCATTGCCCCAGAGAAGCCAGGCTGCATTTATCTTTGGGATATCAACACAGAACTTTGTTTTTTAACAATGGCACCGCGTTTTTTGCGCTTGAAAAGAACAGAGCAGACCTGCAACCCGGGATTTGACTTCTGGCACGGGTTGTAAAATAGAGCCCCAGGGACAGAAGTTACCTTCGCTGTAAAACAATCCACCGATGGGATTTCACAACCTTCCTCGTTGTCTTTCTCTCCCCAGAGCAGTATTTTCACAGCGTTTGCCCTCAAACCAGTTTTTTGTCAGATGACATGGGTAATTACCACCAGACAGGTTTTTGGTAAGCCATCTCCTGACGCCCCACCCTCATGCAGCGTAGACGTTGATTTACCCAATCTGGCCTCTTCCAGACTTGCTTGAAAAGGTGAATTTCAGCTCTTTTAGAGGTCAAAATTTAAAAATAGTAAAAAAAATGAAATTTCAAAATCAGTCGCTGAGCTTGAAGGGTGCTCTTCTCACCCCAGCGTGCTGGTGGTGTTAACTACTGGGAGATGTGGTGTCACTTCTCTGTTCATGGGGCTGATGGATGAGGAGAAATGCCTGGAGGTTTCTGTAGGACCAAGGGTTGGGCTGGGAGTTTTTGGGAGGGCCATGCCCCAGCTATGGTCCCTCATTGCCCAGGGGGGTTTGGAGAGGAAATAGTAGGTGAAGACGATGGCCCTGCAAGTCTGCTGGAGGGGATGAACCTCCAGGAGACTGGATCATCTCATTGCTATGGGCCCTTCTGCAATGCGTTAAAACACAGATTTCCCCTTTGCACCAGTGCTGGGACCTGTTTGGGACACACTCACCTGCAGTGAGGGAGATCTGCAGCTCCAGGGCATGGCTGGACAGCACACAGGAGGGCTTCTCCCTACTCGTGATAGGTCCAACCTACAGGAGAACCACTGGGATTCAGGAGATGTTATCAAGGCAGCAAGTAGTAAATGTTGATCAGGATTTCTGTCGGGTTTTATCCCATGGACAAAAAAGTGCCAATGACATAATTTGGTTGTGGTTGACACACGGGAACTGGGGAACACCCAGCTCAGCTGATGCCTGACCATGGCACGTCAGGCTGATGCTCCTCGTGACCTACCTGTGCACAGCACCCTGGCTCCGGCCCCTGCACAGGGAGTTGCACATCTGATGCTGGAACACGGGGCTATATGCCGAGAAAGCCCAGGCTCCTGCAGGTTATTATTTATAAATGTAAGAGAGAGCTGCTTGTTCTCCATCTCCACACATAGGACAACAGCCAGAAGGAACTCCTCTCTGGTGTGTGCAATGAAGCAAAAGCCGATGGGATTTGTCTCATGGATGAGGAAGCCTGGGGACCCCACTGGTACCTCCGAGCAACCCCCAAGTAAAATCCAGGCTCAGTGCTGCCTGCAGAAGTGTGGAAATAGTCTCCATAACCACCCATTTGGATTTTGCAGAAGTCCTAGATGCTGGCAAATCTCATGGACCACTTTCTCCATGTCTCACACACATGTAGATGCTCATTGCAGTCTGGTTCCTCAGCCGGCCATGTTCACCACATCTCTAGCAGCTGCAAAGGTGCTGATCTGCTCCAGGACCTGGTTTCTTCTCACAGCTCCATCGTCAACGACCACCGTGGGGTGACCAGCAGCACCAGTGGGGTCTGTGCAGCTCCCTCCCTGTCTTAGCTGCAAGGCCACATGTTGATGTCATGTATTTGGATGTCTAAGAACAACACGTGTGGGGACAGATATTAAACGCCGATGCATTTCCCTCTGGCAGGGCTGGGAGAAGAGGCGCGGCGGCTGAAGCAAGCCCAGGACCACGCAACTCACAGTGGAGGTGATTGCTCCCATCAGACCTTTGCCACCTCCTGGCATCACTTTCCCAAAGCGGAAACTTTTGACGGGAAAGCTCAATGGGAAGTTATTGAAAAGGTCCGGGCTAATAAAGCCAAAACACTTTGTTTAAATGTTATTGCTACAGCAACATAATATACACAGAATCACACAGAATGTTCGGGGTTGGAAGGGACCTCTGTGGGTCATCTGGTCCAACCCCCCTGCCGAAGCAGGGTCACCTACAGCAGGCTGCACAGGACCTTGTCCAGGTGGGTCTTGAATATCTCCAGAGAAGGAGACTCCACAACCTCCCTGGGCAGCCTGTGCCAGGGCTCCGTCACCCTCAGAGGGAAGAAGTTCTTCCTCATGTTCAGATGGAACTTCCTCTGCTTCAGTTTGTGCTCATTGCCCCTTGTCCTGTTGCTGGGCACCACTGAAAAGAGTCTGGCCCCGTCCTCCTGACACCCACCCTGCAGATATTTATAAGAATTTCTAAGGTCCCCTCTCAGCCTTCTCTTGTTCAGGTTGAACAAGCCCAACTCCCTCAGCCTTTCCTCATAGGAGAGATGCTCCAGTCCCCTCCTCATCCTCGTAGCCCTCCGCTGGACTCTCTCCAGTAGCTCCTCATCTTTCTTGAACTGGGGAGCCCAGAACTGGACACAGTTCATTGAAATGAAATGCTTTGTTTGGTGAAAAACTCGGATAATTTAGGACAGAATGGAATTTTGAAATCTCGGAATTTCTCTTGAGAGAGACTTTGCATTTTTTCCCCGTTAACTCTGTGGCATGGCTACGACTGGTGGGAAATGGTCAGCCGGCTTTGATCCGGCACGGGGTGAGGCATTGGCTTCGCATCCAATCCACCGAGGCTTTGTCCTTTGCAACGCTGCTAACCCCCCCCCTCGAAGGCTGCAGCCTTCTTGGTGGAGGAAGCCAAACCTCTCTAAGAAGGCTCCGTTATAGTGGCCTGCCCTGGGACCATCCATCCTTGAGACCCTGCGCTCATCTTTAACAGCGAGGATAACCAGAGCAACTCTCCAAGAATTACAGGCAGCGTCTGCATCCCTGGAAATGTTTAAATCATTAAATCATGGCTCAAGGATGGGATATTTTTTGGCAGAAATCCGTCTCTAGGAATTAATGCAGAGAAGTCCTGAGGAGTGGTCTAGACATAAAGCTAGGCTCAGTAGTCACATTTACGTACCAACAGAAGTCTCCGGCTTATAATTAGTGATCACAATGTCGGATCCAAAAGGAAGAGGCCCTATAGTCCTGTAATGTGCATTTTTGTTTTAATATTGTTGTTCTTGTTGCACCCCAAGCAATAATCATTTAAGCTACAGTTCAGCTTGCAAACACGGCAGCAATGCTGTTACATTAAGTGTGAACGTGCTTTGTCACTTCTCTTTATTATCCATTTTGGCACCAGCAGGAGCATTTAAAAACTCTGCTTATTCTTCAGTATTAGAAGTGGATCTGCTGGGAGAGGAGAACATCCCAGCTATTTGCAGGGTTGACGCATTCTAGGAAAGCCAAGCAAACTTGTTCTGATTCATGGGGTTTCTTTATTTCCCGCTGTCTGAGTTTTTGGCAGCCACGAGGCATTCACAGAAACATTCCTGCGTCTTGAAAGCTTCAGATCTCCAGCAATGCCCATCCATCTGCTCCAAGATCTTGTGTTTACTGCAAGTTATTTTCTCCTTTAATATATCTCGGTAGGCCCAGAGACCATCCCTGCTCTTGGCTTGGCTGCTCCCAGATCAGCTCCGGTGTTGATAAACTATTTGCAAAGCTGGTCCAGATGCTCACAACCTTGATTTGGTGGAAGAAGCCAAACTCCAGTTCCAGCACACCTTGGAGCTGTAGGGTCTGGCTGTAGGTTGGGGAGGTTGATGGGGACGTTTAGGGATGGATCCTTGGAAAGGGTGGCTTTGGAGGAGAGAGTTGGATGGTTTTATCCCTCATTTCCCAGCAGTGGTTTGTCCCACTTGCTGCAAAACTTTCTCCCACCCAGCTGATGCAGCAACAGAAATTACGAGAAGGACCCAGGAGTAATTAGAAGTAACACGACAAAATCAGTTCCTACTGGGTCAGCTCTTCAGCGGTAGATGGCATCAACCAGCTTATTGTTTTCCCCTGTGCTATCATCAAAATAACCCAAAGCAATGGCTGGTAGTTGTGTGAAGGACTAAATAGGGGGTTTACATACTTCTAATTTATAGCCCTACGCAAACATCCAGGAACGACCCCCTTGTCCATCACAAGACATTCTGGGGACACAACTGGCAATCTGCTCTCCATTGTCAGAAGTTTTCTGAGCAGGTTAGACAAACTCCTCCAAGAAGGATGCTGGTGTGGTTGGTCCTGCTTTGGGGCAGAGCGATGGATCAGGTGATGCCCCACGTCATGAGTAACACTGCCTGGTAGGTCATGCCATCTACCTTCCATGTCAGCACAGAAGAGATCAGGTGTGGGGACACCGTTGTCCCCTGAGCAGGGGACCCATCCTGGGCATGCCACACCGGGGAGCTGCAGCAGAAATGGGCTTTTGAGGGCAAATAAAACACAAGGGGTTATGAAAAAGGAAAGGAAGCATCATGGATCAGCTCTGTTACATGAAGGACATGGGTCACTCTCCACCACCTGACCTTGGCTGTATAATTTACCAGCGTGGATGTTGCTTATGATGGCTGAGAGCTCGACTGCAGGCAGAAGAGTAGAAAAAGTGAGCTCTTAGGCAAATTGAGTTAAATTCATATAAAATGCTTTGCACAGACTTTAAGGTTAATACCTAGCTTCTAGGAGATGCAAGAGGAGATGACCCTGAAAGCCAGCAGCACAAGTCAGGAAGCATTTAATAAACCCAAGGTTCTTTACCTAAGCAGAAACGGGGTTGCATGGAGCACTGTATGACTTGCACTGGTTGCAAGTGGCCTGCACCTCGTTTTAACACCTCGTCTCTTTATTCATGGCCTCACAGCCATGAGCTGAGCCCCCAGCCAGCAGCGGGGATCCCTCTGCCACAGCCCCACGTTCTTCCACCTCCTTTTTGTATTTATTTTGCAGCTTGGCTGCATTGCAGCGAGCTCCAAGTGCACACACAAGGTCACGTACGGCATTTTGCAAGAATGCTTCTTCAAAAGCAGGAACTGTTTCACCTCCAATTTTCTGTCCGGAGCCCAATGACACAAGGGCACAAACCACCCAACTCCAGTCACCCGCACAGCTTCCCGGGCCAACGCACGCATCTCAGCCAAAAATTAATTGGTTTGGGCTAGAGAAGGGTTTTCCAGAGGAGACTTCTTAGAAAAACTGCGTTTTTTAAAAATTGCAGTAAAAGGCAGAAGTGGTTTGCGAGCCCTCGTCGCTGCTGCGTGCTGTAGGGTTGGGTGAAATGGAAGTGACAAATGGGGAGGGTCCTTCAACAGCCCCCTCAGCCGAGGTAGGACAAAAATAGATGGGCAATTCCCTTGGGACAGAAGCTGGGGCGCAGGGGAGCGGGTGGCTGTGGAGGCAGAGCCAGGAGAGGGACTCAATCATAGAATCATAGACTGTTAGGGGTTGGAAGGGACCTCTGTGGGTCATCTGGTCCAAGCCCCCTGCCGAAGCAGGGTCACCTACAGCAGGCTGCACAGGACCGCGTCCAGGCAGATCTTGTGGAGTCTCCTTCTCTGGAGATATTCAATATCCCTGGGCAGCCTGGGCCAGGGCTCCGTCACTCTCAGAGTGAAGAAGTTCTTCCCTGTGTTCAGCTGGAACTTCCTCTGCTTCAGTTTGTGCCCATTGCCCCTTGTCCTGTCGCTGGGCACCACTGAAAAGAGTCTGGCCCTGTCCTCCTGACACCCACCCTTCAGATATTTATAGGCATTTCTAAGGTCCCCTCTCAGCCTTCTCTTCTCCAGGCTGAACAAGCCCAGCTCCCTCAGCCTCTCCTTGTAGGAGAGATGCTCCAGTCCCCTCCTCATCCTCGTAACCCTCTGCTGGACTCTCTCCAGTAACTCCTCATCTTTCTTGAACTGGGGAGCCCAGAACCAGACGCAGTAGTCCAGATGGGGCCTCCGAGCCCTTTGCAGCGCTCCCACGGACTTCACCCTCACCCTTGCAAGGAGTGATGGGAGAGCGACCAACCCCAATGGGAGCCATGCAACATCCAACCCAACGCCAACCCCACAGAGGGAAGGACAAGTCCCGCTGCTACATTTCCAAGCAGACGACATTAGGGATATTCCCCCCCTCCCAATATCTTCCTTTTCTTCCACCCTAAAGAAAACGAAGGTCTCTCCCAGACCAGCACCAGCGAGAGCGCGCACCCACAAAAAGATGGGGAAATGTCAAGCTTTAAACATTTATTACTCAGATGATGCATTTTTATAGCATACAGTGGGTCTGGATGTTCTATAAACAAAGACTGAATTGTCACAAAGAGTCATTAGCTCCCTTGTTTTAGCAGTCTCCGAAATGCTGAAAACGATGAGTTTGTGTTTTCTCTAATATGAATATCTAACCTTTATTCTCCCCAAAACCGTTTTCCTTTTTTTTTTAATTTTTGAATTATTTTTTTTAAAGCGCTTAGTTTAACAAATATGATTAAATTAAAAATGTCGCTTTTTCCAATGCAAATAAATACATTAAAAAAAAATAAATGAATTGCTAGCGTTCACTCTGTGTTCTGCAGGACACCACAGCTCCTTTGGCTATCGACAGTGGACTTTGCAACCCTTAAGTGTCACTTCTCCTGAAAAGAATACTGAAAATGTCACCGGGACTGGCTAATAGCTAACACCAAGACGAGCAAAATTAATGTAAAGCCATAAAATACCCAGCGGGGAAGTGAAATTAAAAAAAAAAAATTGTATTTAAGATTTTGAGAGACTTCCAAGTGAGGGATGTTGTAAAAATAAGCATGAAAATAAATCAGAAGTTATTTTGACAAGTTTTCTTTCAAAGCCACCAATCATGCCAAGTATAGATACTAATTAATCTCCTTCGGGGGAAGAGGGGAACCAAGCAAATCGCTTACTTTTCCTTTTATTTTTTCTCCCAATTTCATTTCGCCTCCATATACAAGAGACTTCTCTAAACAGGGGTGAAATCCCTCACGGGGAAACAGCCCCTCAATTCGTGGGTAGGAAAAATCTCCGGTTTGGAAATAATTTCACCGGGAATGAGGTGAATCAGATGCTGGGGTGTCTGGCAGGGAGCTGGAAAACCTGTTCTGCGTCCGGCGGTGGTGCAGAGCATCGCTCCTCTGCAGATGCTTCAGCCACTTGCCTTTACACCAGCCCAAGGTTTGGCCCCACACATGTTTGGCCTGAGGAGGTTATTTTCCCCTTTGCTGATGTAGCCATACGGGGAAAATGTATTAAAACCCCGCATGGATACTTTTACTGAGCAGTGAAGATAGAATTTGTCTAATTTGAGGAGACATAGCCAGTGGCTTCACACCTTCAAAAATGGACATTGTAGAATTACCCTCTTTGGCGACCATTTCCACAGAAAACCAGAAAAAAAAGAGAAGAAAATGCTCGATGACATCCCTAGGTGCTCCTCATCAGGTATCCCCAAAACTTCCCAGCGCTGCTCCCCATCCTGCCCCATCAAAGGACCTCGTGGTACCTCTTATCCCAACACAGTACCACGGTTAATGATGCCACGTGCTTGTTGGCGTCCTACTGATGGACTTCAGAAAGATACCATTGGCAGCACGCAATTTTGGGGGAAAAACCCTACTTTTGGTCAACATTTTGATTCTCATGTATCAACGGAGCGACTGACGTACCAAAGCAGTTAATGGTTGGATGAACGTATGTTAATAGCGGAGATAAATGGCAAGACATTAAAAACCGACAGATTTCACATAAACGTTCTTTGGTGGGAGAAATCCCGGTGTTGGAAGGGAAAGTCATGGGCCAAGCCCCGTTGGTGGGGGTTGCAGGATTGCATCCCAATGGGAAAATCGAATAAACCCTCACGGCTGGTAGGGGTAGGGAAATGCTGAAGCAGAAATACTGCCATGTGGCTTACACTTTGCCTCTGAATGCCTCCTGATGCACCGATGGGTGAAAATTCAGGTTTTTCAGAAGCAAAATCTCCAATTCTCTGGGTTTTTTCTTTTTTTTTTTTCTTCTTTCACTACATCCCAAGAGAAAATTCTAGGGGAAGTGAGAAGCTGCAGGGGCCGGAGCGGTGGTCTGGATCGCTGCCGGCAGGATCCCTGGCACCCCAACCCATCAGGCTGTGCCCTCATTACAGAACTTTTCTGTTCTTTAAAGAAAAACAAAATATCAAGACCAAACTGTTTTTCAGTTCTTCTTCCCAGAAGACTGATGCTGTGCCTGGGCGCGCGGGCGTTAAATCCCCTTCTCCTCCACTCGCCGAGAAATCCGGGAGCAGGAAAAGCCAAGAGCAATGGACGCAGCCCTGAGCCTTCTAATACTGATGGGCTTTGTTGCCTTAATCAAGTTCAGCTGCTCATTAATACTATCAAACCCCATTGCTACTAACAAAGCTGACCCAACGCAAGGCACCGTCACCATGCAAAGCTCCTGGGCTCGAATCCATGAAGCAGAAGTTAGTTTTTCCAGACAAGTCCAGCGCATCCAGCAATAGTTTTGCTACTTTCTGGGTAGACAGGAAAATTGAAGCTCCTGTTTCCAGCTCGCTCCTCTCACTCCACATGCAGATTAGAAACCGCATCAGCAGAAAACCAGATGAAAATTCAAATAATATTGAACCGCAGCATCAGGACTCTCATCTCCTGCAATGCACTTTCTGCTGAAAATTTCTGCCCTTTAAATTTTGCAGCGAAAGCTTTCTCCCCATCGCGGACAGACCAACACATTCATAAGGCACCCGAGAACATACCGCGCAGAGGTTGGGGTGAACTATTTTCTCTACAAGCCACCAGAAATTCAATGTTTTGCTTGGAAAAACGGGTTTGAGCCGCTGAGTTCAAACACAGCCTGCTTGGTCCGGGGTCCATGCGTACTGGTGCCATGGCATAAATTCTCTTTTTATCACCGGGAAAGTAAATTGAATAAGGGGAAGAAAATGGGTCAGGCTGCCGGCATTCCTTGGCTCCTCTTCCACTGCACAGATGGGACAGGGCAGCCCACATCCCCATTAGGCTTCACCGAAATAAGCACCAGAAGTGATTTAGTAGGTAAAAGCATCTCTAGACAAGCAAATAAGGAGACCACCAAGTCTTCTTCATGATTCGAGGACCAATCCAGCAGCGTGGTGCGTCCCTCCATACCAGCATCCTCACCCTCTGGGCATTTTCCTGCCCAGGCGGCATCTTGCCATTACCCCCCGCAGTCGCCCTTTCCTTCGGGATGCTCCGGCACAGAGCAACCCGGGGATCCTCAAGCAACCTGGGGATCCCCAAGCAAACTCTCCCTCTCTGAACACATCACCCATCCCTCGAGGACACAGTGCCACTTGGACTGACCACGGGACAGAGCTGCTCCTGTACACCGCACGCCTAGAAACACCGGATAGCAAATTCAGCCAGTTAGAAGCCACGCTCAAAAATCTCTGTTTTTGGCTTTTCCTATTTTTTCCTCTTCTTTTTTTGCCTCCTTTTTGCTATTCACATCTTGTCTTTTCTTTCCCAGCCTCCAAAGAAGAACATCAAACCTTCATTTCTCCCTCGCCCTGTACATTATCAGGCCCGCCTATAACAGGCCTGGAGTTAAATGTATAATTACAACCATGACAGTAATTACAATAAAGCACTCCTTCAATGGAAACAAAAAAAATTCTTACAAAAAAAATGAACGCGTTGTAGCGGCTGAGGGATAATGGCGACTTGAACGGCAAGAGCCGCAGAACCCCCTGTTTCTTCGAGCTCCCAGCTCAGAGGAGACGTTTCTCAATCTATCGAGGAGGTTACTGGCAAGACGACGGTGGCTACGTTACTTCTGCAGTGGCTTTTGGACTCCTTTAAAATACTCCTTCTGCTTCAGCACCTTCACGTAAACCGTTCGTCAGCTCACGGGAAGGTGTTGCTTTCCCCGTCTCTGAGCTACTCGCAATTGTCCGTTCAATGATACAATAAAATAAGAAGAACATACAAACGCCTGAGAAAAAGAAAACTCAGTGCAAATAAGAAAGTCACCCCACTCTCCACTCTGCTTCGAAAGGGTGGTGAGCAGGGGGACACACACACAGAAAGTCGAAGACAAGAGGAGGAGGGGGGGGAAAACCCTAACGCAAGCCCCACTCGACAAAAGCCATCAATTACGAGCGTCTGGTGTGGTGTGTGTCTGGCTTTGTCCTCCTGAGACATCTGTTGCCTGCTGTCTCCTGCCAGTTGGCCGGGGCAAGGCAGGAGGACGGCGTGAAAACAATACTAGCCCCCACTTGGATTTGGTGGGGTTTTTTTTAACCCAAATTCTGTCTTCTTTCGAAAGCCAAACAATAACCCGGCGGGATGCGTTGCTGCTGCTTGAGCAATGAGTAGTTCGGAAAAAAGAAACCCCTAAAACAAAACCACAGCGGGGAAGAGGGGTGGCACTTGGCGACGAGGCTGAAAAAGAAACATGCTTCTCCCTCCCCACCCCACGAATGTATTCTCGAGCATGCTGGGGTTTGGTCTGCTGGGGGATTTAAATCGGGAAAGCTCTTGTCGGATCCCGTCAAGGCGCATGTCTTCTTCTCGTCCCTTCCCACCCCACCTTGCCCTGCCACTCAAGCCGTCAGTTTTTGTATGGTCTTGTTGTAGTACTGCGTGATGTTGGGCGTCAGGGGGTTCCAGTTGTTGGCATGCAGCTCGATGGCCTCCAGCAGCAGGGACCGCGTCAGCATGGACTCAGAGGGACACAGCATCTTGTCGCGTGCTATCGCCAACAGCTCCGTCATCATCTCGGGCAGCTGCTCCTCCAGCAGCCGGCCGGTGCTCTGCAGCTGTCAGGAGAAGAAGGGGTCAACCATGGCATACTGATCCTCATGGGTCCCTTCCCACTTGAGATATTCTATGATTCATAGAATCATAGAATCATAGAATCATAGGTTGGAAAAGACCTCTGAGATCATCAAGTCCAACCGTCAACCCAACACCACCATGCCCGCTAAACCATGTCCCGAAGTGCCATGTCTACACGTGTTTTGAACCCCTCCAGGGATGATGACTCGACCACCTCCCTGGGCAGCCTGTTCCAGTGCCTGACCACTCTTTCAATAAAGACATTTTTCCTAATATCCAGTCTAAACCTCCCCTGATGCAACTTGAGGCCATTGCCTCTCATCCTATCGCTGCTTACTTGGGAGAAGAGACCATTCTATGATATTAAAACACCCCACCGGCTTTTACAGACTCTCCCGTTCTCCCCTGCTCAGTGCGGTGGGGCAAACAGTCAAGGTTAAAGGCATCGTGGCTTTTGAAAACCAAAACCACCCGGCAGCAGGCTCCAAGAGCCGAACACGAAGAGCAAGGTTTTCAAAAGCATCCAGGCCGGGCGGCTGGAGGAGCGAATGGTTCAGCTCCCACTGACTTCAAAGGCAGCAACGCTGGATTGCTTTTGAAGGGGGAAAAAAAAAATCCCACCTAAAAACCGTACTATTGTCAAAACAAAGTGCAGGCTGTGATGTGGTATTCCTGCCTTCTACCTGGCCCTTCATTTACTCGCTGATTCATAGCTGTCAGTGACTCCCAGTCATTAATCGGAATAAGCAGAGCCCTCTGTATGCATAACAAATCCTGCCCCGCCGAGATCTGCCTTTATACCCGTCGTGCCGCTTCTCCGAGGACAGCCAAGGGTGTTTTTTTTTCAAACAATTACTCCTTGGACAGCCTCCATGGAGCAGCAGAAGCCCTAGGTGGTCCCACAGAGGAGAAGGTCCAAGCTTGGAGTGGACAGCAATGAGTCCGGGATCACAGAAGGCTTGTGGGGTTTGAACAGATAGCTCCCCAAAGACCTAACCTTAAAAATTCAACCTCTCCTCCTTGGCTGCCTGTCACTTTGTTGAATTTCAACCATTCAGGCTGCAATTTCAACTGCTCTCTGCGAGGAAAGAAACCATCCCCATGGACCAATCATTTCCCAAAAGCAAAGTTAATGAAACTCTGCTGTACGCGTACCAGCATTTCTCCGCAAAGCTGCTGCTGAGCACAGCAAACCTCTCCGTGTGAGCCACGGGGCAGCTTTTGCTCCAATAGAGATGTTTTTGTGCTTAAAAAATAAATGCAGGGCGAGATTCGAAGGAACCAGGATGATATAATTTTGTGATGGGACCCCAGCTACGAGACTTTTTGCATCCATTTACATGCATCAAAAGTCCAGTCATAAGAGTCTCAAGGGCCACCTCTTACCTCACAGCCATGTCTTTTATCTACTCCGCTCTGGTGAGACCCCCGCGGGACTCCTGCGTCCAGCTCTGGAGCCCTCAGCACAGGACAGACCTGGAGCTGTTGGAGCGGGGCCAGAGGAGGCCCCAGCAATGATCCGAGGGCTGGAACCCCTCTGCTGGGAGAGCTGGGGCTGTTCAGCCTGGGGAAGAGAAGGCTCTGGGGAGACTTCAGAGCAGCCTGTCAGTGCCTGAAGGGGGCTTAGAAGAAAGATGGGGACAGGCTTTTTAGTAGGGCCTATTGCAACAAGCGAAGGGGTGATGGCTTTACACTAAAAGAGGGAAGATTCAGTCTGGACATAAGAAATAATTTTTTTACCTTGAGGGTGGTGAGACCCTGGCCCAGGTTGCCCAGAGAGGTGGTTGATGCCCCATCCCTGGAAACATTCCAGGCCAGGTTGGACGGAGCTCTGAGCAACCTGATCTGGTTGGAGATGTCCCTGCTCATGGCAGGGGGGTTGGACTAGATGGCCTTCAAAGATCCCTTCCAACCCAAACCATTCTGTGATTCTATGACTCTATAATGCAAAGAGGCAGCATGGCTGTTGGGGTTTGGAAACATCTAAAAGCCGCTTGACATGAGCGTAGCCAAGAGCAGAGGGGGCAAAGCCATGAGGACCGGGGTGGGTGGTGCAAGTGCTTCCCTACCTCCATGGAGCAGCAGAGCACAGCATCTTCCTTCACATCCTGAGATTGCAACAACTGCAAAAGAGAGAAGGCAGAGGTGGTGAGAAACGCGTGACTTCCTCCTCCCTCATGACCTTTCTTTCATCTCTTTGTCCAGCTTGGCTTTTGACACTTCCAGGAGGAAAGGGCAGAAAATCAGAAAGAGGAGAGGAAAGAGATAATGAAGACAAAAAAATTAAACTAAACAGTGACAAAACACAGGGTAAAGGGTATCACCAGCGTATCTGCTGCGGAGAGCCAGCAAGCGGGACAGAATATAGATAATTTAGATCAAGAGCTCAAGAACCTCTCCGTCCCCGTGGGGACACTTCTGAGACGCAAAATTACCTGATGGGAAAGCATGACATCCAATACGCCATAATTAATATGGCTCCTTCTAGGCTGATTATTATACAGTGGTGCAAGTGCAACGGGTTGCAGTGAAACTATGGTGTCTTAGGTGCACCAACTCCAACCTTGCTCTGCTCTCCATGAAATCTGCAGTACAAACACGAGCTTCTAAGCACGAGCAACTTCCAAGAGAGACCCAAACTGCTGTGGTGTGTGGCGTGGGATGGCGAAGGCAGCAGCTCGCCCCTCTCGGTTCCAACTCAGGGCGTGCAGTGAGGGTCAACAGCTCTACTTGGCAATGGCAAAGCCTCACGGCTCAGCACGTCTCACCCCACAAAACTTGAAACAACGAGCAAGGGCCCTTGAAACCAGATCAAAAATACCCTTTTTTTCTTTGTTTTCATCTTTATGACTTTCTCATGCACACAAAGATGCCATTTCAGGCTTTTTTGCGAAAACCACAAGAGAAAGCAGAGTTTTCTGGTTGTTTTTCAAGCAGATGAAAAATCCTGAGACTCTCAATCAGGCAGCGAAGTGATCTGGAGTGTTCTGAAAAACACTGGACCATGAGGTGGCTGATAAAATCACCGGTGCTGGCAACGCTTGAAGCTACGGCCACTTGCACTCCACCACCTTGGGTTGAACAAGCCTTGCTGTCCCTAAGCTAATCACCATGTGCAGCGGGGAGCTGAGTGCAGGCACTAAACACTGAGAAAAAGGAGAAAAATTGGGAAAACCGGCTGCATTAGGATCTGAAATTCATCAGGGAAAGGCAAACTTCGGAAAAGCGGTTGGACTAATTAAAACTGTCCCTATGAAAATCGCTCAGCGTAACTAGAAGTGCTCCAAAGTCACGTCCTTTAGTTGAAATCACAATTCCGATTCTCAGCCTTATCATCTCTCCTTCCCACTCTCATTTTTTCATGTTTCTTTTTTCAAACAAATGCCTATTTGTTTACCAGCTCCAAAACTGCTGGAAAAAAGAGGCAATCCAAGGAATTCTCATTGCTCGCAAAGTTTTGTCTTCACCCTCTTCTGTTTTCACCAGACAGAAGCTTGTTTGCTTTGAGGACGATGTTTACGGCATCCCGATGAGCATGCGGTCCATCGCTTCTTATCTCACATTAGCCAAAGGTTCAGCCAGGGTTTTGAAGCCATGCAACAGTTGTGTCCGTGTCCCGTCCCCCCCCCAGTTTATCTTTCTGCTGAGTTTGGAAAATGTTAGATAAGCCCAAGCCGCGTGCTCTGAGATAAGTTCTCACAAACAGTTCACAGATTCTTCGCAAAAAAACATGAGATTATATTAAACCCAACAACGAGAAGGAAAAAAATATCCATTAGGGACAAATAGAAACAGGCAGTAGTCCAGAAATTCACTCCTGGGGTATTTAGCTCATGAACATGGCATGAAGTAGGGCTGCAAATTAAATATATATTCACCTTTTCTATTTTTGCTGTTCATTAGTAAAGAACATAATGTGAAAATTCAAGCAAGAAAAGTGGAGTTAGGATTGATTAGGAAGGACCTACGGAGGCCCGATTCCAGCCTTTCCTCTGCTGTGGTCTCCTTGATGATCCTGCTCTCTGCCAGAGATACGAGGTCAGGGAAAGGCTCCAACTTCACCTGGGCTTTCCTTGCCCCAGCTGCCCACCCGCAGAGTTGGGACATGCTTCCATACCTCAAAAGCTGGTTGTGAGGATGAATATGTCACTGTCAAGTGCTCAGATATTTGGCTAATGAGGAATAGTCTTATCTACCTATGATGAAACAGAGACTATATCGTACCTGCAGGACTTGGGCAGGCACCCTCTACTCACACTGCCCTCCTGGACCTCATCTGACATGGCTTGGCTGAACAAGGAGAATACCTGTGCTCCATCTTGTCCATCAGGGCACCATGTGCCCCACCTCATCCATCCAAACACTACGTGCTCCACTGCTCCACTGAGGCACCATGTGCTCTATCTTGTCCATCCAGGCACCACGTGCTCCACTGCTCCATCGAGGCACCATGTGCTCCACCTGGTCCATCCAGGCACCATGTGCCCCAGCTCATCCATCCAAGCACCACGTGCTCCACTGAGGCACCATGTGCTTCACCTATCCATCCAGGCACCACGTGCTCCACTGCTCCATCGAGGCACCATGCGCTCCATCTGGTCCATCCAGTCACTATGTGTCCCACCTCATCCATCCAAGCACCATGTGCTCCATTGCTCCATCGAGGCATCCTGTGCCCCACCTCATCCATCCAAGCACCACGTGCTCCACTGAGGCACCATGTGCTCCATCTCGTCCATCCAGGCACTATGTGCCTCACCTCATCTATCCAAGCACCACGTGCTCCACTGCTCCATCGAGGCACCATGCGCTCCATCTTGTTCAGGCACCATGTGCTCCACTGCTCCATCAAGGCACCAAGAGATACTAGTCCCAAGGGCCACAGTTCAATTTCTGCCTGTGATACGAGGGTTGGGGAGGCCCAAAACCTGCCTGTCAAACCCAGGCATGGCCCGGCGCAGCAGAGCAGGGCCCAACAGGCAGATCTGCTGGTGCTCTGGGAACCAGAGTCCAAGACCAGGCCCACAGGTGGTTGTCAGCCACCTGCATCAGTGCAACAGACTGAAGCCCGAAGCCATGAGGATCAGAACATGTCACTGTTTCTCTGCATGTTCCTGGTCACGTTTTTAGCATGCTGGAGGGGGGCTCTGGAGCTTCCACAGGACTGTAGGCACCAGTTATCTGCTGCTGACCCCTGCATGCTGGGACAGGAGGAGATCAAGGAGCCCAGTGGTTGCTTCAGCAAGAGCACAGTGTTGCCCAAAGCTCTTTGGCCCCCATGTCAGCCCAGATGGCACTGCAAGAAAAAATGGTGCAAACACTTCGAGACCTCCAGGGAAATCACAACCCTGAAGTACCAGCACTTGCATGGCCATAAGCCTAAACCCAACCAATTGCATTCATCGTTTGCAATCTAATTCGTATTTACTTCAAATATTTTAACGTAAACATGCTATACCCATTTAATTAGCCCTCCCACATTGGAATTATTATCTATTTAACTATTTATAACCACTCCTCCCTGCTGCATGCATCAGCCCAAATCCCACCACGGGTGCCATCCCCATCCCTCCCCAGCAGGTTCCCACATGGTTCAAACCGGCTGATGAACGCGGCCGAGGGAGCTGACAAAGGAGCGCGAGGCAGACGACAGGGCAGGTGAGCCGAGACTCACACGCTTTTTGGTTGAACCTGTAATCATCCCCCGGAGGCTGGGACCGTCTGCGAGAAAAACTTCCCTTTGCTCTCCAGCCGGTTTCCCCCGTATCGGGCGAAGCTGGGCAACAAAAGCAGCAGTTCCTGCTGGAAAGCAGACAAAGAGTCTGCTCGATTTCCTAAGAGAGGCGGCTGCATGCCAGAATCTGCCCGGCCAGTCACATAATACCCAACCTCGGTTGCGAAAGCCTTCTCACTTTTGTTTCTGGTGCTGGACTAGCAGCTTTGCAGATCGGTGGAAGATACCGGGCTCCTCCTCTTCCAAATCTCTGCATCCTGCTGAGAGACAGAGCACTGGGCAAGGTCCTCTGTGAGGCCAGCGTGCCCGGGTGGGCTCTGGGTGCTAAATATTTTCATACGCAACCCAAAATAAATTGGAGGGTCTGCTCCTGGAAGCGCTGAGTGTGGTGGGGGAGCTGCAGTGCCTTGTGGGATGGCTCTTGAGTGCAACTGGTTTCCATGGTGTGCTACTGGGACCAGTCTCCTCTGGCCTTCGTGGCCCCAAAACCTGCTCTTTACCCCATTGCAAACAGAGTAAGCCCCATGGGGTGGCCATGCAATGGCGGTCAAGGGGGCAAAGAAGCCCCAAAAACTGCAGCTGTGCTTCACCATGGAGAGAACCAGCTTGGTCCTCCTGAACAGCGATGGATGCACATGCACGTGGTGCAGACCACCAGGAGCAAACCAGAGAGCGAAGCTGATGGCATTCACACACCCATAAATATTTGGGTTTATTATCTGCTTTCTGAGATCATCTGGGCTGCTGAGAAGCTAAAATGATTACTTGGTATTCTCAGGGGTGCCCATGCCACGAGCAGGACTGGAGAACCTGCCCCACCGTCCCTTATCACCAAACCGTGTAGGTTTAATTGTGTTCTTCAGCAGTTCTCCCCGGGAGATGGAGTGGGAGCAGCCCAACACATACACTATCCTTTCCAGCTGCAACAATATTTCTCCTGCAAGGCACAGTACTAATTACTGTGTACGATATCGATTGCAAAATGACATATAAGCAACACTGGCCACAAACTACCTCTTCGCATGCAGTGTTTTCTGACGTTTTGGTGATGACTCCGGCGTGAAAGCACAGAAAGCTTGAAAATATCCACCCAGAGCCACGGAGAAGCTGGGATGTCTTTGAGACCCAGCAAAAGCCGGCCTCATCGCAGTCCACGTGCCACTTGCCCCGGCTCCCTGACGGGCATCTCAGGTTCATCCATCCAGGTGGCAACATGCATGGACATCTAGACAGCCTCGGGCGTGAAGCTCCGGCCTCGCAACCGCTCTGTGGTCCCTGCCCACAAGTATGCTTTTCATCTAACGCGTAGGTCACGAGGAGGTGCCTGCTGGTATTCCACCTGCGGAGCGTGGACCACGACCGCAGAGGAACCAACGTGTCTCAAAAGCGCCATCCAGGTGTAGTGACCTGCTCACTGGGGTAAAACAAGGCAACTGGTAAAAACAGAGACACATTTCGACTAGGTAGAAGGAAAAAAACAGCTACTTGAGCCACTCAGAGCTTGAGCAGAATGACCATACTGCACTTGATAGGGTTCAGGAGAGAAGGTGTTTCCCAGTTCTGGTTTTAACTGGAGGAGCACGTGGGAAGGGCCGTGGTGGACTTTGTCCTCAGCAAGATGGATCTGTTCCAGCCCCACGGAGACCCCCTTGTAAGCGGGCTTATAAAGAAGATGGGGACAGGTTCTTTACGAGGGCCTGTTGCGATAGGACAAGGGGTAGTGGTTTTAAACTAAAAGCGATTCCGATTAGATGTAAGGAAGAAATGTTTTACACTGAGGGTGGTGAAACCCTGGCAGAGGTTGCCCAGAGAGGTGGTTGATGCCCCATCCCTGGAAACATTCCAGGCCAGGTTGGACTAGATGGCCTTCAAAGGTCCCTTGCAACTCAAACCATTTGACGATTCTACAGGTTTATGATCATCGCCTACAACCGGGAGTGCTGTTAAGGCGCAGGGTGTGCTGTCCTGCTGACACAGCCCTGCAGGCACTCTTGGTGGTCTAATGGACCACACTTGGGGAACTCCTGCCCCCAAAACCTCCTGGAAGCCCTGCGGTCTGTGAGATGGATCCTCCTGGGAGCACAAGCCAGTTCTGCTGCACTTCACAGAAAGACATCAATAGCAATTTTCTGCTTTTCCAGCGGCCCCTTATCGACCTGCTGTCGCAAGTCTTTAAGGAAGATGCCTGAGATAAGATCCATGGGACTGCTTGGCTGCTCTGCATGGGGAGAGTCACGCACTTCTCTGAGCTACACGCAATTGCTACATCTCCACTTTTCTTCTTGTCACAAGGCACGAGGTGGTGAAAACAGCCAAGACTGGGGAAAATGCAAAGGACAAACAAGAGTGTGGGGGATGAGTAATTATAAAACACTCCACCAGCAAGGCCAGTTTCAGGATTTCTACAATCTGCTCCCATTAGAAGTATCTATCAGCTCTTCAACCCAGGACAGCAGAAGGTCAGCCGGGCTGATCCTGCACCCACCAACAAGCTGTACCAGTGTCACCCTCTCTAAAGGGGTACCAAGTCCATCTCTGGGTATACTCTGGAAGTCAGGTGAGACCTTTCCCTACAGAAGAAACACGTGAGCACTTGGAAATAAAAGCCCTTTAGAAGTCCACAGGCATAAGTGGCATCTTCTCTGCTCACCCATTTGATGCTGAGGTTGCCCAAACACAAAGTTTTTAGGGAAAATCTTTCCCTTATGGAGCTGCCTGTGCTGATCTCGGCATGAGGCACAGGCTCTGCCGTGCTCCAAGAGGTTATTTGTTGGGGTCTGAAAACCCATCTGAGCTAGGAGAGGCAGGCTGTGCCAAGCTGTGTCCACTAGCAATGGCCCTTCTCTCTGCATGGCCTTCTGCTCATACTTCCCAGGAGATCTGGTGAAGTCTTCAAGCCCACTGAAGAAGCACAAGATGCCTCCAGCCCACGCACTTCACAGAGGGGTCTCTCTTCCCGACTCGCTGACCAGTGTGGCCTGGTCTCAGCCTGAGTGAGAACATGCTGACAGCAACCCGCACTGCTTATTGGGAAGAGGTCACCAGCATGGGTCACTGCTGATCCCACAAGCAGCTGCCCAGAGGAGGTTGCACAGTGGGAAAGGAGCTCTGGGCTGGAGCTGCTCGCACCAGCATGGCTGCATTGAGGGCTATGTCCATAGGAGGCACTTCCCATGACGTGTTTTGGACAACTTGAAGGAGTTTGTTTGGTAGCACCTACTCCTTTTAGAGTAATGTGCTGCTCTCAGCTGAGGTGGAGACTTCTGTTCTCCTGTTACCCAACCAGGACTCCCTGGGAGGATGGTAAGAAGAGATTAGTTTGTTTATTGCCTCGAGTAAACCAAAATGTTGGTTATCCTCCTTGTCAGACTCCTGAGGAACTCAGAGATACTTAACAGCAAATTGAATTAAGGTCAGAGGAACAAAACCCTGTACCCAGCCGTGGGAAACTCCTTTCCACAGTAGACAAGGGAAACCCTGAAACATGACTCTCCCTCAATCTGGAACAGCAGAAGGGATTCCTGCGAAGATGGAAACCATTAAGAAGCAATTATTGGAGGCACTGATGAAGAAAATCTGGTCACTGATCAACCCAGAGGCTGCAATCCAACAGTAGCCTGGTGGTTACACGTCCCCTGGCTGGAGGTGGACCTTCACGACCCGAAGGTGGGCGAGACAGACAGACAGAGCCACCCAGTCTGTGCGCACAGGGAGACCGAGCCACCCAGACGGCCGTCTTCATCCTGCCCGGCCGAAGACATAATAACCCTGGGAGAGGAGGATGTGATCTCATCCCAAGGGTCCTGGGGAAACACAAAACATGGAAAGAAACAGTGGCGAGACCATCGTGCTTGATTGCGATAGGCTCCACCCTGGCTCGCCGGACGCTTTCCGCTTTCCTGGCTCTGCGGAGGGAGAGAGCGCATGGCGGCAGACGCAAGTAGTTGTGTTTATATCCCATTGAAAGGGTTTTTGGGAACTAACAATGCCTGGTACAGAGGGCGAAGGAGAAAAACAAAGCCACGCGAGGAGGAGGAGGGACCATCCTGTGAGATGGTATCTAGCTTCATTTCTTTATCTGCCCTAATTGCTTCCTCTGCCTTCTCCGTAGGTCCCTGAGAAACAAGGAAGGCATTTCCCCTCCCCTATTTAAAATACGCCATTACGGTTTTAATGATGGGAGTAAACAAGTCCCGTAGCTTTCCAAGAATATATGTTCCTGCACACAAAATACTCCACGGAGCAGCTGGGCATCGCGTAGCCCTCCTCATTTTGGTCTGTCCTCATCCGCTCCCACGTAACACCTGATCTCCTTCATCTTAACTCTGCCCTTTGACGCCAATTAAAGGATTTTTTTTTTTTTTTTTTTCCCATACAAGCTGCATTCATAGGAGGGTTTTTGCCAGTGTGGGTCTGCTTTTTGCATGGCTCTTTATTTATTTATTGCACGGCAGGCATGGAGGCACGGGGACATCTATCCCTGCTGGGAGCATGGTCCTACAGACACGTGCCTGTCCCTCCTCTTTGCAGACCCCTGCTCCCACACACTACCTCCTGCCACGGCTCTGAAGGTCCACATCACCCCACGCATCGGTGTTCCCCGCTTGCTCCAAATCCCAGATCTTTCTCCCAGCTCTTCCAGGTCTTCAAGCCACCTCTCCCGGATTCCCATGACAATTCCCCACTTTTTTGCTCTCCCCATTTTTCTCCTTCCTTCCCATGTCCCTGACCCCCCTCTCTTCTGTCTCCCTCCTTCCCTGGCATCCCTTCCCTCCCATGTCTGCATCCCTCACCCCTCCTCCATCCTTTCCCCCTACAAATCATTTCCCAGTTTGTCCCAGTCCTGCCAGACTGGAGGCCAAACCACTGATTTTTGCAGAACCAGATGGGGGGACCAGAAGAGGACGTTTATGAGGAACCAAGTCCCCTTCGTCACAGAGGACGTGTTTTTTCCGGTCAGATGTGGCCCCACGGAGCGACTTACGTGGAAGTGTGGTGCGGGGTCAGGATCTGGCCCCCTTGGTGCTTTTGCTCATTCGACAACGGAAAAATTCTGTCTCATTCTCTGACTAGGAGAATAATCTGAAAAATCCTAGCGTCTCATTATACTGTCAAAGACCCTTTTTTGACTCAAAAGGCTGATGCTTTTTAAAAAGTGAGAGCAATTAAAAAAAAAAAACAACCCACAACACCAAACCCCAAAACCCACGTGAAAAGATACAATTTTCTTTTCCAAACAGCACCACCCTCCTCGCTCATCTGCCTGCAGCTGGCAAGGTTTTCCCTCTCTCTTCCTCTGAAGGAGACAGTGAAAAGGCAGTGCCCTCTTGAAGTTCAGACGTTAATTACTGTGTTAGAATATTTTGCTAAATTACACAGCATGGCCCCGGGAGATAACAGGCACTAAGAGAAGGGAGGGGAGTGGATACCCATCTACACGCCGCACCGCAGACTCAGACGTGGGGGAAAGGCAATTAGACGGGGAGTATTTATCCTCCCTGCACCACCACCCCGAGGCTTTCAGTTAGCAGCGTGTAACGAGGCAGGGAAGCGATGGGAGCGTGCCAAGATTTTAAACGATGCTGAAATGGGACCGTCTCTGTCAACCAGACTGGAGGTAGGAGACAACTCCCGCACAGGAGCAACTGTCCTGCCTGCTGCCAGCCCGCCGGGTCGGCTCCCTGCTGTCTCTGTGGGGCTGGTTCACCCCTCCCGAACGCTTCCCTCAGTCCCCAGGGTTGGTAATCAGACCATAGAAGCATCTGGCTTGGGTCAGGTCAGTGTCCACATCACCCTTATGGTCAGGGTGATGGCCCCAGGGTACCCACCCAGCCCAGCAATAAACCTCTCAAGCTGGAGGGACCTCCATGAATTGGTCCTGAAGCCACAGCCTCCTGCACGAAGGAGTTCTGCAGTTTAATTAGGCTCTCTGTGATGAGCTGCTTCCCGGGGTTTGCTCCGAACCTGCCCCAACGGCCCTGTCCAACGCACCCACAGGTGCTGAGAGTGGGACGCTGCCCCAGCAAGGCTGCTCCCTGTCACCCCTGGAATCCAATCCCCTTGTATCCAAGCTAGGACATCACGGTGGACAACCAGATGGGTGAATAAAATTGGTTGGATGGTTGGGCTCCGAGGGTTGTAGCTCTTGGGTTACAACCCATCTCTGCCTGGAGAACAGTGATAGGGAGCAGCGAGGCATCTATCCTGTGACCTGCCCTGTTTAGCAACCCTATCCATGGCCCGGAAGAGGTGAGGAGCACGGTCTTGTGAAGTTTGTAGATGACACCAAGTTGGGGAGACCACTCCATGTGCTCGAGGATCTGCCATCCAGAGGCACCTCAGTGGGCTGGAGGAAGGAGTCAAGAGAAACCTTAAATATTCAACAAGAAACAAGCCCTGCGCAGCAGAAGAGCTGGGGTGAGAGGGGGCAGAGCCCACCCTGCATTGCTTGCCCCTGTGGGACCCCCATTGGCAAGGTGCCTTGAGGGGACCACAGCGACATCACCACCTGGCATCTTCTCGAGCTTTAGGTCCCACAAGTCAGTTTTTCCACCTCCTCGCTCTGCTGCCGTAAGCAACTGCTCAGGTTACCTGGCTGTAAAGCCAGGTCTGATGGCTGAATGGCGTCACAAAAATTAACAAATGCATCCAAAGCAGCACTCGACACCAACCACCTTGGCTGGAAGCGGCTCCTCCTGGCAGAGGGCTGGGCTCCCAGGCCCAGAGGCACCTCCTGGGTTGGCATCCCAACAACATCCGCTGAGGATGAGATTGAGACACAAGAGGAGCCCAACCTCCCAATACCACTCATCTGTCCCGACTTCCGCAGAGCACGACCGTGGCTCCAAGCTGGCTACGATCCTTCCTTCCCTGCAGGCCTCAGCCATCACCAAGAGCTGGGTCAGGTCCCTCACAGAATCACAGAATCACAGAATAGCAGGGGTTGGAAGGGACCTCTGTGGGTCACCTACAGTAGGCTGCACAGGATCTTGTCCAGGCGGGTCTTGAATATCTCCAGAGAAGGAGACTCCACAACCTCCCTGGGCAGCCTGGGCCAGTGCTCCGTCACCCTCAGAGGGAAGAAGTTCCTCCTCATGTTCAGACGGAACTTCCTGTGCCTCAGTTTGTGCCCATTGCCCCTTGTCCTGTCACTGGGCACCACTGAAAAGAGTCTGGCCCCGTCCTCCTGACACCCACCCTGCAGATATTTGTAGGCATTTATAAGGTCCCCTCGCAGCCTTCTCTTCTTCAGGCTGAACAAGCCCAGCTCCCTCAGACTTTCCTCGTAGGAGAGATGCTCCAGTCCCCTCACCATCCTTGTAGCCCTCCGCTGGACTCTCTCCAGTAGCTCCTCATCTTTCTTGAACTGGGGAGCCCAGAACTGGACAGAGTACTCCAGATGAGGCCTCACCAGGGCAGTGTAGAGGGGAAGGAGAACCTCCCTTGTCCTGCTGGTCACACTCTTCTTGATGCACCCCAGGATCCCATTGGCTTTCTTGGCAGCCAGGGCACACTGCTGGCTCATGGTCAACCTGTCGTCCACCAGGACACCCAGGTCCCTCTCCGCAGAGCTGCTCTCCAGCAGGTCCACCCCAAGCCTGTACTGGTGCATGAGGTTGTTCCTCCCCAGGTGCAGGACCCTGCACTTGCCCTTGTTGAACCTCATCAGGTTCCTCTCTGCCCAGCTTTCCAGCCTATCCAGGTCACGCTGAATGGCAGCACAGCCTTCTGGTGTATCTACCACACCTCCCAGTTTGGTGTCATCAGCAAACTTGCTGAGGGTACATTCTAACTCTTCATCCAGGTCGTTGATGAAGAAGTTAAACAAGACTGGGCCCAGTACTGACCCCTGAGGGACACCACTTGTCACCAGCCTCCAACTAGACTCAGCGCCGCTGATGACAACCCTCTGAGTTCCCCTTGGTGAATCCATGCTGACTACTCCTGAGAACCTTCTTTTCCTCCACTTGCTTCATGATGGCCTCCAGGATAAGCTGCTCCATCACCTTTCCCGGGATGGAGGTGAGGCTGACCGGCCTGTAGTTCCCTGGGTCCTCCTTCTTGCCCTTTTTGAAGATTGGAGTGACATTGGCCTTTCTCCAGTCCTCGGGCACCTCTCCTGTCCTCCAGGACCTCTCAAAGATGATGGAGAGTGGCTCAGCAATGACATCCGCCAGCTCCCTCAGCACTCGTGGGTGCATTCCATCGGGGCCCATGGATTTGTGGACGTCCAGATCGCTTAAGCGATCCCTCACACAGTCCTCCTCGACCAAGGGAAAGTCGTTCTCTTTGTAGGCTTCATCTCTTACCTCCGGGGCCTGGGATTCCTGAGGGCCAGTCTTAGCACTGAAGACTGAAGCAAAGAAGGCATTCAGTAGCTCTGCCTTCTCCGCATCCTCCGTCACCAGGACACCCTCCTCATTCAGCAGCGGCCCCACATTGTCCCTAGCCTTCCTTTTGCTGCTGATGTAGTTGAAGAAGCCCTTCTTGTTGTTTTTGACATCCCTTGCCAGCTTCAATTCCAGGTGAGCCTTGGCCTTCCTCGTCGCATCCCTGCATGCTCTCACCACGTTTCTGTACTCTTCCCAAGTGGCCTGTCCCTCTTTCCACATTCTATGCACCTTTCTCTTCTGCCTGATCTCCGCTAGAAGCTCCTTGTTTAACCATGCAGGTCTCCTGCCTCCTTTGCTAAATTTCTTTCTCAGGGGGATGCATTGCTCCTGTGCATGGAAGAAGAGTTGTTTAAAAAGCGACCAGCACTCATGGACCCCCCTGCCTTCGAGAGCCCTGGCCCACGGGATTCCTCCCAGTAACTCCTTGAAGAGGGCAAAGTCAGCCCTCCTGAGGTCCAGGGTTTTGATCCTGCTTATCGCCCTGCTTCCTCCACGCAGGATCCTGAACTCGACCATTTCATGGTCACTGCAGCCAAGTCTACCTCCAACCTTCACGTCCTCCACCAGTCCCTCCTTGTTTGTTAACACAAGGTCCAGCAGCGCGCCTTTCCTTGTTGGTTCCTCCACCACTTGCACCAGAAAGTTATCATCGATGCTCTGTAGGAACCTCCTGGATTGCGCCTGCCTAGCTGTATGGTTTTCCCAGCTGATGTCAGGGTGGTTGAAGTCCCCCATGAGAACCAGGGCCTGTGACTGTGAGGCTGCTTGTAGCTGCCTGTAGAAGGCCTCATCAACCTCCTCCTCCTGGTCAGGTGGCCTATAGTATACACCCACCGTAATGTCACCCTTGTGAGCCTGTCCCTTAATTCTAACCCACAAGCTTTCAACTCTTCCTCATTTGCCCCCAGGCCAAGCTCAATGCATTCCAGTTGCTCCCTCACATACAGAGCAACTCCCCCACCTCTCCTTGTTGGTCTGTCTTTCCTAAAGAGTCTGTAGCCATCTATGACAGCATGCCAGTCATGCAAGTTGTCCCACCACGTTTCTGTGATGGCGACCAAGTCGTAGCCGTCCTGCTGTATAATGGCTTCCAGCTCCTCCTGTTTATTGCCCATGCTACGTGCATTGGTGTAGACACACTTGAGCTGGGCTGTCAATCTCACCCCTGGCCTTGGCACTCCAAGCCTAGGCTCATCCCTAGTGAGCTGGGCAATATCCCCTTCCCCCTTCGAACCTAGTTTAAAGCCCTCTCAATGAGCCCCGCCAGCTCGTGGCCAAGAATTCTTTTCCCCCTTTGTGATAGCTGAGCTCCACTTGTTGCCAGCAGGCCCGGTGCTGTGTACACCTCCCTGTGATCAAAGAAGCCAAAATTTGACCGATGGCACCAGTCCCTGAGCCACCTGTTAACCAGGTGAGTTTTCCTGCCCCTTTCAGTGCTGTCCCCTGCCACTGATGGGATGGAGGAAAACACCACCTGCGCCCCTGATCCCTCAACCAGTCTCCCCAGTGCCCTGAAGTCCCTTTTGATGGCCTTGGGACTTCTTTCTGCTACCTCATCCCCGCCAACCTGCATTACCAAGAGGGGGTAGTAATCAGAAGGCCGCACCAGACCAGGGAGTTTCTTCGCAACATCCCTAACCCGGGCCCCAGGGAGGCAGCAGACTTCCCTGTGGGATGGGTCCAGTCGGCAGATCGGGCCCTCTGTTCCCCTCAGAAGGGAATCACCTATGACAATGACCCTCCTTTTTTTCTTAGTTGAGGCAGTTGTAATACGTGGGGCTGTCTGACTCGTTCTAGGCAACCCCCTGGATGGAGCCTCACCTTCACCCACATCCTCTGTGGCCAGTCCCTCACATTCCAGAGCCCCATACCTGTTGCTTAAGGGCAACTGGGCAGGTGAGGGAGGCCGGGGGGAAATTCGCTTGCCCCCCTGAGCAGGGACCCGCTTCCATTCCCCCCCCATCTCTTAGGCCCCCTCTTTCTGCTCGGTGGCAAGAGGGTTGGGGGTTCTCTGCTTTCTGTGGAGCCGCCTCCTGCTGCCTCTGCCTCAGGGAGGGCAGGGTGCGGCTCCACCAGTCGATCTCCCTCTCACACTCCAGGATGCTCCTCAGCCTCTCCACTTCCTCTTTCAGCTCTGCCACCAGGCTGAGCAGATCATTCACCTGCTCGCACCGAACACAGCCGTTGTCTCTGCTGTCCGCCGGTACGAGCGCCAGGCTCAGGCACTCCCTGCAGCCAGAGACCTGGACACCCGCGTTCTTGCGTGGGGCCTCCGTCTGGGTCCCCACACTCCTTCTAGCAACAGCTTTACCACGGGTGGTAACCATGGCTAGAATATCTCCTGGAAGAGCGATGCCCACTACTTGAGTTGCCAGAAGGGGCGGCTGTACCCTGCCAGTCGCCTTCCCCGCTCGCCCTGCCCGCGCCAACTGCCGCGCGAACTGCTGCGCCGCTCCCGGGCTGCTGCACCGGCTCTGTTTGCCCGCGCTCCTGGTCGCCCGCGCTCCCTGGGGGCTGCTCTTATCCGTGAGGGGGTTTGGCTGCTGTCACACTCGACTCCGCCCCCGCTGAGTCAGAGCTGCTGCTCGTTGGCACTTCCCGCTTTCCCGCTTGGGGGGGGGGGCTGGGGCCTCCTCTCTCTCTCTCTCTCGGCACTTTTTGCCGCCTCGCCGCTGCGGTTTTGCCACCGGAGAAAGGGTCCCTCGGCGCGAGCCTCTGCTCCAGAACCCTTCACCTTCAGTAGCTTCGCCGACCTGGTCCTAATGCTTCTCCTCCCCAGCAGCACCAGGGGATGAAGCAGGGAGGGCAGCGAGCTGGGCTGGCCCATGCCACCCCGTTGACACACACGCAGCCACCAGCAGCACAGAGCTGGATGAAGAACAGGCAGCTCCAACTGCTCTTAGGAAAGAGCTAGGCAAGGCAGAAGTGGTGATAATCAGTGAACAATAGATGGCAAATAATATTATTTATTATCTCTACATCTTTGCTAGCCACAGGGCACTTCTTGCACCAGGCACAGGGCTCTGGAGTGCTCCTGCCCCACGGATGATTCAACTGACATTTGCTGGTCCCTGGTCTAAACCCATTTTCTACATTTTCCTGACTCTGCTGAAGGCCACAGAAAAGAAGAAATATGGCCAGGCTGCAAGAACCAAAGTCCCTTGGTTGTTCTCTTGGTTTCAGTTGGTTTTGGGGGACGTGCAACATGAAGTATTGTTGGAGCAGGGTTGAACGTGGTCCTTGGTGTTTGGGCATGGGGCAGAGGCTTTGGGGCAGCAAGGATGTCAGTATGTTCACTCCCCATCACCTTGGAGGGGCAGAAGGAGATGTACAGGGACAAATTTAGCCCAGAGAGGCTGTGAAGTCTCCTTCTCTGGAGATATTCAAGACCCGCCTGGACAAGGTCCTGTGCAGCCTGCTCTGGGTGACCCTGCTTCGGCAGGGGGTTGGACTAGATGATCCACAGAGGTCCCTTCCAACCCCTACCATTCTGTGATTCTGTAAATTTGGCGTGGTTTTGAGAAACTAAGTGAGGCCAGAGCTGACAGCACATGGGCTGCAGGGCTAGGAGAAGACAGTGGGACATCCCTCTTGCTTAGACTATCAAGCACAGGAGCCACACAAACTTTCTAAAACTGCTAAAAGTGTTTTCATCGAGCCAGACAAAAGACTTGCTGAGGAACGTGGTCCTGGAAGATGCCACCACTGATCCCATGTGAGGACAGCCAGGGCTGGAAGCAGGCAAGGGCCAAGCCTGCTGTGCCCTGGCTGCGGCACAACCATCCCCGGGGAAAGCCCTTCCCCGGGAACAATGCCCTCTTTCAGATCGCCCTTGATTCCCCGAAGCTCCAAGGGAAGGATAGGAGGAAAGCTCTTTCTTTTATTCCTATTTAACTTCTCAGTTTTGTTACTCTTTTCCCAGGCTTCCCAGATTTGATGGCTGCAACAGTTCTCTGGTCCTTATCTGCAAAAGGGTTCTCCTCTGCTAACCATAAAAATCCCTCCTTACCCCCAACCATCTTCAATGCCGATCTTTGGGCTGGGCTTGGGCATCCCATTTCCCTTCTCCAACTTAAACTACGCACTATTCCAAGCAGAAAAATGTGTTTCAATCTAAAGCACCACCCAAACTCACTGTGCTTCATCAAATCACTTTAACGAGAGCTGGACCCACCTTTTACTTCTCTTGGCAAACCATCTCTTCGCCTAAAATCCCAGCGTTGACCCCACCAGACCTTGTGAGGAATCACAGAATCATTAAGGTCAGAAAAGACCTCTAAGATCATCAAGTCCAACCATCACCCCAAGACCACCATGCCTGCTAAACCACATCCTGAAGTGCCACATCTACATGTTTTTTGAACCCCTCCAGGGATGGGGACTCCACCACTGCCCTGGGCAGCCTGCTCCAATGCCTGACTGCTCTTGCAGTAAGGAAATTTTTCCTCATATCCAATCTAAACCTCTCCTGATGCAACTTGAGGCCATTAATTGAGGACACTCTCTCTGCCTGCACACATCTCACCCCAAACCCTCAGAATAGTTCTGGAAATTCAACTATTTGATTTCTTCGGGGATCCAGCTCCCGAGAGAGGCAGTCACCATGTCAGACATGGTGGTAGACCCTTCCTTCTCCCCCCACGCTGTTTTCCAGCTGGCAGCTCAGGCGACGGGCGCAGAGGAGGATGTGGCAGAGCTCCCCAGGACAGGGGCTCGGGGTGGACCATGTTCGTGCCAAGGGGCACAGCCATTCCCTTGGCTCCCGAAAAGCTGCCCGGGCAAGGCAGCAGCTCTGACCCAAATTTCCTTCGCCGTGATTAAACACCTGCTGCCGTGGCTGACATCAAAACGCAGCGGTCTGCCTGCTTCCCCGAGGACGGTGATGAATGCTGGTTTGATTAACCAGTAAACCCCAGCATTTATCACTCCGGCCTTGCCTGAAATGAACTTCTCTTTTGATTTTTTTCTTCTTTTTTTTTTTTCATCCCACAAAACCAAACCATCCACATCGCTCAATAAATAACTCTGGCATTGCCACTCGACGCCCCAGCCACATCCCCAGCTTCTCACCGGGCCACCCAGCACTGATGTCCTTGCTGCCATCCTCGCTCCCCCCCCCCCAGCCCAGCTCCACAATTAATGATGGTGTTAATAAGCTTTTATCTGGGGGGAAAGGAAAGGAGCTGGAGAGAGGAAGCTTTGCAGGGGGAAGGGAAGAGACATTCCTGCCTCAGTCATCAGGCAACTTTCCCCTTCCTCTTGCTCACTCCCTCGCTGACCTTTGGCTGAGTCTGCCAAAGCTATAAAGGAAAAGGGAAAAAGGGAAAAAAAAAAAAAGAGACAGAGAAACTAAAAAGCAAGAGGAGCTGAAAGGACAGGCAGAGGGTGAGATATCACGCCTCTGGTAACGATTTATCGTCAAAGGATGGGTGGATGGAGGCAGAGGGAGCGAAGCACAATTGTGGGCAGCATGGAGGGGCTTTGCTGGGGGTGTCCGAGGGGGAAGGAGTTCGGGGCGAGGGGCTGAGATTGTACACGGGGACGTACGTGCTGAGCAGCAGGAAGGGGGAAAAACCCATGATGAGCACTACTACACCTTGTGGACCTGTCCTGAGGCAAGTGGAGGTCCCAAATCTTATAAGCCATGATGACACCCCCTCCTGCCCTGGGACACCAGCACATGTGCTTCATGAAGCTCACCAAGGGATGGGCACTCTGCATGATCAGGGAGTCTCCAGCATCTCATGGAGCACCCGGCATGGCCAGCCTGTGCAAATGCCCCTGTCCTCTCCTGGGTGCAGCTGGAAGAGCTCACCACCACCTCCTCAGTCACATCTACAGCCTGGGTTCGGCTCTGGCAACCATCTCCGAGTCTGGCACCTATCACTGCCGATAAATAAGTGGTCCTGTTCTCCTGGGTTGGCCTTGCATGTCAAGATTAGCTGAAGGTGGAAAAAACCGGTAGCAAGACGAAAACCCATCCCAGAACCATGGAAGAGGAACGGCGTGAGTCAAGGTCACAACCCTGCTGAGCGAGCAGTCACAGATCAACCATTTTGGGGCGGGAGAGCTGGAAGACTCAGGCTCACCCATGTCAGCTAAGCTAAGAGCCTTCTTCTCTGACAAACGACACCACGAGGACAGAGTTGTCCTGCTAAGGTACAGAGAGATGTGTTTTTAAGAAGCAAATTTATGCACAACATCTTGATACAATTAGTAAAGGCTTTTTATGGAGCTGCCCTGTAGCAAAATATGTCCCTGATACATATAATTCATGTCCTTCCGTGCATCTCTAGATCACCACCATGTCCCCACATACTGGCAAGGTGACATGAGGGACCATGATGGCATGGTGATGGCAGACAGGAGTGGGCAGGGAAAAATCCTGGCAGAATCAGGGCTCAGTTGTGTCATGACTGTGACGGGAAGCGGAGGGGAACGGGGACTTTGCTAGACGGCCAAGATCTTCCCCATAAGGTGACACATACCACTGTGGGCAGAGATTTTGGGGAAGTTAGGCTATTCTTAGCATCCCTCTCCCACCTCCTCCTCTGGATATGTGTGCCTCATCACGACACCGGGACTCTTTCTCACTGCTACAGTAACTGTCTGCGAACCCTACCCACAGTATTACTGTGAAGGCAAAATGTTTATGATGTGTTTGCATTCAGAGAAAACTTTCCATGCGTGTAAAATAAGTCATCGCCAGCAGCTTCTTTATCCTTCCCTTGCCCAAGGTCTAGCAGAGACCTTCTTTTACAGCAAGTTATTTACGGCCAGACAGAAGCACTACTGACAATTTTACTGGAGAGAGTCCAGCGGAGGGCTACGAGGATGATGGGGGGACTGGAGCATCTCTCCTATGAGGAAAGGCTGAGGGAGCTGGGCTTGTTCAGCCTGAGGAAGAGCAGGCTGAGAGGGGACCTTAGAAATGCCAATAAATATCTTCAGGGTGGGTGTCAGGAGGACAGGGCCAGACTCTTTTCAGTGGTGCCCAGCGACAGGACAAGGGGCAACAGGCACAAACTGAAGCATAGGAAGTTCCAGCTGAACATGAGGAAGAACTTCTTCCCTCTGAGGGTGACGGAGCCCTGGAACAGGCTGCCCAGGGAGGTGGTGGAGTCTCCTTCTCTGGAGATATTCAAGACCCACCTGGACAAGGTCCTGTGCAGCCTGCTGTAGGTGACCCTGCTTCGGCAGGGGGGTTGGACCAGATGACCCACAGAGGTCCCTTCCAACCCCTACCACTCTGTGATTCTGTAATTTGAGAATCACAGCTCCAACCCTGGGCAACGAGGTGGATTTTTTCTGAGAAAGTCTTCTACAGACAGCAGCAGGAGACAAAACCATCTTTAAACCAGGATGGGTGAAAGCCCTCTCCTGCTCTGCTGAGCATTAACACTTGAGTTGTCTTTGCTGTTTGTCCTCACTGAGGTTTCTGCCACCACTCCGAACTACGGGGAGCTCAGGAACTCAGGCTCTTTCAGAGCTCGTCAGGAGCTCAGGTTCTGAAATGTCCCCAAGCATGGTGGGCAGGGCTGGGTTTCTGCTGCACTTGGTGGGGAGTAAGGACACATGGGACCTCACCTCTTTCCCTCTTTCCTCCCCTCGGTCTGTATCATCTATTCAGGTGGCTTCACCTGCTTTTTAGAAGCTTTTTAAACCCCTTCGTTGGGGATTTTCACACAGTGGGATTTGCAAACTCAAATGTTGGGTTTGCAATCCCAACTGTTGGGCTTCACCAACCCCTGGACAAAGGGGTCTTGCTTGGAGCACATACTTTTAATTACCAGAAACACAATATGCAGGAAAAGCCAAGCATCCCTGCAGACGTAGGTGCTTCTGGGGTGAGAAGTGTTGATGCTGGCAAAGAAAACCTCTAGGAACCATAAAGCAAACGTCTACGAATCACGGGCACCTCCGCGCTGCAACGCAACGGCTTGGCCCGCATGTGGAGAAGGAGAAACTCTGAAGGCATTTACCTCCCTGAGGCAGGTATAAATGGGGCAGACAAGGACTCGGAAGGGCTCTCCGGTGCTGCTCCTCATGGTGCCGAAGACTTCACAGAGAAAGGTGATGAACCCCAGCCAGCGCTCAACGTCCCGCTGCTGCAACTCCTCCCGCATGGTGAAATCCTTCTGCAAGAGGGACAGAGACAACAGGCTGCATCAGCAAAACCGCATCGCCATGGGAGAGGCAACGGCTGTCTAGAGAATTAGGAGGAAATTGAAACTCAGGGTGGGGGGAGGAAGACAGACAGACTGACTCTTTAGTAACAGTGGGGAGATTACTCAACGCACGCGGAGTGGCTGGAATTTCAACGCAGCAAAGCCACCAGAAAGCAGGTACTGTAGAAATATCACCAACCCCTGCAATAACTGTCACAGCTCGCGCTAGAGACGGCGTCCCCCGCGCCCTGCCCTCCCCCTCGGACAGACACAGGGGACTCTTTTCCATATGCACAACCAAGATCGAATAAAAGCAGCGACAAAGAGGTCAGATGAAATGCAGGGGAAACGCAATGAATGCTGGTGGCCATGGCGGGCTTGGTGGTCCAGGTGGACCTGCCCAGGCTGTTCATTCCAGTCTCTTCAGCAGACCCAGCGTCCGGCTGGTGGAGTCCTAATGGCCTGGCTGCTCCCTGGGGTCTCACAAAATCACAGCAGAGACTGGCTCCCTGCCTGACCAGAAGAAGATCAGGGCAGCCCGGGCTTGGCATTAAAAGGTCACCCTGCTCCTGAGCCGATGGTTGCCATGACCAAGGATTATCCGAATGACGTGATTCATGGAGCAACATCAGAAGGAAGCGTGCAGGGAGACAGCTGCCTCCCCATCAGTCCTCTAGCTAAAAAACAGGGGTTCGCCCGAAGGCAGAATATGAAAAGGGACGCGTGTGTGTTGGGAGCGTGTGGCGAAGAGCAAGGGGCAACACAGCAAAGCAAATAAAAATCTTTCTAGAGGATGGCACAAGGGGAGTGCATCGCCCTCAGAACCAAGAGGGTTTCCCCGGGCTCTCAGCGATGCTGCAGAGCTTCTTGCAAGATGCCCCATGCGACTTTGCTTGTCTGTCTCCATAGTGACCATTCCTCAGTATTAAAAATTAGTAGACATTAAGTAGGGGAAAATTTAAGAACAGGGCAAGTTTGTTCTCAACACCGTGTGTTCCCAGTGCGGGTTGCACAACATTTGAAATCCAGCAACTAAATAAATGATCTTCTATCTTTTTCATCTCAGTTTATTCCTGCTGCCTGAGACAAAGGGCTTCGCCGCTGCGAATGCTCCAACCTGCAGCTGCAATCTGCAAAGCCAAGGAGATACAAAAGCCACCACACCAAAGTTCGCTCTCATGCCCTGGACAACACACGGGAGATCTTTCTTTTGAAACAAAGGTAAGGAAAGCAGCTGCTAAAGCAAGCCAGGCAAAAGCGCGACGATTATTTTCAAGACACAGCCATACGCATAGAAGATCCAAGACAGGAGCTATTTATATGTTTCATTACAAAAGGGGAAAAAAAAGACTATATTTGCATATGCAGGAAAAAGACTTGTAAAATAACTGAGGCACTTATTAACCAAGCAGCGATGACTAATTCCTCTCTACACCCATTTCTATAAGGCAATTGCCCAACTGAGTCTGTGACTCCGAAGTCAACCTGCACCCAAATCCTGTTGGGTCTTTTCAGACTCTCCGGGGGAGTTTGCAGAGTTCACCCTTTCATTATCCAGCCAGTCCCAGGGCGGTGATGGAGGAGAAAGTTATTTGCCAGCTCAGGTTATTACCCCAGGGTTACCAAATTACTCGTTCTGAAGTTTTCACTTGAATTTTAATTTAAAAAAAAAAAAAAAAAGTCAAAGAGAAATGACCTCCTGACTATTGAAAAATTAAAATAACTGAGAGCATCCTGTGCCCCTTGACTGCATCAACGACGACTTCCAGTCTCACCCACCCATAAGGTCACCCACCAGCTACCTCTACCCTGGGACAAAAAGCACCCTTTGAACCCTGGAGCTCATCTTTGATGCCCCGAGACCTCTCCATCCCCTGGCACTGAGCTGTCTCCTGCATCATGATCAACAAAGATCCGAGGGCTGGAGCACCTCTGCTGTGAGGAAAGGGTGAGAGAGTTGGGGCTGTTCAGCCTGAAGAAGAGAAGGCTCCAGGGAGACCTTATTGCGGCCTTCCAGTACTTAAAGGGGGTTCGTAAGAAAGATGGGGACGGGCTTTTTAGCAGAGCCTGTTGCGACAGGACAAGGGGCGATGGCTTTAAAGAGGGGAGATTCAGACTGGATATAAGGAAGAAATTGTTTATGCTGAGGGTGGTGAAACCCTGGCAGAGGTTGCCCAGAGAGGTGGTCGATGTCCCATCCCTGGAAACATCCCAGGCCAGGTTGGACAGGGCTCTGAGCAACCTTGTCTAGCTGAAGATGTCCTTGCTCATGGCAGGGGGGCTAGACTAGATGGCCTTCAAAGGCCCCTTCCCACCCAAACCATTCTGTGATTCTACGATTCTATCTCATGCAGCATCCCACCTAGATCCAGCTCCTGAGCCATCCTGTCCCTCCCAGGCTGGATGCCCCCAGCAGCCCCCCTGTCCTCCTAGGAAGGTCCAAACTGATGTGCCCGGGGAGCCGGGCCATATTTTGGGATCCCTGGGGCATGCTGGGAAATTCCTAGAAGCTTGGGATAACCACACGGGCTCTGAGGTCCCAGATTACTGGGAAAGAATAAAAAGCACCGCAGGAAACTCTCCTCCTTCCCGTTCGTGCTTCAAACACATCGTTCTGCTCCACAGCCGTGCAAGAGACTCTTCAACATTTTCTCTTTAAAAAAATATTTTCTGTAAAAAAAGCCCACCAAAACAACAAACCAACCAACCAATTTCCATAAAACAACCACCAAACCAAACTCATCAGGCCTGGGATGGGAGCTGAGCAGGAACGGATGCCACCACCCTCTTTTTTTCATCCTACAGCACCCAGTGGGTGATGCCACCCAGCAGAGACAACAATGACCACTCTGCCCCCAATTTTGAGTTGAAGAAGACCCTTGCAAAAGGAAAGGGATTGGGGTCCTCTTCTAACCCACCCCCAAGTCACGAAAAGCTTGTGCAGATTTTGATGGACCCCCATGAGGGATGGGAGCGGGGGATGGAACATGGGATGGATGCAGAGGTCACAGTGAACATTTTCACCCAGAATGTGATACCGCAGTGGGAATAATTTTGCTGCATTTTCAGCCTCAGGTTGGGCCAAATTTCACAAAAGGAGATCGTTTGCATGTAGTCTGCGAAAGGTGGGGATGATACTGATTCCTTTGACAAAGTAGGAAAAGCACCTTGCCAGAGGTAAGAATTACATTTTTTGGACCATGCCTGCCTACATGCAAGAGCTGGGCTTGTCAGGAGCTGAACCTCTATGGTAGCCAGACTTGCAGCACCAGGGCTCTCCTGAAGCATCCTGAGATAGCCATCTGCTTTGGCCCCTCAGGGCGGTGCTACTCCGGTGTCATGGCACACATAAGGAAGGTGGCCTGGGAAGCTTTGTCCTTCAACTCGGCCTTCAGACAGCAGGTTTGACCAGTACCACGGCACGCACAGACGGGCAAGCCAACACGAATGCTGCTCATGCAGAGGTGTCCCACCTCACTTGTGGCGTCCATGTTTGAGACCACTGCTGTCCTCTAGGTAATTTGCTCAATGGAGTTATGGGTGCGATTCACCCGGCTGCACGTCAGCCATGCTCCCAGCAGGACCCGCGACTCATCACGCCAGGCACGGAGAACGTCGAGAGCAACACAATCACTTCTCCAAAGGGTGTACAACCAAAACAGATGAGCCAGACAAACAGCGTGGGAGAGGTGAAGAGCTGGCTGGAAACAAAGAACGCCTCAACGGAGAACAAAATCCATGTCCCACGTGCCCAGGGCACATCCAATGGAGCCATGCCCTGACCTGCAGACCTCCGCACCACCGATGAGCAGCCTTGAGGAGGCTGAAGAGTGCTGAAACCAGACAGTCAGGTCACTGCCCCACCCGGTGAACTTTATTTGCTCTGGAAATGCCTCACAGAGTTACACAAAAATAACCTGTGGATTGGCTTGTCCCATGCTTAGGTGGTGATGTCAGGGCAGTAAGCAAATTATCTTTCATCAGTTTGCCTGTATTTTTAAACACAAATTGTGTTACTAATTTGGGGGTGCCCTGGCCTGTAGATAAGCTGGGTGCGTTTACTGGATGACCTTCCTTCAGGGCCTATAGTTTAAAATAAAATGTATTTATACCAGGTAGCATGGTTGACCTCCATTCTCTGCCTGGTTTGGGAGAAGAGTTCATTGGGAAATCATGTGGCAAGTGGGGGGATGCCAAGGGGACCTCTAAAGAGGTCTCTTACAGGACAAGTTTGGAGCATAAACCTGAAGGCTAAGCACGTTCATCATGTTGGGCCTCACCACGCTCAATGCGTCATTCAGGAGTGGCCCGTGTTCATGCATGATAGAGATAGGCCTCGTCTCAGTCCACCCTCTGACATCCCCCATTGGAGCCCTTCTAAGCTTGGCTGAAGCTCCTGCCAGCAATGGAAATAAAAAAATACCTTTATCTTGGGGCTCTCCACTCTTGCACCCAAGCGAAAGTCCACTCCTCAGCTCAGTGTAGATGCAGCTCACGCAACGCTCTCCTTCCTCAGCCCAGACATGAGACCTCTCCAAGACCAGGACCAAGCTAGAAGAGCCGAGAGGACTGGCCACTCCATGGGAGAGGAGGAAAATCCATCCTCTACCATTTTTGGTGGGCAAGCGGAGTCAAGCGGGATGAGAGATCTAAGCCCTCGGATCTAAGCCCTCAATCTAGCCCAGACAGCTGCGGCTGAAAATTCATCCCTTGGGAGTTCGCCACGCTTTTTTTTTTTAAGGCAAGTCCCAAATAACTTTCCCCCAGATCTGGGCCCACCGACTCACGGCTGACTCCGTCAGCAGCAAGTTAGAGGGCAAAAGTTTAGCGTGGGATAAAAATGAGGGTTAATTTAAGCATCGCCACCTTCTGATAGGAAGAAAAACAAAAAGACACATTTGGGCTTGTTGCTCTGTAAACACGGGGCTCTTCCTCTGGCAGCTCCGCTGTTTACTCAGTCATTGTCAAGGAGGCAGGAAATACTGAGTCAGAAATACTGTGCAAAAAAGAAACATATAACGCTTAGATATCAGCGCTAGGCGCTATATAAAAAGCTGAGAGAGGCTGTGCTAAATACTTGATCTTACTGGCAATGGGCTACAAAAGGTTGGAGCCTTAAATGGCTCTTTGGAAAGGGCCCGAGACAAATAAAACAGGTTGGAGGCGGGAGCTGGCGGGTAGAGGCTGGGACAGTATCCGTCCCTTGTCGCTCTCCTGGAGGAGCACACCCTCTGCCCGCTCCCTCTCCAAACCCTCCTAGAAAGGGCTTCAATAAATGGCATTTTTCAGACTTAACATTGCTGCATTATTCCCTGTTTATAATTTAAATAATACTTGTATTTAGGTCCTGGCTTGGAGGAGGTTCTGCAGCATAGCTTTGCTTTCTGAGGAGTATAACCCAGTTAGATGAGTAGTTTATAGCACCGGTGTTCAGAAGAAGCTCAGGAGGTGCTGGAGAAACCTGTGGCAGCACCAGGGAGTGATGGAACACCTCCGCCCATGGATGCGCGGGGTCTCACCAAGCTCCTCTGAAGCAGAGCTACCACCCACAGCTTCATCATGAACATCTCACTCCACATGGACACCACTACACAAGCTCCTTTGCTGTACTAAACCACCGGAGATGGTAGGACGCAAGGTGGGACTATCGGCTCTTCCATGAGATCTGCTCTTCCTCCAACCACTCGCAGCAATGCTCCCGACCTCTCTGCCTACACCCCACTGACACTCCCTGAGAACCAAACCACACTGAGATCCCACCACCCCATCCCTGCCCATGCTACTGCCAGCACAGGGACAATAAGACAAAGCAGAGTGAGACGACGATAGAAAACCTTCTTTAAGCCAACAGCTTCCACGCAGGACTGGGAAACAGCAGCATAGGAGACCAAGATTTATTTCCAGTCCTGTGTGGGCTCCCATCACCTCTGTACCCTGCTTTCCCAGCTGGCTGTTTACTCATCTTCCTCTGCAAAGTGCTTTGGGGCGTGTGACTGAGACATGCAAATCACGGCAATTATTATTACTCCAACAAAGGAGCTGTTGACATTTAAAGCAGATAAGGCTTTTAAATTACAGATGACACCCTGTGCCCAGGTCCCGGCTTCACCCAGCCATGAGGCATTTCACTCCCACAGACTTTCATCACATCGTTTCCTTCACGATGCATCTGCACCAGATGAACGTCCACCAGATGAACGTCCACCAGCTTCTGCTCTGGGTGTTTCAGCCACCTGGGGAAGAGCAGCAAATCCTACCAGTGGCCTTCAGCATGGACCTGGTTTCATAATGGCCACAGCTCTGTGAACATTTCTATCAATCACAGACGTTTCCAAAATGCATTGCACGGTGAAGGTCCAGGTTACCAGGACTGTGACCACCACCCTGTTGGCACCTACCACCCATCAGCTGACCACCAGACGATACATAACTTGCATTAAATGCCACTGACCAATTCTACAACAACAAATCACCAAAGATCCTCCAGCCATCGGACAGACACAAATAGTGCTTATTCCTCTCAAAAGGATTTGGGCAGGGAGGGGCAAGTAACGTCAGAAAACTCCTGGTTCTTCTAAAGGAGGTGCTGAGCAAACTCCCAGGATCAGGAACATCCATGAATTTCAAATTTCTCAGGTTTGGGTAACTGAGGCAGCTGAGAACCAGAGCCAACAGGAGCTGTGGGTACTTTCCACATCTCCAAACACCCCGAGGTGACCAACAGGAGCTGTGGGTACTTTCCATGCCTCCAAACACCCCAAGGTGATCAAGTGGGTGGTCACTTGAACCTCCTGCCCCCTGGTCTCACCATAACCTCTCCATCGTGCTCCAAATCTGGGATCATCAGCAATTACCCACCCAACGTGGGTGTCTCAAGGCTTGAGCTAGCGATGTCTCTGAGGTCCTCAGGGGCTGCAGAGGTGCAAGCAGTTAATTATGGATTTAGTTGAGGTTTAAAGCACCCAGGTGGGAACATCATGATGGATGTGCAAACAGAAAAGCATTGCTGTTAACCTAGCAGTTGCTAGAGATCTTGGAGCACTGTCAGTGGAAGCTCCGAGATGACCAGGAGGGTGAAGCAGCGTGGTCTGCACACCACAAACAGAAAACACCATTTTGTCCTGGTGTAAAAATCTTTTTGAATGACCCTCTGAGTGCAGAGAAAGCAGACTGAGGAGAAGAGGCAGCCCAAAGCAAATCCCCTGGTCTCTTGTTATCTCCTCCTTCTTTTCTCTCATGGAGGGGAAAACATCAAAATTGAGATGTGGCCACGTCTTGGGAAGCCACCGTGTCCCACAGGTCAGCAGAGCTTACTGCCCAATTGAAGAAAATCCCATTTCCACCAGCACACATTTGCATCTCCACCAAGTCACCAAGGCTCACACCACCTTATCGCAGGACTATTTCTCCCAATAACTTTCAAGTAGGACAATGCTCAGAAGAGAAAGAGAGTGGGATGCTGTGGGAGCTCCGGTTGCTTCACCAGAGGATGTTTGCCAGCACCTCCTCCAGCGGTACCCAGGTGACAGAGTTGTCTTCCTCGTTCCTTAATTTTTATGGCCGCCCTTCCTATCTAGCACCTTTCTGGATTCCCAAACGTGCCCCAGGGTGTCAGCTCAGCTAGATAACAGCAGTTTATCACCGCTTTAAAGCCCTGTTACCCCACGAACCCAGACACAACCACACAGCAAAACATCACTGCCTGCCCCAGCCAGACCTTCCAGGGAGCAGAGGGACACAGATGGACAGAAGGACACACAGACATAGGGAACTAACGATACCTTTGAGAGCCAGAAGCCAACCTCTCAGTCCCATGGAGACAGACTGGCAGGGGGACAAGGGACCATGAAGAAACAGAAATTAATTTCCTTGCTGGGCTGTCGTCGGAGCAGACACCCCATGGCCGTAACGCCCGGAGAAGTCAGCTCCCGCTCAGCGTTCTTGCTCCTCTGGAGCATCGCAGAAGATCCTCGTTATATTTGATTAAGTCCTGGTGCTGCAGGAACCCTGAAGCAGCGACGTGCCCCTTTGCCTTTGCGAGCGCGAGTGGCAAAACCTTGGGTCACCTTTGGATGTTGGGAGAGACTGTGCATCCTCTCTCGGGAAATCATTCCCCAAGACGGGGGCCCAGCATCCACATCCCCAAGAGCATTCCAACCCCGGGCCAGTGACCCCCTCGCTGCTACATGGAGGTGGTAGGAAGAGAAGAGATCAAGCACAGCAGATCCTTGCTCATCCCAGCGTCTGCAACAGCGCTGTCACCCCCACTGCATTGAAAAATATATTAATATAAATCTCCCAGCCCATGGTCTGTGTTCCCCAAAGCATGAGCTCAGCGTAAAACTATGCTGGTTTGAAGAAATCCCCCAAACAAGTGTATAGGGGCTATTTTATCTGGGTGGGGACAGTTTGATGGGCAGTTTTCAAGCCCTTCCCCACAGCAAGACAAGGTTTGAGCCCCAACACCATCCCCAGCATCTGCTCAGAGGCCACTTCCATGCTTGAAAAAATGCCCACCCCACACCCAATGCCAACTGGGACCCTAATGGAAGCTGGTAGATGGATCCTGCTTGCAAATGCCGTAGATGGAGATGCCCAGCCTTGTAGCCCAGTAGGATGCATCAGGGACCATCAACCTGCTGAGCTGGCCGTGGTATGCAAGACGCCGAGGCTCAACATCTCCTTCTCTGCAAGCCAGGACCGATGGATGAAAAACCTGCCCCCAGAGTGGAAGCCTCCAAGCTGGGTGGTGCAGGGAAGAGGACAATATTTGGATGGACCTCAATGCACACAGATGGCCACAAACAGGTCCAAGAGGCACGGGGCATTACAGAATCACAGAATGGTTTGGGTTGGAAGGGACCTTTCGAGGCCATCTAGTCTACCCCCCCCTGCCATGAGCAGGGATATCTTCAACCAGAGCAGGTTGCTCAGAGCCCCATCCAACCTGGCCTGGAATGTTTCCAGGGATGGGATATCGATCACCTCTCTGGGCAACCTGGGCCAGGGTTTCATCTCCGTCAAAGTAAAAAAATTCTTCCTTATGTCCAGACTGAATCTCCCCTCTTTTAGTGTAAAGCCATCACCCCTTGTCCTGTTGCTAGAGGCCCTGCTAAGAAGTCTGTCCCCATCTTTCTTCTAAGCGCCTTTTAAAGTATTGGCAGGCTGCTCTAAGGTCTCCCCAGAGCCTTCTCTTCCCCAGGCTGAACAGCCCCAGCTCTCCCAGCAGAGGGGTTCCAGCCCTCGCATCATTGCCGTGGCCTCCTCTGGCCCTGCTCCAACAGCTCCAGGTCTGTCCTGTGCTGAGGGCTCCAGAGCTCCATTATGGCCAGAGATCTTGGCTTTCTCCTTTAAAAGGAAGCAAAAAAATGAAAGATGGATGCATGAAAACGTGGCGGGTAGGAGAGCACCGGGGGTCCTGCAGGCAACCGGCCAGATCCATCGTTGGATGGGTTTCCCTTCATCTGCCCAGAGGTTGAACCGCATGGGCAAGGAGGGAACTAGAGGGGTTAACAGACTCCCAGCCAGAGATATTCGTGGCACCCAGAGTTCGTGTAAAGTTTCATACAGGGACCCTTTTCTAAATTCTTTCTGTCATGGGAGAAAACATTGCAACTGTTTAGTCTGCAGGGAGGTGGTGGCTCTAGCCCAGCACTCAACGTCGTTGAGCAAACACGCTGGAAAGCAAAGGGGCTGACAACCCTCTTATCTCCTCCACCTGCTTTTCACCCCGGCTCTCCCACCGCGGTGGCCAAGCATCCGACGGGCAGCAGGTACCGGAGCTCCCTGCTGGAAACGCCGCTCCGGGCTCCCTGCAACTGGGGACGAGCGACCACCGAAAGCCGGGACTTGGAGGTGAAGTATCAGTCTGCTAAAAAATGTTATTTACACAAAAGAGCTCAGAAAAATCTTTCTCAGGGGCTAGTATTTACAAATCCTAAAAAGCCAGGGAGCTTCTTCTATAGTAAATGTTGTATTTTGGCTTTTTAAATTTTTTTTAAATGGATATAAAAGATGCATTAATCTTTTCTGCTCATCCCCTGAAGCACGCAGGTACTGAGCACCCTACAATGTCTCTGAAGCTGCCCATCCGTGCTGGAAAAGCTGAGATTATGGAAAAGAGCTGCAGAAAACAACATTAACCTGTGCAAACCCTCAATCCCTCCAAACTTTCTATCTCTACAGTGTTGGTTTTGGATGCTCGGTGAGGGGGGAGAGTATGGGGGGGGACACCCCACGGGTGGCAGCACCACTGATGAGGCAAGAGGACACATCACGATGGGGTGGTATCATCCCGTTCCGTACCAGTATCAACTCCAGCCAGGCGTGGGGCAGGGACCTGAAACACTCTTCTCGTGCGTCTCATTCCTCACCCGCCGCGTATCCTCTGGCTCCTCCACTCCTGTGACTCGTCCCACCAAAGCCACTTCACGCTATCATTTTGCATTTGCTTGTTTAAGTGTCAGCAGCAGGAAAAGACGAAGCTGTGCAAAACGATACCCACAGGAGAGGTAACAGGGATGCGGACTCCATGGGCAGCATCAGTTCTTCAAATCCAGATTTTGACAGGTAGGTACACGCAAAAACATCCAGCGGTGAAAAAAAACAAGCCTAAGTCTGGCCGGGGGATGCTGAGGGTGCCCGTGCTGTGACACCCATGCTGCAGACCGTCCCTCTGGGTGCCACCGCGGCAGGCCAGCTATAGAGACCAACCAAAATGTGCCCAGGGCAGCCTGTGCTTGAGCACATCAATCAAGCCCACCCAGCTGGAAACCAAATTTGGTACAAATTCTTACGGCTCAGCTAGAAATCCTTAAAAAAAAAGTAGATATTTCCTGCTGGCGAGCACAAGAGCATCCCCCGTATCCCATGCACCCTCAGCTAAGTGGTGCCAGGGATGGGAAAAGCACAAGCTATCCCATTTTCCTCCCTTCGCAGGAAAGAAAAAGAGGTGCTGCCCTCTCCAACGTCCTTCTACCCAAACCCCAGCTCTGGGCTGACACTGGCACCTGCTCCGGCCTTGGCTCGGGAGGTGACGTCCCCGGCATCTGCTTCTCCAGCATGGTCCTCTGCCAGAAGGATGCTTCATCCCCTTAGCAAAGCAACTGGGCGTCCTGGGGGGGGGGGGGGTTGCAGGATGGGTCCCAGGCAGGACGATGCATTGCAGAGTCCCAACAAGCCTCCGAAAATCCTGTTTCCAGGCGAGGTGAAGAGAAACAGCTAAGAGCAGGGCTGGGGATGGCTGCGGGTACCGGCAGCAGGGATCTTCCAACCCTGCAGCATCCCGAAATCCCCATCCTCAGGTCGGCTGCAGGAGCCTGAGCTGGATTTATGCCGGAGCAGATAGTCTGGCAGGAGGGTGCCTTATGCCAGCTGAGTGCCTGGACTGGCAGGAACACGGCTCCTGCATCCCCGGGGTTGGATTTGAGCCTTTTGGGTGCAAATGGAGAGCCGGAGCTGATGCCTGTCCAGCCTGGTCTGAGGGGATCTCCACGCTGAAATGCTCCCCCTGCCTCCAGTGTAGCAGGTGGAGGGGGTCCTCAGGCATTTCCTCACCTCTCAGTCAATGGATAAATGGATTTTGAGGCTTTTTGAATTTTGCTGCCTCTCCTACCAAAGCCCCAGGGGGATCTTTCGTAGCCCCGAGCATCCTCACCGCCCCCAAGCAATGGCTGGGAGCAGCTAGGAGCCCACCCCATGGGTGGCCCGGAGCTGCAGGCAGGGTGCAGGCAGGCTGTGCAGGCTGCAGGCAGGGTGAAGGCTGCAGTCTCCACCTAGAGCCCAGCAGAGCCTCTGCTCCACGTCGCAGCCCACGCACAGGGCGTGCAGGGGTCCCACCACCCAAAGACACCTCCCCCCCGGTCTGAACTCGGCTGTGTGCTTTTAGCAGGCAGCAGCTCAGCCAGGGATGCTCCCGACATCGCTCGCCGCTAGCATGCGGGACCGAAAGGAACCTCCGCCGAGTCCCAGCACCACTGGGAGATGCCCAGACAGGTGCCAGCGGAGATGAGGGGACACCAAGGACCATCCCTGCGGTCACACCACGCACCAGGGCTGGTCCTCACCATGGCCTTGCAGCCGCGGCCCCTCCAGGATGAAAAGGAGCCAGGAGAAACCACACACAACTGATTTACAGAGTTAAGGGGATAGCTATTTTTTTCACGACACCTGAGCATTGCAATATAAAAATCTTACCAGCACATTGAATTCAAGTCAAATATGCCACTCTTTAAGGCTTTTTTTTTTCCCAATTTATTCCTGCTTCCCATCCATCTTTCAACTGCATGATGCCCTGTGACTCAAAACTAAACACCTCTGTGCAGAGCCACGAGCACGGCCGCGTCGGATGGACTCCAGCCCCCAGAGCGGGGACGACCCCCTTTGCATCCCCTGTGATGCCCACCGGTACGTCGGTGGCCCTATGGGCTGCAAGCCCTGAAACCCACCCCTGGGCTGGGGCTGAGGACTGATGCACAGTGCAATCCCGCAGTCGATTTGAGGTCTGGCTCCACTATTCCCAGCTCGGAGGGCTCCTAGTGCTTGTGGGACACAGCTCCTGTCCCCATCCCCTCCGTCCTATCACTGGGAAATGTTGCCTTTTTTTTTTTGCACTCCATTAAAACCCCAGATCTTGGGTTAAACCCCTTTTCATGCTCCATTCAACCCCCTCTCCTCTCACCATCACCCCCCGAGGAGGCGACGCCCGGCGCTCCCTCGCCGCGTTCCCGCGTCACGGAAAGCCTGCGAAGGAACAGGACGGCTCCTCCAGCTTGGGAAAAGCGGCAAGTTTAAAGCACGCCGCTCGATATTTAATCCGGGGTTCTCCGATAACTCACAGACCCGCGTGGGACCTGCCTGCCAGCGGCTCCCGGAACCTCGGCGGCGGAGCCGAGCAAGCGTTATTACTACGGGCAGACGGCGATGGCTTGGCCAGACGCACGGGTAACGACGGGGCCAGCTCTAATTGATGCCCAGCTCTGCCCCTTCACCTGCCAGCGCGGGCAAGGTGCCAGCCTGCTCCCCTGGCTCCCTCTCCTGCCTGCTGCCAACACTTGCACGGGTTACCTTTAGCCCCGGGATAACTACGCAAAATAGGAATTAAAAAAAGAATGATAAAAAAATAAAAATAGAAAATCATAAAAAGAATAAAATAATAAATAATAATAAACCCTGTTACAGAATTACAGAGCATCTTCAGAGACACAATTTGGGGCCAATGAGAAGGAACGCTTCTCCTTCCCGCTCCTTTTCTCCGCGCTGGAGAGCAGGAGGATGCTCCTCAGAGCCACCCGCAGGGCCGCGCTCCCCGTCCCCCTCCGAGCCTGTACATGCTCTCCGTATACATGCGTGTGCATGAATTTAGAATTGCCCTTGAATTCCCTGGGCGTATAGAAAATAAATCCCATCTGCACATGGCGGGGGGGAACCTCATTGCTCTCTACAACTGCCTGAAAGGAGGTTGTAGTGAGGCGGGTGTTGGTCTCTTCTCCCAAGTAACTAGTGATAGGATGAGAGGAACCGGCCTCAAGTTGAGTCAGGGGAGGTTTAGGTTGGATGTTAGGAAAAATTTCTTTACTGCAAGAGCGGTCAGGCATTGGAACAGGCTGCCCAGGGCAGTGGTGGAGTCACCATCCCTGGAGGGGTTCAAAAAAATGTAGATGTGGCACTTGGGGACACGGTTTAGCAGGCACGGTGGTGTTGAGTTGATGGTTGGACTTGATGATCTTAGAGGTCTTCTCTAACCTATGATTCTACGATTCAAAGCTGCATTTAGCAGGCAGCTTTCGCTGGTGAGCCCCACCGCGGTTTACAAAACCAGGACAACGCTGTCAACATCAGCGCAGAAATGTAAGGAAAAAGGTCGCCAAGCTCTGTAAGTTCCTGCAAACCCCCAGACGAAGGTGTTTAGTCAAGGGCAGCGTCATTTGCTGTTTCTCTGCCTGTGGTGGGCACCTGCCTGGCTGGCAGAGCCCACGCACACCTCAGCTCTGAGGTTCACCACCGAGATAGCCTTCATGCCCCGAGAAGAGCAGTAGGGAGCAGCTCCAACCAAGGAGGATTTCCCCATTGAGTCACCACCTCATCATAGGAAAAGCTCATCAAACTCTTCTTCTGGAAGAGAGACCAAAGGCTGTGACATTGGGCTTGTGCACAGATCAAAGGGATGGACATGGTGCTGCTCTGTGGAGCTGAGCGAGCCAACCCACACCACTGCAGCACTCCGGACACGCACACTTCTGGCCTTGGGTTTTGCTCCAGGGACCATGGGACCTTCTTCTCCCCCAGCCTTTCAGTGAAGCAACCTCTCTGATGTCTCCTTGGTAATACCTTATCCAAAAGACCAGTGGTACCACTGTGTTTTCTGTGCACGAACTGGACCATCTGTAATTAAATTTAATTAAAGCCAGCCACAGAAAGAGGGCTGATGGGTTTTACAGTCAATGCTGGACATGGTGCGCAGGTCAGATGCTCTCCAGCCGTGCTCAGATCCTCCTGCCTCCACCTCTGTCAAATCACAAACCATTCCTCACCAATGACCCACACCTTAATCACGTTAAGGAGGGAAAAAAAAAAATATCTGCCTTTCGGTATTAACCACATGTATTACTTCCATGTCCCCGTCCCCACAGTATCCCCTTGGTGTCTTTATTCTCACAACTCCTACAATGCAGAAAGTGCTGCCATCACTGGGAGGTTAAGTCATTTGCTCACATAAAGAAGCCAACTGCAGGAAAGGAGGGATTTCAGCTCATTCCTCCCAAATCCTTGTGCTCATCACAGAAAACGCTTTCCTCTGCACCCTGATTTAACAACGGGAATCAATCAATTCTCCAGTACTAAATGCCACAACATCTACATCCCAAGAAGGGATTCAACCTAAATTTTCCTCTTCCATTCTCCACCTGGGCTAACAACAGGAGATTTTTGGCCACCTTCCTGTCTGACCCCCTCCAAAAGCAGCCACACCAATCATCTCAAACCCAGCCGAGCCCACCGAAACCCAAGCCCAACCTCTGCCAAAACCCACGGGACGTGACTCGAGTTTCTACGGCCCAAGCGAAGCACAGCACTGACCCAAGGAAAGGCCATTTCTGGAGCACCAAGAGATCGAACCAAGACGACGAAGAAAGCTTGCGTGGGTGCGCGATAGGGTACACATTAGGATGTGCACTGGGGTGTGCAATAGGATATGCATTTGAGTATGCAGTCAGGTATGGATTAAGGTATGCAATAGGATGTGCATTAGGATATGAAGTAGGGTATACTTTAGGGTATGCGGTGGGGTATGCCGTAGAGCATCCAACAGGGTATGCAACAGGGTACGCATTAAGGTATGCCATAAGGTATGCAACAAATGGCCCAATGACATACCCCAGGCCGCAGGGTGTACAACAGGGTGTGCAACAAATGGCCCAACAACATACCCAAGGCTGTAGGGTGTACAACAAATAGCAGTGACGTAGCAGGCTCTGACCACACGCCGGCGTGTGCTCTACTGCTCCGTGTCGAGGTGTTCATTTCGTGGTGGGTTGGTTGGTGGTTTGTTTTTTTTTTTATTAAAAGAAGGTATCAGCCTTCTGTTTGATGTGTTGTTGGCCGTGGTTGCTAAGGGGAGCAGTGTACGATTACAGCCCCAGTGATGTCCACTCTAATAATACACTTGGCTCTGCATAGCTCAGATGCAGACACAGCTCTGCTATAAAGAGCACGGCCCTTTCAACAGAGGAAAACTCCAACTTATGTTACATGGGAAGGGTTTGTTGGCACGCTGCTTAACACCTTCCCACCAAAAAAAAAGCAGCTCCCAAGCCAGGACAAGCCAGTGAGTGAAACTATGACAAGCAAAAACCTCTCACCGGAGACATACTTTCAATTTATTAGTTAACAAGGTATTTCTAGAGGGGTGAGGAAACCATACATGTGTCCACCAAGACGTGCCTGCAAGCCTCCATCTGCCCAAACTCCCTGGGACCAGTTCAGCCAGGTCCATGCCAAGGGCCCACGCAGCCCAAAATTGCTCCTTGTACCAAACTCAATCAGCAGAAAATCAAACCCAATTAACGCCCCCCAGTGCCCAGCCCTGAAACGGCAGCATCTCTCCAGCCTGACCAGCCACCCACCCCACGTCTCCCCTTTCCACGTCTCCCTTCAGCATCCCGGAAGGTTCGCAGCACCCAAATTCAAGACTCGGCCAAGATTTGGGAAAAAAAACACGTAAGCAAGGGATAAACTCAAACCAGAGATGTCCTGATAGATGCCCTTAGAGCCCAAAATGGTGCAACATTGGCCGGGGGGATGCTCTTTAGAGGAGCTGCCGGCAGGGAGGGGGATGACGTGACAGCATTCCCATGCTGGCATCTGTTTCGGGATCAAAATAAGTCCCCCGAGAAAAGCTGTGAACACGCGCAGCTCCCAAGCGCGAGCACCTTGTCAACAGCTGAAAATATAAGAGGAGCCAGGTTAAAAAGCCAGTTTATTCAGTTTCTTGCCTGTTCTGTGGGAAGAGATACGATTCAGTGAAAACCCCTTGCTGCTCGTTTTAAGGTCCGGCGGGGTAGAGGGATGCTGGCTATAGGTACCGGCACGCTGGCAGGCTGGCTCAACGGGTTAATGCATTAATTTATAAGATCCTCTGGTGGGGCTGAGCTGTTGCCATCGCAGTGCCCACAGAAAGGGACAAACAAGCCCCTACAAAACAGGAGCATCTGCTGGGAGCAGAGGGTGGGGGGGGTGGTGAGCGGTCCAGCCCCAGGCGCCAGCAGCCTGGGTGAGGGGGGGGGGGCAGGGGGATCACGTTGACCCCAATTTATCACACCCCGGCAGAGTAATTCCCCAGCTCGCCGGTGCCCGGCGAGCCGAGCTCCTTACGTCCGGGGATCGGATTAGTCTGAAAGGTGCTAGAGAGACATAAATCCAGCTCTGGAGGAAGCGTTTTACTGAAGATTTTTTTTTTTTTTTAATTAAGGGTAAATTATCTAGAAATGGCTGATGAAAAATATCTGATGGTGGATGGGCCAGGACTGGAGCTGGGTAATGTTCTATCATTAACCATATATCCTATTGATATATCAACATTATCTCTCCAACCATCAATATATCATATTCCTATATTAATTTATCAATATGATATCCATATTACTCCATAATATCCATATATTATCCAATATACCATGCTGATATTGATAATACATTGTATATCAAGACCATCAACCCCTTATTTCACATCAAGGCAACTGCGATGAGGTTTTTGTGCTTCGTACTTGGGTCTGTCTCCAGCCAGGGCTATCAAGCCTGAATGCATCACAAAAAAAAATCCCAGTTTAGGGCTTAACCAAAGTATTTAATGAATCTGTGGGAATATACCTGCTTATTTTGGTTGGAAAAAGAAACTGTGCTTGGAGAAAGTAAAAATCCTTTAATATCAGAAAGGAAACGTTAAATTATTTCATTTCACATAGCACTTTGCTTCTGACCTGTGGTGAACTGTCACCTTCTGCCCCACCAAGACATTTCTGAAAGATGTGCAGCCTGAGGCTGAGCAAATCCCTTTTGTATATTTTTCTACGCTCCAGCAGCAGAACTCAGTCACCCGCACACCCTGCTCAGTCTCTGCATTGAATTTCTTCCCAGCTTTCCACAATGGACATCACGCTCCCATCACACCGAGACTGGCTACATGTTCCTGGAAAGCACTTTGGGACTCTCCGGAGATATGAGATATATTATTTATCCTATATTCACGCTATGAGGAGCTGAACACAAAGCCAGTTATTTGACATGATGCTGCAGTATAAAAATCAGTCTACGATTCTATGATTCTATTCTATGACTGTGTTGGTAGGGGTGGAAATGCTGGGGCAAGAGAAGAAAGGAAGTTGGAAGAGTCCTCCCTAACTCAGGAGGACTGCCATCATCCTCAATTTTTGGCTAACAGCCTGCTGCTCCCAGGCCATCACTCCTGGACTTTATTTTGGATTTCTTCGCATCACTCAGCCAAACAGGGGAAGACACAAGAGTGAGCTGGCATGGGAAGAGCAGGATGCGCAGAGGATTTAGAGCCCCCTCTCAGCCCCTTGCTGCTAAATCTGGGACTGCTGCTGACTGCAATTTATCCCCTCTTGCTTTATAATCGCTTTGGAAATAAATTGATTGGGAAAAAAAAAAAAAATCACTGCTTGGTACATGTGATGGGGAGATGTAGGTGCTGCCCATGGGCTTTGAGGGGGGAGAACGGAAAAGGAGCAGGTGCAGGGAAAGATGCTGGGTTTGATACGCACCCAGAGCAATGAGAGAAGCAAAACTGGTCCAGTGACTTTGCAGAACCATCTTCGGTTACATTAAATATTAATTTTCATTATTTTATTTTGCTCCTTTTTTTCCCCTGCTTCCCGTGTTGCCCCAACGCCAGCTCAGCCCGCACAAGGTACAGGCAGCCAGGCACAGCATCCAAGGCATGATCTACAACAAGAGTAAGAAGGGCGAGAAGATGTGTCAAACTGGAGCGATGCTGGGCACCAAACGTGTGGAGAACAGAGAAATGAAACGAGAGCTTTGTACATGCCGCAGATGACACGCATGTGTGAAGGAACGGCCAAATGGAAACCCATATTAAATTAAGGATGGCAATTCATGGTTTCAGCTCTACACATCCTGTCTCCAGAGAGGCAGAAAGATGGAGCTCTGTGTGACACCCCCCTCAGAAAAGTAACTCCCCTCTTTGACAGCGGCACTACAGCAAAACATGCTACCCCAGCAGACCGCGGGCAGGTGAGGACAGTCCTGTTTGCCCATCATCCACCATTCTCATAGACCAGTTATCAGAGCCACTGCTTTTTGCTCCCCCGTAACTTTGCTGTCGCTGATGGTTTTGGAGCAGAACAATCAACCAGTGCTGTGTACACCAATAAACAAATCACTCAGAAAAATTAGCAAATACACAAATTACTTCTGAGTTGCATACAGAAACCAGGAATGATCCCTTCAGCCAGGTGATGCAACCAGACTGCTCAGGGACTACAACTTAACTTGGTATCTCTGGTGCCAAGATGGACTTAGATTAACTGGGAGGAGTGGTAGATACACCAGAAGGCTGTGCTGCCATTCAGCGTGACCTGGACAGGCTGGAGAGTTGGGCAGAGAGGAACCTGATGAAATTCAAAAAGGGCAAGGGCAGGGTCCTCCACCTGGGGAGGAACAACCCCATGCACCAGTACAGGCTGGGGATGACCTGCTGGAGAGCAGCTCTGTGGAGAGGGACCTGGGTGTCCTGGTGGACAACAGGTTGACCATGAGCCAGCAGTGTGCCCTGGCTGCCAAGAAGGCCAATGGGATCCTGGGGTGCATCAAGAAGAGTGTGGCCAGCAGGTCGAGGGAGGTTCTCCTTCCCCTCTACACTGCCCTAGTGAGGCCCCATCTGGAGTACTCTGTCCAGTGCTGGGCTCCTCACTTCAAGAAAGATGAGGAGCTGCTGGAGAGAGTCCAGCGGAGGGCTACAAGGATGAGGAGGGGACTGGAGCATCTCTCCTACGAGGAAAGTCTGAGGGAGCTGGGCTTGTTCAGCCTGAAGAAGAGAAGGCTGAGAGGGGACCTTATAAATGCCTACAAATATCTGCAGGGTGGGTGTCAGGAGGACGGGGCCAGACTCTTTTCAGTGGTGCCCAGTGACAGGACAAGGGGCAAAGGGCACAAACTGAAGCAGAGGAAGTTCCAGCTGAACACGAGGAAGAACTTCTTCCCTCCGAGGGTGACGGAGCCCTGGAACAGGCTGCCCAGGGAGGTTGTGGAGTCTCCTTCTCTGGAGATATTCAAGACCCGCCTGGACAAGGTCCTGTGCAGCCTGCTGTAGGTGACCCTGCTTCGGCAGGGGGTTGGACTAGATGACCCACAGAGGTCCCTTCCAACCCCTACCATTCTGCGATTCTGTGACTTTGGCCAAAAAAAGCCACAAAGATACTCCACTGGAAGATCCTCCAAGTTCACTTCTCTTCACGCCACGGGGATGCTGCCACAAGCAACCCACTCATTGCGCAGATGGCCCTGGCGTGAGATAACCATATTTCCACATACAGCTCATAATTTTATCTCATTACCTGCAACATGTTGAGGAGCAGACTTCGGAATTTGGTTCCTTCCACCATGAAGAGGGCCATTTTGTCACAGAGCTTTGCTGCTGTGGAAGCAAAGCTGCGGTCCGTCACTGCTTTCTGGTAGATGGTCTTGACTATCTCCCCCAGCATTTCCTCAGAGTTGGTAGAGTTCTGGGCTTCCTCCATGAAGCTGGTGAGCTTGGAGTCAACGTCGCTGCTGTTGTTCCTCATGCTGTTGAGGATTTCAATTAATTTGTCCATTTTGTTCTTTTCAGGATTAGTGGTTTCCACTGTGACTTCGTCCTGGTCCGTGAAAAGGGAAAGACAAGGCATCTGTTACACAAGGAAAAAACAGACATATCAGCCCTTGTCCTTCCACAAAACAGCAAAGGAGGAAGGGGATTGGGGAGGCATATAAACAGACATAGAAAAATCAAAGCATCTTTTACAGGCACAATAGTCTTATTTCAGCATTGAAAACCACAAGCAGAATGAGTCCCGCTCCAGAAACATTCTCTTTCTCCATTTCCCACAGCACTCAATCACAAAGTCCTCCCCCTTGGCTCAGGGAGAAGACGTGCTCTAAGGCCCCGAGCTAGGGTGCCAAGGTCTGATCACCCCTGACTGCCTTCCAGGAGTGTCTGCAACATGGTGATAATGGACATTTTTTTGCCTCTATTTTGAAAGCACACTGATGTTTGCAAAATGCTCAGATAAGTCCTACAAAAAATGTCTACTTTTAAATATATATTTATATTTAATATATATTTAATGACCTAAATTGAGATAAAAAATGTCACATGATCCCAGCGTTAGAAAAAACTCTGAACTTTTCCATCTCTTGACTGTTACACTTCTTTCTTCATGTCTTTACCACAGACTTTATCGCCACTTTTCATCATTTAATGATGCATTTGTTCCTTTCCCCCAGCATAAGGCATGCGTGCTGCTTGCTATGGTCTGCTCCCTTCTCCTCCTCTAGCTCAATCTTCAAATGTGCTATACAATACAAACCTGTAGCAATTTTTCAGACAACCCCACTGCCAACTGGCAGCTGGAGTTGTCCAAAACTTCCATCAGGAGACCGGTTGCGTTGACTACACCCACCCAAAAGCGGGTGCTTATGTGAAGTCTTATAAGACTATAAATTTGCAGGGAGAGCATTAAAACAATACTCCGAAAGTCTCTGCTATACTCCCATTGCTTTAAAGAATATAAAAATAACTACCAAAATCTCTTCCTCCCCCTTCATGCCACATACATAAATAGTAAATGCACATGCATTCAAAGGTATACATTTCCAACACGCACTCCCGTGGAATTGTATATATTCAGGTTATTTTTTTCTACACATTTTGGAAATCTCATTGGAGGTACCCCCATGGATGCGTTTTCCAGTCTGACAAAAGAATCTCAAGAGAAAGAATCTGAGTTTCACAGGGGGAAAACGAAGATATCAGCCTCAGATTTCTGAGGAATTTGGAGATGAAGATTGTTTCCAAAAAGGATTTCTCCTCCATCACTTGCATGCAATAGTTTTGTTATTGTTGGGAGGAAGGGGGGAAGATAAGGGCGTTTCAATTCATTGCCGAGATAAACGGGTATCAACTTTTAAGTAGCTGACTCCAACTATTCTGCACTCAAAAGTCAAAACTTAGGACCTCAACCAAGAAGTCAAGCTAAGAGCCTTAGCACTGTATCAATAAAAGGCCTCCTGAAGCAGTGCAAAGACACTTCAAGAGCAGTGCTGACACTGTGAGTTTAAGACAAGTTGGGTGCATTCATGGAAAGGTCCCTTGAGCCCACCCCACCCTTTGTATGGAGAATGGCCAACAGCCAGACTCCTGGAAAAAAGAGAAACTCAACATTTCCCTAAGAAATACCTTTTCTTTTAGTCTCCTCCGCAGCCTGTCTTTTGAAGACTGAAGCAAATTGATCTTGGGTCTTTCCCCAATGCGCTCGTGAATACTGTCTTTCCACTTGATCTCCGACTCCTGGATGTACTGCTGAGACTGCTTGTCCACAGCCTCCGGGCCTCGGTGCGTCTCCACAGGAATATATACCGTGCAGACAGAGGTGTCCTCAATTTTCAAATTCTCAGTCTCTTTGGCGTTTCTGTGTGTTTCTTTGTCGTTGGGCGAGTGCTTCTGGTTGTGGTGCCATCTCCGGTTCTGGCTATAGCCGTGGTGGCCCATCCTGCCTGAGGAGTGAGGGGCCTGGCCTCCTTGGTAGAGTTTCTGGTGGTCTCTGTTGTGTTTGGTGCCACCTTGCTGATGATCTGCGTGCTGCTGAGGCTTGTTCCCACCGGGAAGTCTCTGCTGTCTCCTGGAAAGTCAAAGGAAGATGTTAGTACCACCTTTCCTCCATGGTCTTGTTTGGTCAACGCATCCTCAGCCCTTGGTGGGTGGGCTCTGTAGGTCTCCCTACCACAAAAGGGGAGCCAATTTCTTGGCATTTAACACAACCTAGTACCACCCCACACCTCTAAATCTCTTTCAATAATAGACATATTTCAGCTGAAAGTTTTCATGAACAGTTAGACAACATGTCTTTGGTTCCCAGGAAAATCTCTCCCAGGTTTCTGTGTTGCTTCCATACTAGACCAGGGAAGACCTGGTTAGTCCCAGCTCAACAGGAGGAAGTCAGTCAGGCAAGAAAAGTCAGGAAATGTTTTTTTCTGAAGACCTAAGGAGCTCCCGATACACCTGCCCTGCAGCATTGCTTGCTCCTCTTGCTTACCACCTCTGCTGTACCTACATGACATCGGTTTGCATCATTTTAAGCATATCAGGAATTTCCAAGAAAGCAAAAAAAAAAAAGCTAAAAAGCACATTTCCAAGTAAAAGAGGTGCCCACACCAAATGGTTTTGTTTGGTCCTTCTTTATGCTTGTCCTTCATCATTGCTATACTGGGAGAGGACACACAGATGGATGAAGAAGCTAAGGACAACGCGTGGCTCCAGCAGCACAGGGAGCCAGTACCAGCACCTTGGGATAGGAGGCTGGGTGAATACATCTCCAAGCAGATAACATGGAAATCCAACAGGCACAAAGAGCAGGCATTGCCTACAAATGGTTTGCTTGAGAGACTGCAATGGCTCAGAAGGGGCGAGCCATGTGCGGGCCGTAACTGGTGACCAAGATGGTAGGTCCCCAGAAAAGCAATGGTCAAAAGAAAGGCAGGCTTTGGCAGCCTCAGATATTTCAGATTTCCACATGGGCTGCAGCATGGCCCTCCTAAGCAGAGAAGGCAGAGCTGGAACACCATCTCCGAGGATGCAGTTAAGATGGCGTCCTGGGTTTGGCCAGGACAGGGTTAATTTTCACCAGAATCCAGGAAGGGACACAGCCGGGCAGGCTGACCCCACCTGGCCAAACAGAGCCGGGTATTCCATACCATGTGCCATCATGCTGGGTTCCAGTGGGGGGCAGTGGGGGAGCAGGAACTCTCTCGCAGCTCGCGAGCACACGGCGCCGGTCCTGTCCAGAAGAACGCCTCTGTGGGGTCGTGCGGTTTGTTCTGTGTATTCCCCTTATCTGTATCGTCGTCGTTCCTGTTTCCCTCTGTTTGCTGTTCTGTTAAACTGCCCTTATCCCGACCCACCAGTTTCTGCCTGTTTCTTTCCATTCTCCTCTGCACGCTGGCGGGGGGAGGGGTGGCCGCGTGGCACTTTTGTTGCCAGCGGCAGCCGAAACCAGAACAGATGGAGATGGGCCTGGTGTTGGCTGCCTTCACCCAGGACGGCGCAGGGTTAGCACTAAGCACGGCAGCAGCTCCCTGCCTGCTTGCTGCCTTTTTAACACTCAGTATTGGCTCTGAGAGCACGCGGGATGCTTTAACGCTCAGCTCCTTACAAGGCTGCTGGGAGCAGCACTGGAGGCTTCCAAAGGCCATCTCCCCAGCATTGTCCCCTGAAACAAGGAAACAACCGTGAGCACTGCGCTGACCACACCAGTCTGCATCTGTACTGGTTGTGTAGCCATTATAATCCCTCTGCTCAGCCTCATCCCTTACCCCAAACCCCAACTCTGCTCAGATAAATACCAGCATTTATTTTAAACCCCTTGCATAGCAATTAATTTTATTTTCATCATCTGCACTGCTCAGCTAAATACATTCGGACGAAGGAAGCGGCCATTCATAAATACATTTCAATGGACTGTGGCTAAACAGTCCCCAACCCTGCTGCCAAAGCTCTCTGCCCATCTGATTTGTATTCCTTGGCACCCCCAGGAGTTAAAACCTATTTTCTGCAGCCAACTGGCTCTTCACCTTAAAGAGCAAGGGCTCATGTTTGGTGAACACAGGACGAAGAGGCTCGTTCATGGTGGCAGTGGAGGGAGTTGGTGTTTAGTCTCAGACCACCAGATCCGTGTTTTTTTTTTTTTTTTTTTTTTTTTGCAAGCTGAATGGCAGAGAATTAAAAGAGAAATAGGAGATGGGGGAAGCTTTCCTGTTTGCTGGAGCTTACAAGCATTTTATGAGTACAGATTCTCCACATCAAGTTTTCCTGGCATTTCTTTGTTTCCTCTCAGTAACGCAATCGCATAAACCGCTCTGTAAAAAGCGACACTTATTAAAAGGGGAGTGTCAAAATAAAAGTTAGTTAAAACCCTTATCTAGGATTAAGTCCCCGCATGCTTGAGCGTGCAAGAGTTTTGCTGGTAGAATTCAGCATTTGCTTTCTGTGGTTTCGCTCTCCTCTCAAATATCTGAGTTTAACTGTTTGGGTGCACTTTCAGCCTTGGGTTATTAGCCAGGCAGGCTGCTACTGTATTTAAGTTGCAAATGTTGCACAGAAATTAAAGTTGCACACAGACAGAGCTTTAATTTGAGCAGCGGGAAGGCAAGATGCCTGGAAACGAGCTGGGAACCAACCTCCACTGTAAATTCCTGTGAGAAATGCATGCAGGGACATCATGATATTCTAAACCAAACCGTTTCTGCTTAAGGGCTGCAAAAGAAAAAAAGGCTTCAGATTCAAAAAGCCCCACTTCAGCCACCATGGAATGTGTAAGATTGATCGGTTTGGGGCTTTTGCAACAGGAGAGGGAGAGGACAGGCAGCTCCGTCCCCGTACAGCACGGCTAAAAGGCAATATCCCCACAGCAAGGGGCTGAGCCAACGCAATGCCAAGCTCTGCAGTCACTGACCACAGGATGGAAAACACCAGAGTTAAACAAGTTGGGGGGGGGGGGGGGGGAACCACCACCACCAACTTGCAGGAAATAAGAGGCAAAGGAAGGAGAATGGCAAACAAGAAGCAACGGCTGTGACTTGGCAGCAGGCTGGGGTCTAGATGATCATCCAGCATTCAGGCAAGGACTTGTTGTGGTTCTTATCTTCTCAACACCCCAGCGAAGAAAAAAATCCAGAAGAAATAGGACTCTGCAGCGAAAAAGAGCCAAAGCAGGGAGAGCGGGGCCCAGATCTTCAAAGATTTTTGACAGCACAGCATCACAAAGCTGGGGAGGTTGGGATGTCCCATCCTTGCTCTCAGGTGTGCCCAAGATCCTGGGGACACAGAGAGCCACAGGAATGGGCAAGATGGGGACCAGGGCACCCTACCCCACATACCCGCTGCAGGTTGAGTTGATGGAAACAACCTCATGCTTGCCTGAGGGCAGGAGAACAGAGATGGTGGCCTGGGGTGACCTCCAAGCTTAGGCAACCAGACCATGTAGGAACACGAAGGCACTTCCCAGCCTGGGGTTTCAGGCTTGCGACGCTGAAGGGAGGAACAGCTGAAGCTTGAATCACACGGCAAGATCTCCAAGAAAAGGAAGAATTCACCCCAGAAAAATGCGGCAGCTACTGGGAAATCCTTCTTCTGTCCCTCTTGGCTCACCCTTTGCTGTAAGGACACAGCACCTTGTGGGGGATCCTACTTCAGCTACAAGAAGGGGGGGGGGGGGGGGGGGGGGGGAAGTATCTGGAGAGCATACCAGTCTCTTATCATTTGCCTGCATTCTGCCCCTTTACTCCGCTCTCGTGAGACCCCACCTGGAGTCCTGCGTCCAGCTCTGGAGCCCCCAACAGAAGGGCATGGATGTGTTGGAGCGGGTCCAGAGGAGGGCCACAAAGATGATCCGAGGGCTGGAGCACCTCTCCTACGAGGACAGGCTGAGGGAGCTGGGGCTGTTCAGCCTGGAGAAGAGAAGGCTCCGGGGTGACCTTAGAGCAGCTGCCAGTGCCTGAAGGGGCCTACAGGAAGGATGGAGAGGGGCTTTTCACAAGGGTGTGTAGTGATAGGACAAGGGGGAATGGCTCTAAACTAAAAGAGGGCAGATTTAGATTAGATATTAGGAAGAAATTCTTCCCCATGAGGGTGGTGAAACCCTGGTACAGGTTGCCCAGAGAAGCTGTGGCTGCCCCCTCCCTGGCAGTGTTCAAGGCCAGGTTGGATGGAGCTCTGAGCACCCTGGTCTGGTGGAAGATGTCCCTGCTGATGGCAGGGGGGTTGGAACCATATGATCTTTAAGGTCCCTTCCAACCCTGACCATTCCATGATTTCAATTTCAAAGACCAAATTCTGATTCAGCTCAAAACTCCCCTTCACTTCAGTGGGACTGGGGATCAGTCAACATGGAAATAAAGAGACATTCAGAGTCACCAAGTAACTGCAGAAGTTCTAAAAGCCAAGTTTAGACAGTCAGTGCTGCCAAGCTGGAAATAGAATGGCATGGCTTCTGCTATCATTTCTCCACCAATTTTTTTTTTTATTTAATTAATTAACTGAGGTACCTTTCAACAGAATTTAGATCTGACAAATGTCTGCTCTGTCAGAGGAACCTATGCAAACAAATCTAAGGCTTCAGCTGTCTCGGTGATTATCAGTCTACGTGCTCAGAAATACAGGATTCCTGCAAGTTTTTACTACATCGCTTGCTCCCAAGCAAAGGGGCTGGAAGGCACAAGGCTGGGGAAAATAACTCCAGACACATGTACAGCTGTGGTCTAAAACACAGTTGCTCCATCCCGTCAGCCCTGCTCACATCCCCCTGAGTGAGACAAGTTCTCTAAGAGCCCCCACCATTTGTCTGGCATGTGGAGAGCCAGAGGACAACGCGGGGTTATATTCTCCTGGCAGTTGCATGGAGATTTGGTTAGGCAATTCCTGCAAATACCGAGAGGTGAGGAGCCACATCTCCAGCGAGACATCTACCCCACGCTGCAGAGCATCCCATATGGGCAAACACACCGAGATCCCATCTGTGGGATCAGGGATGGGGTGCTCTGGACATCCTGGCTCTTGCTTTTGGAGAATCTGCCTGGACACCATGCTTGTCCTCAATCCCAGGTAGCTTGTCCCTCCCATGGGACAAGCCCTCCTAGGCATGCGAAGCTCCTTCTAGGGGAAGGATGATTTTTTTTTTTTTTTTTTAACAATGAGGGTGGTGAAATCCTGACAGAGGATGCCCAGAGAGACAGTGGAGGCCCCATCCCTGGAAACATTCAAGGTCAGGTTGAACGGGGCTCTGACCAACCTGCTTTGCTGAAGATGTCCCTGCTCACTGCAGGGGGTTTGGACTAGATTGACCTCTAAAGGTCCTTTCCAACCCAAAGTATTCAACAATTCTATAATTTATCCTGCTTTCGGGCATGGTCAGGGCCACCCACCAATTAACAACCAACATAGACTTGCAACCACTTGGCCAAGAAGTTGAGAATGAAGAACGGTGCCATGGCCAAGGTCAAACCTTCTACTTCCCCTTCATCCTCCTGGTGAATGAAAACATTCCTCAGTGCATTTCATGGACAGAAAACTTCTCTCTACTCTTTCTTCTGCCCAGGCAGGATCTCATCTCTGTGCCAGGCCCAGGCATATGATGCTAAGTCTTGGGAGCATCTCATAATCAGCTTTGCTATTACCATGCCTGCAATTAATTACCAATTGCCATTATAAGGCATAGATTAAGATCTGCTGCAGAAATTGGCACTGTGGGACTGTTCATTCCAATGAGGATCCCAGATCCCACTTATCCATGGCATACCCCAACGTTAGAAGAGCAGAGCATCCCCAAGGCACACAGCAACTGTACCTGCGAACGGAGGATGGTGAGGCTGGCTCTATGGGACAAAGGGCCACCTCCATCCACAGAATGACAGAATCACAGAATGGTAGGGGTTGGAAGGGACCTCTGTGGGTCATCTCGTCCAACCCCCCTGCTGAAGCAGGGTCACCCACAGCAGGCTGCACAGGACCTTGTCCAGACGGGTCTTGAATATCTCCAGAGAAGGAGACTCCACAACCTCCCTGGGCAGCCTGGGCCAGGGCTTCGTCACCCTCAGAGGGAAGAAGTTCTTCCTCATGTTCAGACAGAACTTCCTGTGCCTCAGTTTGTGCCCATTGCCCCTTGTCCTGTCACTGGGCACCACTGAAAAGAGCTTGGCCCCATCCTCCTGAAACCCACCCTTCAGATATTTATAAGCATTTATTAGGTTCCCTCACAGCCTTCTCTTCTTCAGGCTGAACAAGCCCAGCTCCCTCAGCCTCTCCTCGTAGGAGAGATGCTCCAGTCCCCTCATCATCCTTGTAGCCCTCCGCTGGACTCTCTCCAGCAGCTCTTCATCTTTCTTGAACTGGGGAGCCCAGCACTGGACACAGTACTCCAGATGAGGTTTCACCAGGGCAGTGTAGAGGGGAAGGAGAACCTCCCTTGACCTGCTGGCCACACTCCTCCTAATGCACCCCAGAATCCCATTGGCCTTCTTGGCAGCCAGGGCACACTGCTGGCTCATGGTCAACCTGTCGTCCACCAGCACATCCAGGTCCCTCTCCGCAGAGCTGCTCTCCAGCAGGTCCACCCCAAGCCTGTACTGATGCATGGGGTTGTTCCTCCCCAGGTGCAGGACCCTGCATTTGCCTTTTTTGAACCTCATCAGGTTCCTCTCTGCCCAGCTTTCCAGCCTATCCAGGTCACGCTGAATGGCAGCACAGCCTTCTGGTGTATATCTACCACTCCTCCCAGTAAGGTGTCATCAGCAAACTTGCTGAGGGTACATTCTAACTCTTCATCCAGGTCTTTGATGAAGAAGTTAAACAAGGCTGGGCCCAGTACTGACCCCTGGGGGACACCACTATTTACAGGCCTCCAACTAGACTCAGCGCCGCTGATGACAACCCTCTGAGCTCTGCCATTCAGCCAGTTCTCAATCCACCTCACCGACCACTCATCCATCCCACCTTCTTTTTGAAAATCCCACAGTAATTTTCCATTGAGGGAGGGAAATTAAACAAAACTCTTTGAGACACCACTAAAAGAGTTAAATTCCGAGACTGACAGCAACTGGGTTCTTCACCACTGTACTAGCGAGCTGCCCTGAGAAGGGAAAGGGCAGGAAGAAGCAGAGTCCCCCAAAACACCCCCTGAACAAACCAACATCTCCAGGCTCAGACTTTCTGAACCAAGCACTTCACACACCGCAAAACCTGGCAACAAAACCATCCCTGGCCAGGGACACAGTCGCCAACCAGCACGGCTTGGAGAGAGGTACCCCACCAACCCTGCCAGTTCCTTTGCATCCCACCATCACATCCCCCCTCTCGCTCCATCAGCCATGCAGATTATGTGGCAGTCTTGGGTCTCATAAGTAGGACATGCAGCTCCCCAAAAAGTTGGGCTGGCACCCCTGAGCAGGCGCTGCTGGAGGGATTTACCATCAGCACTTGCTTTGGACACCTAAGGGACATCGAGGTCCACACTGGAAGGCCTGAAGGATCCCAGTATGGAGCTGGTGCAATTTTACAGCATTTAAAACTGATCCTGGAGGTCTAATTTTGCCCTGGGAGGTCAATGGGAATATTGCTATCAATATAATGAGGAGGAACTTCTGTTCCAGAGGTCTGACTTCCCCCAAAATTATTCTTCACCAAGCCTGCCTCCATTGAAGGCACTCTGATGGTTTATGCGTGTGTATAATAACAACAGAGCACTGCTTTGGTGCGGGGAGCATCACAGTCCAGCTACGGCCATTTTCTATCCTCGCTATGATTGAGAGTGGCAAACACACAAATACGCTTGACAGCTCCACAGAATTTAATCAAAAACCTCAAGACCCCACAGAAAGCAACAACCACCAGCTCCAAGGATGAAGAACATAAGACTTCTGTGTGTTTTCCCTTTGGCTTTCTCTCTCAAACTGGTTTTGCCTGGCTCCATTTTTGTTTGCATTTTTCTCGGATGAGAAGGGAACAAGATGTCATGTTCACCCCTGAAAACAAAAATGAAATTATTCACACTTCTTTTATGCCTTTCTGTCACCAGGACTGAAGTCTATCCTGATCACTAGACCCAGCCCACGCATCTGGACAGACAAGGCATTTTGGAAGCACAGAAAATCCACCTCTCAAAATGGCGGTGATCATGATCTAAAATCACCTTTGAGCAGTTGATATGTAATGTGTGCTTTAGGTCTTACATGTGAGCATCCTTGAAAACATACAATGAACTCTAGAAGACAAGCACAGCCAACAAAATGCTATGAGGATAGAGATGTTTTTGATGAGGCTCACAGCATCTGGCTGCTGGGAAAAGCATTATGAAACCTTCAGATGAGTCTCCTACCTAGGAACAACTCTTCTTGCCATCATCTTTGTCTTGGGGTACAGCTGCTGCAGACAACCATCCCTTGGGCCTGGACATGAGACTTGTCTTCCTTTGCTAGAGATTATTTCATCTGGCCTTTACAACGTAATTAAACTCCCTGTAAACTACCAGGGTAGCACTGATTTTTATGATGAGGGTGGTGAAACACTAGCACAGGTTGCCTAGAGGTGGTCGATGCCCCATCCCTGGGAACATCTCAGCCCAGGTTGGATGGGGCTCTGAGCAACCTCATCTGGTTGAAGATGTCCCTACTCACTGCAGTGGGGTTGGACTAGAGGACCTCTAAAGGTCCCTTACAACCCAAAGCATTCTATTATTCTATGATTGAAGGGCTTTGCACAGAGACACCCGAGGTGATCACACAATAACACATCCAAAAACAGGTGTAGGACTGACATAAAGCACAGTTCATCATACAATGCACTATCTCCTGCTATGGGATGCTGACTGATTTGGCCTTTCCAAACATGGAAACAGACTCTATTTCTCCCTGTGCCTTCCTGCAGCATCCCTTCACACCATTGGTGTCCACTACTTCTCCCACCACGGTGATGGACACCCCACTCACAGGCCCCACCAGATGAGCACCCAGTCAGCAGGCTGTGCTGCAGGAGCAGAGACAGTGCTGCTGGGCTGAAAGGACATGGCACAAAGTCCATTGGAGCAGACTCAGCAAAGCATTGAAGAACAAACTTGCATGCCGCTGAAGGCTAACGAAAGTCCTCACATGCTGCAATGCTTGGCCGCACAGGCTGCTCGTCAGCTATTTTCTTCTAAGCTTCATGGAAACGAATCTTCAGAAGGAATTTAAGTAGCTGTTTTGCAACACCAGCTTGGGAAAGACATCCCAAGTACAGATGGCATGCAAGATAGCTCCAAAACAGCTCTAAATGCTTTGCTGGATCTCCCACAAATCATTAGGGACCTCCAGATGGAGGCCCTTGTTGCACAGAGCGGGCAACCAGCTAGGAAGACACCCCCTGGACTTCAAGGCTGACTGCCCAGACTGGTGTAGAAGTCACTGCAGTGATTTCATGTAGAAATTGCTTGGAAATGGTTCTCTTCATAAACTATGTTACTTGGAATTATGTTTTTGGATTCTTAGCATGCTGTAAACACGATTGCAAAAAATTACATGAACACCATAGGAAAATACAGTGACAAGGAACCGAATCCAGTTTAGTTGAAATAGTTTAAACTTGAAAGACACTGCCATGGTACACAAAGTTTCCCAGAAATCTGCTGAGCACACACACACACGGACCCTGGACTACTGGCAAGAATGTGACTTGAATGAATATAGATTCATCTTTCACTACATTGCAATAAAAGAGCTTATATCATAGACTCCAGCAGCCCCGGCTTTAATTGGGAAAAATTGGGATGATCCACAGCATCTGCGCAACACTGGGAATGGATGGAGCAATGTTGGTTTAAATGAAATAAAGAAGCCTGTTGTCCACTCATGCCCTGGAGGCTGTCACACTAAATAAAGACATTATCAGAGAAAGAGCAGCTACTCAGCACCTTCATGCAAGAAGGACGGGATGCCATCCAGAGGGACCTGGACAAGCTGGAGAGGTGGGCCTGTGTGAACCTCATGAGGTTCAACAAGGCCAAGTGCAAGGTCCTACACCTGGGTCAGGGTAATCCCCGCTATCAGTACAGGCTGGGGGATGAAAGGATCGAGAGCAGCCCTGCTGGGAGGGACTTGGGGGTACTGATAGACGAAAGGCTGGACATGAGCCGGCAATGTGCGCTGGCAGCCCAGAGGGCCAACCGTGTCCTGGGCTGCATCAAGAGAAGCGTGGCCAGCAGGTCGAGAGAGGTGATTCTTCCCCTCTACTCTGCTCTGGTGAGACCTCACCTGGAGTACTGCGTTCAGCTCTGGAGCCCTCAGCACAAGAAGGACATGGAACTGTTGGAGCGGGTCCAAAGGAGGGCTATAAAAATGATCCGAGGGCTGGAGCACCTCTCCTATGAGGACAGGCTGAGAGAGTTGGGCTTGTTCAGCCTGGAGAAGAGAAGGCTGCGGGGAGACCTGATTGCAGCCTTTCAGTACTTAAAGGGAGCCTATAGGAAAGATGGGGACAATCTTTTTAGCAGAGACAGCAGTGACAGGACGAGGGGTAATGGTTTTAAACTAAAACAGGGTAGGTTTAGGCTGGATATAAGGAAGAAATTCTTTACAATGAGGGTGGTGAAACACGAACGGGTTGCCCAGAGAGGTAGTGGAGGCCCCATCCCTGGAAACATTCAAGACCAGGTTGGACAGGGCTCTGAGCAACCTGATCTAGTTAGCAGTGTCCCTGCTCGCTGCGGGGGGGTTGGACTACATGACCTCTAGGGGTCCCTTCCAACCCAAAACTTTCTATGATTCTATGCCTGTTAATAACCCTGGCACCTTCCAAAGCAATCTAGAGACTGGCTTTCCCACAGACGGTCCCTTGGAGACAGACTGCTGCGGCTTTAGTAGGAATAAATGGAAACAAAACAGTTAAATCACCAAAAATAGAGCGTAGTTAACTTTTTTTTTAAATATGGAGATGAAAAATCCCTGGGCGATTTATGTGCCAGCAAAGGTATTAGCTGCATATAATAGATGCAATATTTTTAATACTAATATTTTAGGCTGAGACAAGAGTGGGAATGGAAAGTATTTCCAGTGCCTTGACTTCTTTATTTTGAAAACATCAGTTGCTAACTGGGGTCAGACAGAAATGTTTTTTCTGCAACAAGAGCCCAAACAACTCAAGCTGGCAACTTCTTCATGCACTAATCATGCCAGGAGGCCCTGCAAAGCTTCAGCACATTGCTCCCTCACAGGTCCCCAACGTCCCCAACTTGGGCTGGTAGGGAGAAGGAGCTGGTGGTAAATGCTCCCCCTGCAGAGAGGGTGGCTACTTGCCATGGCCAAAGACTGGAAGTCACCATCCAAACAGTGCTGCCGAGCTTCTTCAAATAGGCCAGATCTCATGGAAAGGCCTCACGTGTCACAGGGGATGCCATAAACGCCTTTTTTACCCAGCAAAAGCATCAACCTCTGCTTGCCCTTACCTCCCAGTTCAGTTGCCAGATAACTTTGGAGAGCAACCTGGTGGCATAAACCCCTCAGTGCTCATTTCAAGCCATCACCAGCAAAGACATATTCTATTTGAAGACTGAAAGCAGGAAAAAGAAACAAGTTATTTCACTTTATATTCCCTCCAGCAACCAGCTGCTGACAACACCTCCATGAACTCGGGCTGGAAAACAACGGGTAGATGGATAAACCCATTTCCAGTACTGAGAAGCTGTGCTGGAAACAGTCCACCAAAGAGAAAGCCATTTCAATATCAGATCGGTTTCCTAGTGCAGAGGAACCTGCTGCTATGTTTCCTTCCCTCAATTCTGGCCAGTTGAAATAGCATCACGTAGATGGTGTTTTGCACTACAGGACACTAAAAGAGCAGCTTTGAAGGACAGTCTCACAGGTGACAGGGTTCACGCATGCAAGGACCTGGTGGCCACGGGTTCACTGCAAGGTCTGCAGTGGGGGAAGGTCCAATGACAGCCCCTTCTCTCCTTTCTGCCTCGGTTTCCTCACAGGGAAAGGGGGGATGCTGAGAGCAGCCCTCTGCCAAAAATGCACTTTGAGGTTTATGGACAACAAAACACTGCAGCGTTGTTTCATTTCTCGCTGCTTTCCCTGGGGACAGCTCTTGCATTGCTTCCCCACAACTCTTCCCACAGCCGATTGGCCCAACAGCACCCTACGCTTGCCCACACAATGAGGACTATCCTGCCAGGTTTGTTACAAATAAATATGACACATCATCAGATACTAAAGCAACACTGACACAACCAAGCTGACCAAAGTGCCCTGGGTGGAGGGCCACAAGAATGACCCAAGAGCTGGAGCATGTCTCCTACGAGGAAAGGCTGAGAGAGTTGGGGCTGTTCAGCCTGGAGAAGAGAAGGCTCCATAGAGACTGTATCATGGCTTTTCAGTACTTAAACAGGGCTTAGAAGAAAGGTGGGGACAAACGTTCTAGCAGGGCCTGAAGTGATAGGACAAAGGGTGATGGCTTTAAACTGAAAGAGGGGAGATTCAGACTGGATATAAGGAAGAAAATTTTTTTAATTTGAGGGCGGTGAAACCCTGGCCCAGGTTGCCCAGAGAGGTGGTAGATGCCCCATCCCTGGAAACATCCCAGGCCAGGCTGGACGGGGCTCTGAGCAACCTGCTCTGGTTGAAGCTGTCCCTGCTCACGGCAGGGGGGTTAGACTAGATGGCCATCAAAGGTCCCTTCCCACCCAAACCATTCCATCATGCTATGATCCCAGAGCAGGCACTGCTGAATGCTTCTGTTGATGGTCCTGCTTTCAGAACAGCAAAACCTGTTTTAAATCCTGAGTCCCACTTCGCTGAACACAACTAAAGAGCTAAGGTAGTGCTCAGTGAGCAGACACAGCCACGTGAGTACTAACCCTCATGACGTGAAAAGAAGGATGGTTCAAAACAAGCAGAAGGAGGTATTGCTTCACATAATCCACAGTTCGACTGCAGAGCTATGCTATAGGAGATGTGAGTACCAGGAGTTTACAAGGGTTCAAAAAGCACATTGCCAGTGTCATGAAAGGAAAATCCATCAGGAGCTGCCAGACACAAAGGTGAGCAAATGTGGTCCTGCAGATCCTCAAAGTGTACATTCCTGGAGAATCATAGAATCATTTTGGTTGGAAAGGAACCTTAAGATCAAGTCCAACCATTAAGAAGAGGAGAGCACTACTGAGAAGCAGCGTTACATGCATACCCTGTTCTTCTCACACTCTTCCTGGTGTTCATTGCTGGTCACCAAGCCAGGTGGTCTAGTATGACCCAGCACAGCTCTCCTCCTGCTCTTACCCATCTCCTGACCAGCTCCAGCACATCTATTTGCAAATGAAGAACTCCTGCCTCTCCACTGATGCAGAACAGCATGGCAGCCATAAGATAGGGCAAGTTGTCTCCCAGCTAGGTGGAGGGGTTGCAGCATGAGGCACTCTGCGCACACAGCCAGTGGCACATGCAGGCAATTACCGCCACCCAGTTCACATGCCGTAATTCATTAAGCCGCAATAATGCAGTCACCCAGTTGAGCTCTTTTAGGAACAAACCACAGAGACAATATTGTCCTCTGGGGACCCGCAGTTTGGAGAATTAATTTAGTGTAATAACTCTCAATGATGCTGCGGACAATCAAACCAAAAGAAACAATGATCTGTCTCGAAATTGCCTGTAACCAACCCCTCGGCTGATACCCTGCTCATCAGCAACCGCAGGAGGGGCAAGTGCTGACTGTTTATTTGGGACTTTCATGCGTATGGACACTCCATCCTTGAGGAACTTCATTGTGAAGGACCACCACTCCAACAAGGGGTTCTTCACCTTGTTTTCTGGGATGCTCAGCTTCAGCCGGCACAGCTTTCTTAGTCACATGGTTTAGCTTTAGGCAGTCCTGCAAAGAGCAGGGAGTTGGACTCCATGATCCTTACGGGATCCTTCTGTCTTGAGATGTTCTTTGATTCCTTTCCAAGACACACATGTGGTTGTTCCTGAAAACATGGCCTGTCCTTTACCACCAGTTCAAAGCTTCTAAATCTTCAGCAGGACAGGGACTATTATTTTTACAGCATTTCTGCTTAGGTGCTTTCAGCTGCCTAGAAGAGTTTTTTTTGCATCGCTACACTCTGAACATTATGATTTAGCTAGATGCTAGTATTGCTGCTCATCACTGCAGGCAAGTACACCACCAGAGACTTACTTTTGTCCTTAGAAAAACCCACTTTTTGGTCCTGAGTTTGCTCAGAATAGCTCTCCCACGAACAGCAGATTTTCACAGCCACCATTATGCTGGCTCAACTCCTCTGCACCCTGCTCAGCATGGACGGCCGTGACATCCCCGGTGGGTTTGGGATGTTCCCTCTGCATCCCCAGAGAGAACCTCTGTGGTGGCTCCAGTAACCCCCATCAGCTCCCAGGAGGGCACAGAGAAGACAAGAGCCTAAGGAGGAGGATGAAGACCTGATATCCAGATGCTGCTCCACAGGTTCAGCCCCATTAAACCTAAATTCTTTGACTTGGAAATCCTACTGAGAAGGCAAAGGGTGTTTCAACCTTTTCAATTTCTTCCCTTTCCTCTCCCTTTCTCCTGTTTCAACACCATTTGTTGAGTTCCGTAAATGCACTGCAAACCATTTAGCTTGATGCTAGTTTTCAGCAACCACCCTGTCCACCCGAAACATTTCATTTTGTTCCAGCTCTGAACAGCACTTTGACACTAAAATAACATCTTGATATTGTTGCTTTCTTTAATAAACATCCTCTCCTCTCACTGCAGATCCCTCCGTAAGCAACCCTGGAAGAACAAAAGACATTTCTGTACTGTTTGAAGTTCTCTTCCTTTCTGAAAAACCTCAATTAAAGCGGTGAAAAAGCAAATGTGTCGCTACCATACTCCGTAATTATGAACTCATTTCTATTCACTCGCCCAGCAGGAGAGGTTTGTCCCACTGACCTCCAAGGAGGTATTTCTGAGGCTCTTCCAAAGTTTCACAGCCTTAAAACCGACACATTCACATCAGCCATAAAACACGTTCACCTTCACCCAAAATAACTTGCAATCTTAAAATCCATGGTGAGGGACACTCCTGTGACTATTTTTATTTGTGAAATAAATAGCCATCTTTCCAGCACAAAAACTACCTGGCCCAAAGTGCGCATGCCGGTGCCATCCCAACCTCTCGACTTGCCCATGCGATACTCACGGGAACAAGCGTGAAATTCTCTTTTAGTACAGTCCCACTAAGAACACGTTTTACAAGACAAAACACTGGGACATCTTGGACATACATATATCTATCTATCTATCTTGGTTATACATGTATATATCTTTAGGCAGAGAGTGAAAGACAAGGAGAATAAACAAGAGGGAAAAACTTTTTTTAATAAGATTTGAAGCAGCGGACAAAAGGACGATGCCCAAGAACTCAGAATCAGATAATAATGAATACAGAACAGCTAATTTTCACATAAAATAAAGCAATATTGTCCTTTAAATACAGGCTAGAAAACAGGTTTGAAATTCACATGCAGGACTACATGCCACACTGCTTTAGGATCCATTCCTGATCCTCCCATCATTTCATGCACTCATGACACACACTTCAGCACATATATTTCTTTCCTCTTAACATTTAGGACCAAATCCAAGGGAGCACACACACATCCACAACGCAGCTTAGGCAGAGCTGAGGACTCTACAGCTCCCATCAACCAACTCCCAAAATCCCACCCAAACCCAAGGGTGTTCAGGTCAGCTCCCATTTTGTCTGAAATGTAAGTGCCAAAAACAACACTACCACACATATCTTGACATGCCACCATCACCTCATACTCACCCCAGTTCAGTCAGCTCCTGCCTCAGGACATCACAGACTCATCACCTGGGTACCCACCCACCCACCAACTCCCTTCTAGAAGAAGCCTTCCAGAAGAAGGTGCAAATTTTTAATTGAAGTGAAAACGAGTTACAGGTTGTAGCAGGAGCTGGCAATGCTTTGAAGGGGCTCAGGGCTAAACCCTTCCACCTGTGATGACAACAGTTTGCTTTGTCAACACCTGTTCATGAAAAACTAAGGGCAAAAAAGCCAACTATGCACTTCACTTAGGCTGCTGAAACACCACTGACTGGTGTCAACTCCTGCTCAGCAGCAGTTCTGAGCCAGCTTGGCTGGTAGACCCAGGTAGGGTCTACCCACCCAGCTGATGGGTAAGGGGGTGACCTGCTCTGGGCAGTGAAGCCAGGCAGCCTCAACAAGGGGTTGAGCTTAATGTTGGTGAGGGATCTCATCAGCCATGTGCACCTTCCAGGTACAGATATGAGGACACTTTCTTCAGGCACCAGAAATACTTCTGGCAAGCACAGTCTGAAGCAGAGACTGCTGCCCCCAACCTTCTCCAGAAGTGCTAAGGTAGCGCTCTCTGTGAGTGTGAAAATGTCCTGGTGGAAACCCTTGCTTTCCTTGGCTGAGAAGAGATTTCCCCTCCATGAGATGGGGGAGAATGGGATGCCCAGTCTCAAGTCTTTGTTCTTGCTGAAGAGAGCCCAGAAACAAACCCCCGTCCCAGCGCTTCCTCCAGGCATGAGGTGTTTTGGTCCAGCAATTCCCACAGCTCTTTGTTTTTCAGACTTCCTTTGCTCTGGTCAACATGGGAAGGTGAAATACAGCAAGGAAACCTGTTCTCATAAGATGGCCAGATTCATTTTTCTTAACTGGGGGCCGGAAGATCTCAGGGAGAAGCTTTCCAGGGCTCTTCAAGCACCTGCCACCTTTGGGAATCTCCACCTTGTCCCAGGGGAAGGGGAATCCTCCCTCCCCTCCATGCAGCACTGGATTATTGTAGAGTTGCTCACAAAATTCAGTCTTGTGCAGGGATTTTACCGGAGTGCCATGGTGGAGACCTTCAGGCCCTGTGCATACGTGCTTAGCGTACAGAACAACGTCTTACAGCAGCAAGATGCATTTAACGCATGGAGAACATAGGCACATGGAGGTGGTTACACAGCATCATGCAGAGGGTGGGTTCAAATTGCCTAATTTTAGGTGTCTGCGATGTCAGAGGCCAAATGTGAGGAGGTGATCTAAAGGTCATGGCAGCTCAACCAGTACAGGTGATGGAGACTGGGGAAGGAGTCACCTGGCCAACGGCCTGCTTCATGCTGAGATGGACCATCCTCCAAGCTCCACTGTCTGCACTCCCTCGGAGTGTAACGGGAACTTTGGCACCCAGTTCATATATGGGCAACGTAGTTATGGACCCATGTGGTGGGATTCAGATGGCAGTGTCACTGGAGATGCTTCAGGGCATCTTGACTGCCTCCAACCCCATTTTGGTGCAGGTTTCACAATGTCTGGTGTCTGCTAGCTGCTTGCATGGATTTCACTGTGTGCTAGGGCATCTGAAATAGCACTTGTGATCATGGTGGTGAAGCCCAGCAGTCTGTGATAAAGGCGACAAGTGAAACGAGGTCTCCCATGTTCCTCCCCAGGACCTTGGACACAAAGGCAGTTGCTTTGCTAACCTTTTTCCTAGTTGTACAGCCACCACAAGTTCCTGCTCCCTATTTCCTAACGCTCATAAGAACAGGCAGCAGCAAGAAAAGAAGTGAAGAGCTGTTGGTGTCAACAACTCACTATCCTCCAACCCAGTCCCTGCTGCCACACAGGAACCAGATACCAAATAAATACAGAGTTTTGATGAAATCAGATGTCCCTCCATACGCTGAAGTTCTGGGCTCCCCAGTTCAAGAAAGATGAGGAGCTACTGGAGAGAGTCCAGCGGAGGGCTACGAGGATGAATAGGGGACTGGAGCATCTGTCCTACGAGGAAAGGCTGAGGGAGCTGGGCTTGTTCAGCCTGGAGAAGAGAAGGCTGCAAGGGGACCTTATAAATGCTTATAAATATCTGAAGGGTGGATGTCAGGAGGACAGGGCCAGACTCTTTTCAGTGGTGCCCAGCGACAGGACAAGGGGCAATGGGCACAAACTGAAGCAGAGGAAGTTCCAGCTGAACATGAGGAAGAACTTCTTCACTCTGAGGGTGATGGAGCCCTGGCCCAGGCTGCCCAGGGAGGCTGTGGAGTCTCCTTCTCCGGAGATATTCAAGACCCACCTGGACAAGGTCCTCTGCAGCCTGCTCTGGGTGACCCTGCTTCAGCAGGGGGGTTGGACTAGATGACCCACAGAGGTCCCTTCCAACCCCTACCATTCTGTGATTCTGTGATTCTGTCTGTGTCCTGTAGGTACCGGGGCTGGGATTACTACACAGGGATGGTGTTGTACTCTTACAGCCCCGTGCCATGCTGTCTCCTGTTCACTGAGCCCAGAGCATGGTGCAAAGGAAACGAGGGGTCTTGATGGAGCCAGCTCACCTCCAGATCTCAGCTCCAAGAGGTCCCTCCTGACCAGAAGCTGCAGTGCCGCCTAGCAGCTCCACCCACGGCTGAGTCACCTGCAGCCGGATGCCCACAGGTCATCAGGAGACGGCTTTTTGATCATTCAAGGTCCACTCCTTCCACGAGAAGCCTGGTGCAGGCTTTGTTCTCAACAATTTCCTCTTGGGAATGGGGTCCCAGCTCCGTGACCCCTGGCAGAGCCTTGTCCTCGATGCCTGGATGGAAGGGCAGCAGGGCCGGGCGATGCCAGCGCGTCTGGCCAGCATGGCTCCATGGGTTGAAGGGGCTCCTGCTTGACCCCTCCTGATACCATCTCTGCCCTGCTCCATCACCGCCTTGCCCAAAGAGCAGCTGATGGACTAACCAGGTCCCAGCAACACCAGGTCGTCGGATGGACCTATCCGATAGCCTCGCGAGGGGCGTGGGAGTAACTACAACCACGGGGAGGAAAGACCTCGTGCCACTGCAAACCCCCTCCAGTTCCCTACATCTGTTACTCCCTGGGTGGCAATCAAGGCAGGCCTTCCTCTTATTTCCAGTCTTAATTAAACAACCAGGTTTATCCGCTTGCTGTTCACAGCAGGGTGTTTCTTCAGCAGAAACAGCCCTTCTGCTCCTGTGTCATTTACCCCTGGGTACCTCGAGAGCATCTGCATCCGCTCCCGGCCTCTGCCGGGCAAGGCTGAACCAGCCAATGTGTGCGAAGCAGCATTTCCAAGTTTATTTTGTCCTTCACTTCCCTTGGTGACCCTGGATCCTCGTATTAACAAACAGCCAAAAAAAGAAAAAAAAAGCAGAAACCTTTTGCTTTAGCTCTCATCTTTTCTCAAATCCCCCCTGCTGACGGCTCCAGCATCACGCAGTCCTGCAGCTCCCACCCGACTCCGTACCTCCTCCCTGAATGAGGAGAGCTTGCCCTTGAAGGAGCGAGCTGGGCAAAGCTGATTCCTCTGATGTTTTATGACAGGCTAAAGTGGTAGAGTGCCCTTTATGGTGTTTTGAAAGGAAATTGTACAGGAACAATGTCCCGAGCAGCGTGGCTATTGAAAACCCTTCACAAAAGGAGTTTGCCACAAGAGGAAAAGCAGCTTAATCAGTCGAACTAATCACTGTAGGTGGCTGAGTGTCCCTGAGGGTCTGTAAAATCAAATATAATGGGAAAAGAAATATATCACAGCTTGCCTATGCTCCTCAGTGGAGCCACCGGTGGATCTGGGATATTCCCTGCCTGGCCCCGAGCCCACCGTGACCGTCCTTTGCAGGACCACGCTTGCCTCCGTGCAAGAGCTTGACCGGCTGGGATGAGCCCCAGGAGGTCCCTCAGCAATGCGATGGCCCATTGGGATAAGCCGGGTTCCGAGGCAGGCCAGCGGTGCCCACCCCTGCGCGCTCACCCCAGTTAACCCAGTTCTTGGCGTGGGTGAGAGCAGGAGGGGTCAGTGGCGCTTACACAACCCTCCTGCTTCAGGAAGAGGAAACCGTCCCCGACAGCCACCCAGGGCTCTCCGGGGAGGGAGGATATTTCTGCCTCCCCCAGCTCTGAAGTTAATTAAAACCAGAAAACAACACCAAAAAAAACCCCAAATCCGGACTGTTTTTTCCTGATCATTTAAGTGTAAAGCCAAGTGAACGGTGGGAAGCAAATTGGGACAACACGAGAGAAAACCTGGGGACATTTCTGTAATCCTGTTGTCAAAAGCCACAGGTATTTTGGGCACGCTGAGGGGAGACGGGGAAAGCATACGAGCCTCTCTGCTCCCACCCCTTCTTTCTGTGGACGAGCCAGGAGGACCTAGGCAGGCTTCTGCTCCACCTCCTTATTTCCACACAAAGGCTTTGTGAAGGATGGATATCCCAGGTGCAGAAATGTCCCCCCTTAAACCCCCATCCAACAGGAGAAAGAGGAGATGGCACGAAGCTCAGCCACAGCTAAGGGTGACAGTCCTTCACCCACAGCCAGCTCTGGTCCCCAGGAGCCCTGGCTGGGACAGGCAGAGCAGCCCCATGTAGCTCTGGTCATCCCAAAGCCCAGAGAAACACCAACTGCGCACAGAGGAAGCACAAGGGATCCACACTTTTTCTGTTGAAAAGAGGAATTCAGATGCCTTTTGGAAAGAGATTAATTCAGGCTTTTACTCCATCCCCTCCAAGCCACAGGGCTGCACTTAATCCTCTCCTGTCCTTTCCCATAGACCGACCACAAGAAGCCCCATGAGATACCAGCCAGCACCCATGCACACTTAAGGATTTCCTTTTGTTAAGGTATTCAGCCTGATGTGACTCGTGAATCCAACAAGATGTGATCGAACCAATGCGATTACAATGGTGCAAACTTTTTAAGACTTCCCCAGCAACCTTTTCCTGCTCCTCACCAAAACTGTCCCTTTCCTTCGATGACACAGAAGAATTTCAGTACTCTCTTAACCATCAGACCGAGAAGCAGGTACAAACTCACCTGTCTTAACCCATAGCTACTCCATACGTTCCTTGTAAATCCTCTCTAAACTGGGCAACACATCTTATCACTCCTACAAGGCTGGTGCAAGCCTCTGTGCATGCATCTCCAGGCCAGCTGGCTGGCCCCTCCATCCCAAAACACATCATCCCAGGGTGCCATGGGACCTGGAGAAACCCTGTGCAGCACCAAGCTGACTTGCAATGCTTTGATAGATACTTAAGAAATGGCGCTTTCAGGAACTTTTTGAAAAGCAATGGGCCAAACTCACCTGCCCAAGGAGACCACGTCCCAGCACAGCTTGTGCTCCGCTAGCAGAGAGGCAGCGAGTTGGGAAGGGTAAAAGAAAAGGACTGGAGAAACGGGTCCCAGAGTATTTCTTTTCTCTTGACTAATTGCATGAGATAAAATCAGGACAGGTCCTGCCACCACCCAGGGAAAATCCCTTCTTCACTATAGGCAGTTACCTATGGGAGGTCAAACCAAGTTGCCTTTGGTGATACCTAGCTAGGGTGGGTCTTGTGTGGCAGCAAACATCAGATCAGTGTTTTGGCAATAAAACCCTGATCGGTATTCAACACTTGCTGACATGAACATCTATGAAAAATCTTGCCTCTGCGGCTCTCCTTTAATAAGCCCATCAAGCAGTGACACCCTCCATCACCCTCATCATCAGAAGGTGGCAGTTACACCTCGAGTGTCCAAACCAACAGAGAGAACATGGGGCATGGGATTTCTGCCGGGCAAGGTAGGGAAGGTGATACCTCTCCCTGGTCTCCTGCCCTGATTATAAGCTCTGTGGCAAGGACCTCGCCACCTCCTGTAGGCTTTTCCAACACCCTGTGCAACCAAATCCTCTACCAGATGTGGCTCTGATGTTGATCGCTGTTACCAAAAATGCGTCAAACAGGACCACGGTGGTTCTTAACTGGGAAAGTCAAAGCCTGTTTCCATAATCCACTCTTTGTTTCTCTCTTATACAAAAGACGAAGCATGCATCCCATAGAAAAATGACTCATGAAACACGAAAACCATATCATATATGCAAGGAGAGAGCTATGGTTGCGTGCCCATAGGGTTGCTTCTGCCCCCGGGACTGAAAGGTGCATGGCCGAGACCTCAGGGTAGGTGAGCCATCCTCCTCCGCAACGCAGTGACAGCTTAACCCGAGGAAAGGTGACGGGAAGGAAGTGGGGACGGGCACTATAGCATGGCCAGACATCAGCGTCATTTCGTATGAGAAACAAAAGGTGCTTCGCTAGCCCGAGACGTGGCCCCTTCTGAATGTCACCACCAGGGACAGGAGAGGAGCCCTCACGCATTCTGAGGAGGAACCGGTATCATTTGTACGACCAGCTAGAAAAAAATAAGCAGATTTCTGGGTACCAATGTGCTTTATCAGCTCTTTTAGAATAGGTGTGCTACATAAAGTACCAGCCAACCTGAAGGTCAGCTACAACCAGACAAGGCTGGCAGGACCTGCGCAATGTGCAGAGGTCAGCTGGGGGGGTGGACTCCCCAGCCCAAGCTGGATGCCCACTTGTGAGCGGTGACTACTGCGCGAGGCAGGAGGATGCCCACCGTGGTCACCTGGGATGTGTCATCCTTCTTGGAGGAGGCAGGTCCTGGGCAGGGAGAGCCGCTGGATCATGGATGGGCATTGCCCGTGAGGCTTGCGGCACTGCTTAGTGCCAAGTCCTCACCACCTTCAGGGGAAGGTGAGAAGATGCCTGATGAAAACCAGACCCAACTGCGCCAGGGCTTTGCAGCCACACCTGCTTCTAACCAACGGAGGAGGACAACCTCTTTTCTTCTTGCAAATCCAATGCATGTCAACCCTACTCCCATCCTTGGCTGCTACCAACTGCTTTCTAAGAAACCAGCTCTTCTTCCCTTGGGTTTGAGCATCCCGAGCTGCTTCCTATGCCCGCTTCCAACCCATGCACCACCAAATGGCCCCGCTCAGCCTCTCCCAAGACTCACTGCCTCCAGTGCCCCATCCACGGTCTTGCAGTTTGGAGTCTCTTCATATCCAGATGAGGTTTAAAACAAAAAGCCCGTAACTCCCAACTGTTTTGCTGGCCATAAAATCTCATCCTGAGGGATGTTTATACCACCTGTGTGGCTCCACCAGCTCCAAAAGGAAGGTTTTCTCACCCAGAATGATGCCTGGGGCACTAAGATAATAAGACTGCAATTAAGTGTGAACAGCTTTGTAACCAGTTTGTGCTCCAGTCTGGCATTTAAGCTGCAAACCAGTTTCATTCAGCAGGGAGATTCTTTCCTATTTCCTTTTTTCCCCTATTTCTATCTTTTTTATTCCTATTTCTACCCTTTCCCCCCCTTGTTTCTACCATGTTTTTCTCATAAAATAACAATTCTGAGACCGTCTTACTGCTGGAAACCAATTTTATGGAGCGAGTGCTCTCCGGGGTGATCTCAAGCAGCACTAGAAGGACTAAAACTCCCCTCCTAGTCTTAAACACACCCCAGAGGCAGGGTGACCCCGAGTGCTTCTGCCATCTAGCTTCAAACCCCCCAGCATCAAACCATGTGGCATGGGGACAAGGGGGGCTGCTGAGGTCCCCAGCTGAAGTCTAGGAGATGGGACCATGCCTTTCCTGCTTAAATGATTATTTAAGAGACTGTTGTTTCGCTCCAGCTCCCTCAACCTGGGCTTCCTAGCTATTTGCAATTAAAATAAGTATGTTTTTCTGTCTAAGCTTTGACACCACCATGGATGCCTGTGGAGGACTTGGGCAGGACTGCACACCCTCCGCTCTTTCCATTTGATTTCATTCGTGACTGCTTAGGGCTGAAACGGCCCCAAGTCTCCTCCCGCATGGTGCCATACCAACTGGGTTTTAAGGCTTCTGTCTCTCCTCCTGGGATGAGATGGATGCTCCAACCTCTGCTGTGATTTCTCCAGGAGTCCAGCCCATCGCTGCGAGTACGCCCAGCTGGCTCGCTCTTCCAACACAAGCAGACATCAGAGCTGCAACCCAGCTGAAGCAAAAGCTTTATTTTTTTTTTCCCTCACCTACATCACAAGACTAAATTGCCTTTTAAACTGCGTACAGGAAAAATGGAAGGAGCCCCAATAGGCCTGCAAACAGAGTTTGCTGCTGAGGAACTGCCCTGCCCGCAGAAGAATGTTTCTAGGATGCCTGAGCAAACTCTTTTCAGCTGTTTTTTGGTTGCTTGGAAAAATTTAAGACAACCAAACCAAGCACGGAGTTAACTGCATCATGGCTGTTCACGAGGCGAGAAGCGATGGGGAGCTTTGAGGACACACTCCAACTACTATTACAGGTGTCTGCAGCACTTCCCCGAACCCCCTCTGTGAGGCATCACTGCTCAGACACAGACTTCAGATCACTCTAGGAGAAAAAATTGGCCACTTTTTCTCCTGTTCAGTAACGTTCACCTTGCAAACTCCTGGTTTTAGCAAAGCTTTATTGCCCTGGTTGTGTTGTTTCAGCCACAGCAGAACGTGCCGGCAGAAACAAAGCTGCATGTACAACTAAATCCCTTCTTCCCCGCTATTTTTCCACATTTAACCATAGTCACGATTCCCATCAAGGATTCTAGATGCCCTCATATAATTAAATATGCACTTTAGACAACTAAATACTCAACTGACCCAATTAAATTAACTCAATGGATTGAAATCACCAATGGCACAGGAACTCCGCTGCCTATTTCGTCCAGCCCCTCCTCCGTGCAGACAGGCATCCGCTGCTTGCTGCAAACCCCTCTCAACCGTACCCACTTCGCAGGCGACCCTGCAAGTCAGCAAAATTTGGCTTTTCAAGAGAAAGAGAGGAAGCAAGTCGCAAGTACTTGAAGCTTTTACAGATAATACCTTGCCAGCTGCCTCTTCTAATGCAAGTGGGGGGAACTGGCTATGCTGGAATAAGTAGCAGGGGAAGAGGAGGTCCTTAAGATGCTCCTGGAGCAATATAGGACATACCCTCCATTTAAAGACAAACCAGGGGGATGGACAGACTCTGCATTTTCAGGACGTTAGCGCTCAAATAACGGTTTGTGCATTAATCCAATGCTGGCAGCTGCTAAACAGCAATATTGTCCAAAGACAGTCCATGAGACGGGGGGGGAAGATGTGCGATGAAGAAGAGAAGATTAAAAAAAATAGATTAAAGAGGTTTCACCTACCTCCGGTCGTTTCTCCTCCTTCTGAACAGTTTTTTGGTGTGTGCGATTTCAGCTTCGTGAGGCAACGGATGGTAACCCTGTAAAACAAAGGGAAAAGCAACAATCAGCTCCGAGATACATGAGGCATCGATACAGAAGGGGTCAGAGCGAGACAGAGCTGTATGCTCAACGTGTGAGCATGATAAAAGCAACAGTTCCCCATCCAAACATCCTTAGGACATCTCGGAACCTACTGAAGCACGTCTGGAAACCCACAGACTTGTTGCACCCTCTCAGGGCCATTGCAATGAGGAGGGAATGAAGTTATCCGCAATTTCTGTCCAGGAGAAACCACACGGCGGAAATAACTGCATGACATACTGGTGGATCCAATATACACCATCTACAGGGAATTCACCCATGCCACACACAGCACTGCTGATATGGGTGCACCTACAACACCCACCTTCACTGGGTTGTTTCCTTTGGATTTCTATATTTATCTAAAACCCAGCTGTAAGAATGTCTGTGAAGGGACGATGCTCAGTGGCTTTTTTTGAGGATACTGGAGTAAGCAAACATGAGCCACAGCTGGCGGGTCTGTCAGGGTTGTGACCTGGCACCATTAGCAAGTCAACGACTACATCATTGAGCCCGCTAACCGCAAGCTAATCAACCCATGCCACCCCTACGGAAGGGACGGGTGGCATCCACCTTACTGGAAACAGCTGAGATGCTCAGGACATTAAATGATTTGCCCCGTTCACATCAGTGGAAGAGCTGCGTGTAACTCAAGCCGCTGCCTTGTCCTCTCTCCACTGAAGGTGACGACTCTCTGACTTGGTATGTTTGTCTGATAACAGGGATGCTGTATTTACCATCCTACTATGGGCATCGTGAGTCTTCATTAATCTGAGCAAAGAGCTCTGAGGTTCCTGGACAAAAGGCACTACGTAAGTGCAAAGTATTATTTATTTTCCAGGGACTACAGAGCTGTCATAACCATAGTAATTTTTATTTATGCAGTACTGTACTTCCCAGGCTGGCAATAAAAGCCCTGTAAAAGTCGCTCCTTTTATTTCCATCGCAATCTAGCTCAGCCTCCGAGCTCCAGCCGCTGCTGGTGAATCACCACATACGAGAGGCCACGAGGGAGCAGCCTGGGCAAGGGCTGGGTGGGACCGCATCTCATCGAGCAGCAGCTTTGTCGCATTGGCATGACAACATAACACACTGACTTCAAAAAAAGTCCCTCTCTCTCTGCGTGAAGAGCCTTAAAAATAACAGTTAATTTTAGTAGCAGTTACTGAGATAATCGTCTTTTGAGTTTCTCTGGTGGAAGATGTAATGGAGGAGAAAGGTTGCTGGGGATGGTAACGAATTTAGGCTTGCAGACAAGAGAAGGCATCCCTGAGTCCACCACCAACAGGGTTTATTGTGACCATCCATCCTGACCATCTGCAAAGAACCTGAAGAAACTGCTACTGCCGCAACCCCACAGCTCCTGTGGCAGCTGGAGCCTTCCACTTCGGAGACCTTCGCTCTTCGAGACTTCCAGTAATGAAGAATTCGCCAAGCCCCTAGGTAAGTCCTGCTGCTGGCTAGCACGTCCCCCTTTGAACCTTGCTTTGACTGCAGTCTTCAAGTGTGTTTCCCGAGAAGGTACTTCCCCTTTTCACTTTCTTCTTCACTTTTAACTCTTTCAGAGAAAATCAGATGCAGCATGATCCTATGGTTTAGGACAGGCATTAGAGAGCATGTTCAAGAGTAGTACCCACTCTGGGTAACCAAACTATCCTTCTCTCCTACTAACACACGTTTACCATCCAGAGGTGCTACACCAGCCACAGCATCCTACATGATCCCTCAATAAGCAGTGGCACAGAGGCCATTGTTACATGAAGTCGCCTTAGTTTGCTAGAAGATCTGCTCATCCAGCAAGGATTTGTTCAGCAATGCACGTTGTTCTGTGGTCCTCTGCTCACGTCCCTGCACCTGGCACCAGAAAAAGCTCTCCTCATGCTCCCTAGATCTTGTCTCACCACTCGAACATAGCCCATCTTTGACTAAGAGGAGGTAGTTTAGGAGTAGGGAAAGCTGGCAGCTTGCTCTCCTGGGACTGTGGTTGGGTTATCACCTAGTTAAATGGATTTGATGTGGGCTTCTCCTGCAGCCAACCATCTCACGGTTAATGCTGTGTGGAATCTCTGACGTCTAATAGCTTAGTATCATACTGAAGCTTCTTCATTACTGGGGGCTGCGGTTTGAGTCTTCCTCATCACTCTTTTTCCCAATCACTTCTGTTCACTGAATGCATATGAGGAGCTTAATATCTCTGAGATCTTCGTTCCTCTGAAAATTTGCTTGAAATTGGCCAATGGGTTCCAAAGCCAACGAGAAAAAGAAGGGAGGGAGCAGACACACAGAGCCCAATCACATCAGCCACACTAGTTTAGGAAATCAGGCTAAAAATAGTACAATGCTCAGCAAGGCTGTTTCCAAATGTTTTACTACCACAGCAGGCTAAAGCTTGGGGTATTTTTAAGAATTTAAGCTGCATTGCAGACACAAGTGCAAATACAATTACCCCGGAAAAAATGAAACCATCTCTGCAGAACACAAGGACTGAAAGCACCAATTTCCTAAGCGCAAAGCCTTTGTTAAGTCTCGGGAGCTGCTCTTTCCAACTAGAAACCAGACGTACGGCATGTCCTCCTTGCAGAGCACCCCTCTGCTTCCTCAGACCTCTGCCCACCAGCAGCAGACAGCATTGGGGTGAGGAATGGATTAATTACATGGGAATAAGGTTCCTAATCCAAGGAACACGTCTGTGTCTCAACAGGGGAGAACTCCATGTCCCCATAAGGAAAATCCAGCATCTCCCTTCTTCAGCTGAGCAGTTCCCTTCCTTAGTCCTAGTCATGACACAATGTTTTGGAATAAACCAGTGACCAGTCCGTACTCTTGTCTATTTTGGTGCCTAAACTGTGCTAAATTTGGAAGGGGGAAAAGTCAATTTTTTCTGTGCAGCGAGCTGATGTAAAAGGAAATAATAGCAACTTGCAAGAAGGGCGGAGTGGCTGGAGAAGACCGAGGGCGCTGAGTGGGTGAGGACGGGCCAGAGTCCCAAGGGCACGGCGAGCACCTTGATAACACGGCTCTTGGGTTTGTCTGGAGGCTGCTCCTCGCCATGGGTCACACAGGACAGCAATGGAAGTGCCTTCAGTAGAGCTGGCTTGCTGAGGACAATGTGGATCTGAAATGGAGCTCTTCCATTTTTCAGTGGACACACTTTTTATGAAGCTGAAATCCCTGAACAGAACCGAAGGGAAATGTGTTGCAAGGCAGAAGACCACCCTCTGCTCCCCAGTGGATCTACAAGAAGACCTACGCAAGAGGGATGATTTTTGCTCCTGCTTGGTCCAGAAGACACCATCAAGCCCAGGTGCTCATGGTTTTCACAGGCAGGTTTGCAACTTTTCAGTGAGAAGCAAAATCACGTCTGGTCTTTCTCCCACACCAGTTTAATTTTGATATTTATTCATGGGTGGCTGGAGAGGAACGTAACAAACCAACATTTCAGTGCTGTTGGTTCTGGAAGCGAGGGGTGTGGGAAAAGCAAAGAACAAGGAGCCCATGGTCTCAGGAAAGATCGCTAATAAGGGTCGTTTTCAATTTTGGAGCTAAACACTCTGCGGTTTACACGGTGGGAAGCTTGGAGCAGAACCTGAGAAGCCCATGGGACTTCTAATGCATGTACGCGTATGTCAAGTTTAAATTATAAACATGCACGCTGTTACAAGAAAGGCCAACAACTCTGGAAGAGAAGGGGCGTTCAGGACCAGTCTGCTCGCTGGGCCAGTCCCTTGGAGATCAGCTCTGTTGTGCTGTGCATACTCCTTTTTAGATGTTTTGGGGAAAGCAGCTCTTGGAGAAGGGAAGGTGATGTCTGGCAAGATTAGATGACTGTCATATGGCCAGCTAGCATACACCAAGGGAAATCTGTCATCTGCTGAAATTGCTGCAAAGAGATGACAGAGGAGAACAGGTTTGATGCCCACGTGCACATTTTTTGTGCTTTACCTTCCTCAAGAAGGTGTCTGCACAACCCTCAACCCCGTCCACCTGCCCGCGGGAATCCAGAAAGCTGGCAGCTGCCTCTCCTGCTGCCCCAGACCTATTTACATCAAAGTTTAATGAAAGAACAAATAAAAAGCTTTCAGGATCTTGCTGGCAATCTGCAGCAACCCAAGAGCCTCCACCTCTCCCCCAGCCGATACCTGCCCTTCTCCAACACCACCCCTCTCCTGAGCCATCCCACCCCACATCTCAGCCTAGTAACCTGTGGGGTACTGGTCTGGGAGGGACACGAGAAAGAGGGGTGGGACCACAGGAGGAAAATGGTTGGGTTTAGAGCTACCTTGCTACGAGCAGGAGCTTCCCTATCGTTTTTCTCGCACCTCCTCTGCAGCAGCATCAGTTGAAGAAGTTGGAGGGAGGCACCAGCTTTGCTTCTTTTACTGGTGATGGTAAATCACAGGGCAAATCACAAGGAGATAAGCAGAAACAAGGCATGGCTTTTTGCTGCTGCTGGTCCTCTGTGATCACCCTTGGGTCGCAAATCCCATGGATTCCATCTGCATCTGACAACAACTGCCTTAGAAAAGGGATGGTCCTATTTGGGACCTACCTGCACCTTCCTTCCTTCCCCTCTGCTTTTCCACATCTCACGTGCAACTGTTGCCTAGGGTGGCCAAATTCATGGGCGTTTCACAAAGACCTATGAGAGGCTGGGGTTCAGTGCTTCTTCCCCGTGGTCTTCATGTCTAATGCAGCCTGAATTTCAGACGGGAAACCTCACTGCACAAAGTCGCTGTCTTTACTCATACCCACTCATTCAGCCTCTTCCATAGATGGTCCCCAGCCCATGATGGTCAAGGAGACGAAGACGCTTGAATGGGAAACAGCAAGACTGAAACCCCGAGAGTGAACAAAAGGTTGAGAAAAGCAACTGGACCGGTGGAAAAATCCAATGGTGGGGTGAGGAGAGAAGGAAAAGAAATGATCCGGCCATATCACAGGATCAGTCCGAATGAGCTTTATCTCAGGAGCCTTTTGTGTCCTTAAGAAACATCTCCACCCTTGCTTATCTTAAACAAATGGTTGCAGAAGGCCTGAACCGAACAAACAGGTTATTAGGCCTGGGGTAGGTGCTGGGAGTTTCGCTTGGTTTTATTGCACACAAAGTTCAGGGTGGGATTTACTTCCTGGCAGGGTGGGAAGGGTGAGGTGGAGCTGGGTTCATGGCAGCCCTGAAGACACCTCATCTGCCTGAGCAAAGGCGACAGCAGAAATACCAAGGTTGGAGGGAGCATAAAAAAATAAATATATTGTAGTTCCACAAACGACCCACAGAAACCAATCCAGCAACTGGAAACACCCCGCTATAAGGCTTTCAGCTCCCTATAGGATGGATTAACCGTGGCAGGAAAGTCTGGGACAGCACAGAGCTGCAGATATATTTAACTTTTACCGTGCCGGTCCCACACTCCTGATGCCTATGGGATTGAATGTGCCAATGCCCAGTACAGCCATCCCAGCTATACAACTCCGCATGAAAAACACAGCAAAGGCGCCGCTACCTCCCCATCGGCATCATCCCCATCACCTCCACCCACCCAAGGCCAACTTATATCAACACACGTGAGTCCTGCGGGCACTTCCAGTAGAGCCATCTACTTGGAAGTGACTTTCCGTTGCTTCTTCCCCTTCCAGGAACTGCCACAGTGCTGGCCTGCAACCCACTCTCCTCTCTTACATGAGGGGAATTTTTTACCTCTTGAAAGGAGAGGGCTGAGGCACAAACCAAAGCCTTGACCTGCTTTGGAAGTCATAGAAGAATACCAAACAATGTCAGGAAGCCGCCTGGAAATAATTTCCTCTCCTTTAAAATTCAAGTGATAAATCTGTTCCTTCGAACTGCAAGCTATTCATTTTTCCTGGAAGGTGCTTATAATAATAGTTGCTTCTGTATAAGGAATCAATTGGTGCTCAACATCAATGGAATAGAAAATACAACAATTTTACAACATATCCCTCACCCAAGATAAAAGGCAGGTAAATCCTTACAGCACTTCATGGTTGCGGCTCCTCACCCACAACACGGCACACACAGGGGTCCTGGCCACCTCCAAGGACTCTTTCTTCAACCTCAACCGTTGGAGCCAGGGCTAAATTAAGCTATACCATTGGCAAAGAGGTCTTAGTTTCCAGCCACCCAGGAGCCAGAAAAGGAACAAAACTCTGCCAGCTTTGCCACCGCTAATCCGACAAGTCCCATGGCAGAGGAGGGATACTCCAGGGGACCTTGACAGTAGGATGTGCTTGCCCGATGAATCATGGCATGGAGCAACATGCCTCAAATGCGAGGCATAGGAAGTTGTTTCTTGGGAGATGTCCCAGTTTGGAGGATTTCCTGATTAACTGCATCTTTGGGAAGTACACCATAAACTGTACACCACCAGCAAAGGCTGAACGCATAGCTGCAGCACGCATGCCTTGGTGATGAGAGCCTTGGAGAAGACTCCTTTCCCAAAAAAAGGGTGGCAGCACAGAGGAGCGATGGCTGTGATGGTGATCAGCACTGTCACAGCTAAACACCACTCTTTAGTTATCATCAAAAACACCGACAACATTTCTTATAGGGCTTTGCCCTCTCACATTGCCCCAAGGACACAACCACCTAGACTCCCACTTGCTGAGCACTAATGCTGGTCTATACGAGCCCTCTCACAGAATGGTGGACATTTTAATGAATTACAGACCCTACACATGCAGTCCCAGACCCAAAGAAGTATCATTCAGACCCTTATCTTCCCACCGTCTCTCCTTGGCGTTTGCTGTCGGCTCCCGGCAGAGAGCGGACACCCAGCTAGAGGGAAGGCAGCATTTAAAATAGCATTAAATACTCAGTGGCATTAAGTATTTGGGGGCAGCTAAGCTGTCTCACCGCAGCCACCTCCGGTATGAAACAAAAGACACAGAGAATGGCAGAACAAACCAGTGTGAAACTCCCTGTGTGGGGTGAGCACTGATGGAGCACTGGAACAGGCTGCCCAGGGAGGTTGTGGATTCTCCTCCTCTGGAGATATTCAAGACCCGCCTGGACAAGGTCCTGTGCAGCCTGCTCTGGGTGACCCTGCTTCGGCAGGGGGGTTGGACTAGATGACCCACAGAGGCCCCTTCCAACCCTGACCATTCTGTGTGATTCTGTCATTCTGGGTGAAGGATGCAAATGCAATTAAAACATCAAAATAATTAGGCAAAGCATCCCAAGTGAAACGTACCCTGAACCTTCCTCAATGCCTCCTGTTGATTCCTGACAGTGAGTTTTCCGGGGTCTATTATTAACTCTTGGCCCCATAGCTCCTGAATGATACATAATTCAGAGATAATAAAACTTTAAAATCCAGGACAAAGTCTCCTAGGTGGAACTGCCTCTGCAGGCACACATGTCCACATCAGGACGACCATGGTGGGCAGGAAAAAAAGCCCAACCAGTGCCACCAAGCCCTGGCCAAGCCACCGAGACAGCGACAGGCTGGAACAGCCACTGCACTGAAACAGGGCGCTCCAGACACATCGAGACGGACACGCAGTGCCATAGGAAGAGTATAAATAACAGACAAAAGAAATCCCCTTTTGTTACAAGAATCCACAAATCCAAAATCCGTTGCAAGCTCACTTAGGAAACAGAGTTTTTTTCCCATGTTATAGCAAAATGGGAACAATACTTTGTGAGTGGAAGTAACTCTAATTGTTTTAACTGATGTTATTTTAGTGTTGTTTAGGTTTATTGTTTATTTGTATGTATTTCCTCTACCCCGGTCAGGCTTAAAAATGAACCTTACTGTCAGCAATAAAGCGTCCCATCCACAAATAAATATATTTATCCAGCAAATATAGATATAACCACACCAATGCTTGGAGTCCTTAAGTGCAGAATATTTAAAGAATCATTAAAATCACTAGCGTTGGTGACCTGGATTGGCTTTCCCCAGGAAAAGGGAGCCTTTTTCAGCTAATATTTGGAATAAATACCTCCCACATCACTCACGACCAGGAGGCAACCTGGTATCTGGTTTGTGGTCGGTCCAGGCAGCCCAAGCTCATCGTGAGAAAGGGCTGCGCTCTCTGCTCTGAAAAGCTTTTGCTCCATTTTTCTTGGCTTGAGCTAGTTTGGGGGTGCGGGAGGAATCGCTTCAGCTGGCACTTACAGCACTATATAGTTGCTACGGGAATATTTGTAACTCGAGTTATTTCAGTCCCTCTGGGACCTCGCATTTCTTTAAAGTCTACTTTTCCTCTATACTTTTCACGTTCCCCAGTCTGCTTTTTCCCCGTCTCTTGTCCCCTTCAAAGCCTACCACCCACCCAGATGTGAACTTCCACGTGCCATCTGATTACGCCTCTCCAGCCGAGATGAAGCAGGCAGGTGAGATGGCAGGAGGACCCTTCGTTCACCGTCCACCCTTGACACCTCCTCATCGTGCCACTGTGGTGGACTGCATCATGAGGAAGAGACCTGTAGGCAGAATAGGGACCTCATAGAATCATAGGATGGTTTGGGTTGGTAGGGACCTTCAAAGGTCATGTGGTTCCAACCCCCCTGCCATAGGTAGGGTCACCTTCCACTACACCAGGTTGCCCAAAGCCTCATCCAACCTGGTCCTGAACACTTCCAGGGAGGGGGCACCTCCCCGATGAATTTTTAAGGTGACCTATAAACAGACCCCACAGGACTTCAGGGAGTTTGGGACCAGAGCCCAGGTCATCCTCTAAGCTGGAGGATCTGTTGAACCTCTGCAATCCCCAGCGTCTGTGCAGCCTCTGGCTGGGTGTGCTCACCTCGAACCTCAACATCACTCTCAACAGGAGGTAAGGGCTGTATCCAAGTTTATTTTCATTTTACCCTTACTATTAATAAAAGATTGCATTTTTTCATGTGCATTTGGGCAATCCCCCAGAACCAAGCCCCCACAAATCTTTTCCTCCTGCATGGCTGGAGTTTCAGCCCATAGGAGCTCCAACTCATGCAAGCTCCCAGGACCTGGGACACTCCAACAGCGATGAATCCCCGTATTTGCAGAGCGATAACTTCATAACCTTACAAACAAGAAGTGGCTTCTCTTTTCTTTCAGTGTGGGTAGATCCAGAGGCGCTAGGAGAACTTTCTCACCGCTCAGCCCTTGGCACTTCCCGCTGGAGGTCTTCCAAGTGCACAAAGTTTTGCAACATCCTAAGATTGCAGACAATAGTTAATAAGTCAACGACCATTTTTTGCCATGATCCATATCGCTGTGATCCATACGTTGCGCCACCAAAGTCAAAGGGAATTTTGCCACCAGCTTGAACGAGGTCATGGTGGTGGCAGCCCCTCTTGGTCCACCAGCGGACCTTTCTCATAGACCTTCATGGCTGAAGCAAGCTGTGCAGAACATCATGATCTTCTCCTTCTCCAAGCCCCTCATACTGTGCTGGGAACATTTTCACACAACAGATATTCCTGTTTGCAGTTGCCTGAAGACACAGCCAGGGTATTTTCCCTAGGACTATACCACAAAGAAATGTATTTTCTCCTGTCTGAAGTCTCTGCTTAGTGTAGCTCAGCCCAGAGAGAGCAAGCGAGGATCCCAAGTCACAGCCACCCTAGCTCGGAAAACACTCCAGTGTGCAAATGCCAATTTAATCCTATAAAAGCCTCATTCTTCCCTTTGAAAAGCCCCATTCCTTTGCAGGAGTGTGGGCTGTGCAACACAAGGGCTTGACTTTCTCCTTGCCAGATTATTGGCAGTTTGTACCTGGGTGGAAGAAACTGCTTCTTGAGCGTCCGTCTGCTCCCTCCCAGGATTTTCCTTTTATGCATCAAGGACTAAGATTCCTCCTGCTGTAATGGGTTTTAATGCAGGGACAAGCACAGAAAACATTACGCACTTGCCACAAAGTATCCATCATATCACATCATATATTAATTACGCCGGTGGTTTTTCACTAGTGCTTTGCAGACCTCTGGGAGCCATGGACTACTTTGAGCAGTAAAATCAGGACGAGTAAGAAAAGCAAGTTTGCTTTACAGCAGTCTCCAAATGTGACACTTGGAAACAGATCTGGCATTTCCACCAGAAATAAATCCTGAAAAACTGTTTTTTATTCAAAAGTTGCAACAGGACAGGCAGCAAGATGGCTGTATCCACTCTCCTGTGTCTTGCAAATGCTGAACATCAACGATGACAACTCCAAAGACAGACGGAAAGTGCATGTTCTCCAGGCATTGTTCAAACATCAGCTTTCCTCCTAGTGAAAGCATGAGTTACGGCTGCTTTTGTGATGACTGCCAGGAGCTGGGTGAAGCTCCTTCAATTCATTTCACATCAGCCAAGAGGATGTACCTTTAGGTGTTTCATCAGAACCAAGCATGGACAGAGAAGAACCAGCAACAACACTCAACAAACCAACCCACCTCCTGGATATTCTCACATGCCAAGTGACCAGCACCCAAGACCTTGCTTACTGGGATGTCTTGGGTCATGTTGCTCCTCCTCACTAGGGCTTTTTTAGCTCCTTTCTACTTTCCTTGGTGCTGTTTTGCTGGCAGGATTGTGCCCACATCATGGGCTCAGCTCTAGAAGCTGGGAAGGGTCTGAGATAGTGGTCACCGAGAACAGTATGACCAATGAGCAGAAAGGGGCACAATGGGAAAACCGCAGATGAACTGCATTACAAGCAACTCAGAAGCGGCCATCAAACTGCTCGCTACCAAAGAGAGACGGGAATTCTGGCAACCAGCACGTCCCTCATGTCTGCTCAGCCTTCTCCCTCCTCCATCTAGCATCCCTGCCCACTGCTGTGAGCACAGCAGCCGTAAGCCTCCTACAGATGCTAACGGTTACACCTTCATGGCGGCTCTGAAGTCACACAGGGACCCTGCAGCAGCCCTGGAGTGCAGAACGAGGTCTCCCACGCTACGCTCCACGCTCACCTGGGTAGCTCTCCTGTGGGTCTACCTACAGCCTTAAATTCGGTAGCCAAGCACCTTACCAAAAGCGGTTTTAGACATCCTCGCTTGCACATCGCTCTTTGCCCGCTGCATATAGTTACATCCATGTACCAGATGCTAAAGGCACATGAGGTCTTTCCTCTCGCCCGTATCTCTGCTGGGATTGGAGACAACCCGGCGAGCCGCGATGGCTCAAGCCTGCCCTTCCCGAAATCAAGTCATCGCGTCTCTCTGCTTGGCAGCCTCAGCCTTTCTCTGCTTATCAACGTCAAAAATTATTCATTTAGCATCCATGGCCTTTCGCCAGCAAGAACGCTGCGCGAGGAGCAGAACCGTCTCCTCCGCCCCTCCGACAAACCAAAGCAAGAAAAGCCATGCTCTTCCTCCTGTAAAAAAAAAATAATAATAAAAAAAAATTTTCCCAACAGCTAAGAAAAGCTGGAGGTTAATATAAATTCCATGGGTTTGAGGGGGAAATGGACCTGCATTCAAAGACGCGATGGCTAACCACGCTTCCTTCGTCTGGCAACTGCCCGCTCCCCCAGCAGAGTTATTGAGGAAGTTAGACGAGCGCTGTATTTGTTCCAGCTGCAGATTTCCCTTAACCCCTAGCAGTAGTGTTTTGGAAAAAAAAACCCACAGGTCTTGTTTTCAGATGGTAGCTTTTCATTTTCATGCGTGCCAGGGCTGCAGTTACTAGCTTTAATTGCTGTCATTTGTAGATTAAATATAAATTAAAAAAAAACCCTTCGCCATTCTAAGAAGTCCAGGCTGGATGAGCAAAATGGGGATTAAAAGAAGGCTTTCAGGAATTAGTTTGGAACAGGAAAGAAGAAGATAAAGCCATTATAAAAGCTTGTGCTAATACAGGAGTCCTTTTTGTTGTGTTAATGCAGCCATGCAAATTCCTATGAAGATTTATTAGTCAGGTCATATAATCTCCTCTCCTTCCTCTTCGGATGATAAAATCACGGCTATTTTCCTCCACTAAAACGTTCCTCTCTCTCATTTTAAGAGCAAAGAAAAATCCATTTTTTTTCCAAGACTGTGTTTGCGGTACATGCAAGGCTACCTATGAGGCTGATGCCTTCAGAGGAGTGAAAGGGAGAGATGGTGAAATGAAGGTGCCCATCTAGAGACTACACCGTCAGGATGCTCCCTGTAAGGCGAGCACAGCCCCAGCTCCGTGGTACCCGATGCCGAATAACTTGACGGAGCTGGGCTATGCAGCACCGTCCCCTTCCATCATCCCAGACCCGCTGGAGCATCCACTGTCCCACGGGACTTCGCTCCACCAAAGCATCTACTTTATGTGAATCTGCTCCTACGTCTATTTGCCTTGGCCCTCAGCCAGCCAAGCACTTAGGCACATGCTTAAAGTTAAGCACAAGAGTAAACAGATTGAAGTCAGGAGGACTTACAATTAAGCACATATTTCAAGAATTTACTGGATAATGGCCCTAACCCTGGTGCGCGGCGTTTAACTGGGATGATTCCCAGCTGCTTAGCTCCCCCCTGTCCCCGACCTCCCCTCCGTCGGACCAGGCAACAAACGGTTTCTGTTTTGCCACCATGCTAAAGGCTTGGCTTTAAAGAAAGCTTGTCTAGCCTCCAGGCAAAGCATGTCTTTCTTTGATTATACCTGCCTGTGAAATACCTTCCAGAAATCCCCACCCAAACAAAGTCTCAGGAAAGGAAATAACGGAAATTCTTGATGGTTTCCACAGGGGAAACGATCCTAACCAGTGAGACGAGGAGCACGTAAGATGAGGCTGATGACTGTTCCTACTGTACACGGTTCCCAACCCAGAGACACTCCTTAAAGATCCAGCAGAAACCCCCTGCTGCTACAGTCCTCATCTCCCAAGGCAGAAGCCTCCTTGAACCTGGCCCATGGACGTGGCTCTCTGCACGTGTTCAGATCTGGAAAGCCTCTCGGTGGGCACGCAGGACAAGAAGAGACATGTGGCACCACAAACTCCATGAAATCACCACGCCTTCCCCTGTAGGAAAGTGCAGCACCCAACGGGGAATTTTTCCAGAGGCCACACAGCTTCTGAAGGGCTGGAGGTCTCCCCCAAACATAGACTCATAGAATCATTAAGGTTGGAAAAGACCTCTAAGATCATCAAGTCCAACCGTCAACCCAACACCACCATGCCTGCTAAACCATGTCCCCAAGTGCCACATCTACACATTTTTTGAAGACCTCCAGGGATGGGGACTCCACCACTGCCCTGGGCAGCCTGTTCCAATGCCTGACCACTCTTGCAGTAAATAAATTTTTCCTAATATCCAGTCTAAACCTCCCCTGACGTAACCCGAGGCTGTTTCCTCTTGTCTTATCACTGGTTACTTGGGAGAAGAGACCAACACCCACCTAGCTACAACCTTCTTTCAGGTAGTTGTAGAGGGCGATAAAGTCTCCCCTTTCAATTGTATCTACCCATGCTAGGACCTCGGTGGCTGTGGGCACACGTGCAGGTCTGGCAGAGTGAAATCCCTCTTAGCAGAGAGAGGCAACCACTCCAGACAGGCAAGACTCAGAAGATACGTACAAAATAGATGAGTAGAAGATTGGAAACCTGGACACAGGAGACGAAGATTTGTTGTTGGTGTCTCCAGAAACAGGATTTCTCTCATCAAGGAGCAGCAACTTGCTCAGACTTGACAGTGGACTTATGGAATGTCACCAAGTCCCACTCCCATCCCTTATCTGTCCCCATCCAACTCGCTTCTAACCATCTTCTGATGCATTATCATCTGCTCCCCAACAGTCAGTCTTTCCCACCAGCGCATGAGCATCCAAGTTGCCTGTGCTACACATAGCAAGGGCGCTAAATAATCAAGTACCTTTGGAAAAGCACCTGTGAAACATGCCTGCAGTGCTCCATCCAAACTGCAGACCACTCTAGGTGAGTGCCAGATCATTAATTTTCACTGCAGCACATACAGAAAGACTTCCCTGCTGCCAAAACACCTTCTCTTTGGATCGAACCTCATGTCAGGAAAGCTACCTTAGGTATCCCAGAAGAAGGGAAGATCCATCAGCTGCTGCACCGCAGCCTTGCTCGTCCTGGACCAACAACTCTCAGAAACTGAGGACTGGCAGAATAAACTCAAGTCCTGTCTTGTATGCGAATCACACCATGAGAAGACGTGGCCAGTACAAAGCCAAATAAGGTGATCTGCTTCCACTTCAGACAGGAACAGCAGGATGGTCAAGTAGTCAAGGAGCTCCACCTCTAACACAGCCAGTTCCAGCCTCCTTGCAACCCTTGGAGCTACCTGCGATGTATTTTTATGGTCTCACTGGCCACAAGCAGCTGGGCACTATTTCCTCTTCTAGATGAAGAGCAGCAGCAAAGGAGATGTATCTTGGAAGCCTGTCACACTTCACCTGCCCTCCACCAAGCTCAACATAGTCCGTGTAATTATCATTTATTACCTGCATAGCTCTGCTGCTTGGAAACACCACGGAAATCCTGGAGCTAGATGCTGTACGCAGAGATCAGAAAGCTGCTCCAGTCGCAGGAGAAAAGCAGCATAACACCAAGGCTGAAAGAACTCACTGCTTGCTTGCTTTTAACTTCAAACAAGGGCATTTGTAAAAAAAAAGAGTTTAAACAACAAATCTGTTTGCCTAAGCATTTGTAAATTGAACTAAAAATAGTTTTCCTTCCAACTAAAGGACCCTGTAGTGTCTGTAGCAAGAGGGGTGGGGGCGAGACCCTGAATTTCTCCCTACGTGTTCCCACCACGCCCTTGGGATTTCAGGCAAGACATGAGACCATTCTCCTCCACCTCCCTTGCCGGGGTCCTGGTCTCTGACAGTCTCCTATAACCAGGTTTGGTCTTGCTTCAGCCCTCGGAGCACTGGCAGAAGAAGAGGAGATCCCACACACGTGTGTGTAGGTGAACGCCCACGTAGATGCCTGCCTGCACCGACAAAGCGGACGGGGGAAAGAGGAGCCGCTGCGGTGCTCTTCGGATCATGTCAGGTCGCACGTACGTTTGAAGTTGGCCACCCAGTTCTCAGCAACGCGAAGCAACCTCACAACGGCTACTTCCTCCACCGCGCGCAGAGCTGATCTTCAGGAAAGCTCTGTATTGCGAGGAAATCCTGACCATCACCACCAAAGCGTTATTGACACAGCAAGGAGATAATAACGACAGGAACTGCCTTACGGCAAAATCACCACCGTGATTCATGCAGCTGCTTGGTGCCAAGGTCCAACAACCTGGAACACAGCGAGAGGAGGTCACTCAAGGTCCTGCACATGGGTCGGGGCAATCCCAAGCACAAATACAGGCTGGACAGGGAATGGATTGAGAGCAGCCATGAGGAGGAGGAGGACTTGGGGGTGCTGGTTGATGAGAAGCTCAGTGTGACTCAGCAATGTGCGCTGGCAGCCCAGAAGGCCAACCGTGCCCTGGGCTGCATCCCCAGCAGTGTGGGCAGCAAGGCAAGGGAGGGGGTTCTGCCCCTCTGCTCCACTCTGGTGAGACCCCCCCCAGGAGTCCTGCGTCCAGCTCTGGAGCCCTCAGCACAGGAAAGACATGCTATTAGTTGGTTGTTGTGTAAATAAAAAGAAGTGGGTTCCTACAATTTGATGAGCATCATCCACTCTCCCTCTGGCAAACGAATCAGGTCTTCAGTGCACTATACGGCTTACTGCATTGAACTTGCCTTCTCATAGAAGGCCACAGGTCCCACCTTCTCCTTCGGGAAGGTAGGTGGTATCTAGCCTGGCAGATACCAAATGCCACCTGGAAAAAGTACCACCATTCATGGTGGCAGAACCTAGCCTGGTCTGCAAGTTCTGTGGCTGCTCTGGATTCATAAGAAACATCACAGAAACCACAGCAGCCCTCTGATCCATGTACAACCTCCCTCAACAGAGACGCAGGCTGCCTTGATGATGGACAGGACTGGTGGGCACCCTGCTGTGGGTCAGGCCCCATAGCACTTCTCCAAAGACCTTTTACTCCAGGGCTTGCTGACTCAGACCTTCACGGTCTGTGATACGCACCCAAGGAGTAGCAGGCTCGGCATTAAAGGTGCCAGCTTGAAAACCTGAGTGCTGCCAGGTGGTGGACAATCCCTGGAGCAAACACAACACGGCACGCAGCCATGCCTCCTTCAACCCCATCTTTGGTGAAGACCATATACCACCAACACACTGGTTTTGCATGTGCACTATGAGAGCAGCAGAAATTCTTGGACAACCAGAGAAACGGTGGAGGTCAAGGGGTGGTGAGACACGAGGGTTCACCCACCCTCTGTGGGGATTTGGCCACTCGTCGAGCAGACGTCGGGGAAGACGCTGCCGTGGCATCGTGGAGGAGCAACTACGCACGGTAAGGGGCAAGATATCCCCCAACCATGAGAAACACCCATCGGTACCTTCTCCAAGTGCGACTCTACACCAGAAATAACACACCTCGGAGACTTCATCTTGGTTTTCCTTTTTTTTTTCCTTTCTGCAGCTCAGGATTATTGAGTCCACAGAGTTTCTCTTTAATGTCACATGCGCGGCTCAGGTCCCTCAGGCCCCAGCAGAAGCAGCCTGGGATATTTGCACAGACCCCTCACAATGGAAGGAAGAGGGTGTAGGAGGGAGGATCAGGCTGCTGACCCCTTTATTGTTCTTGGGCCAGAAGAAAGCTTCCTCCTGGCTTAAAAACCACGGCGCTGAAAAAGTTTTCCAGCCAAAACGAGTCCGATGGAGTCACTGGGTGGTGGTTTTTGTTTTTTGTTTTTTTTTCCCCTTTCTCCTTCCCCTGCCTCCCCCTTCGGTCAAGCGACGGGGAGTCACAGGGTTGCGCTCCATTCACAAAATACCTGCTGCACATCACGTAGTCCTTCCCCCCGATGGTGGGGAAAGGCACTGTAACCCAAGCAAATGATAATAAACCTTTTATTTTTTTTCATTTCTCTGCAGATTTAGAAAAAAAAAAATTGAAAGGAAGAAAGGACCCTGCTCCCAGACTGACGCCTCCAGCGTGCGCCCGCCAGGGAAGGGGTAGGTGGGGAGGGAAGCAAGACGATGATATGAAAGAAAACAAAACCAGCAAATTCTGCTCCGAGAGGATTAAATGGAGGTTTTCCAAAAAAACACCCCACCATTATATAATGAGGCTTAACTCAGAGTCACTGGGGTCACACGATGCAGCAGACTGGAAAAACCAAAGCGCAGTGTAGCCTTTTAATTGTTAAGCCAACCGTAAATAAAAAATAAACTAGAAAACCGATATTGTGATTGCACGACGAGGTGGTTACTCACACTCTCATGGTCAAGGTACCCCCTTTGCTCTTTCTGGCTGAAATACCATTTTAGTGTGAGCTCGGCTCCTCGTCTTTCTGCTTATTGGGGTGGTGACCTGTTTTGCCGGGACACTGTCGGCACCGGACAGTGATGCCGTGGAGAGCACGGGGACCGCACTGGCTCCCACACCCTTAAGGCACACGGGGCTGATTTGCACCAAAAGCAACATAAAGCACAAGTGGAAACTTTACCCCAAGAATCCAGGTATCAAAACCTATCGCTGGGTTTCCAGAACAAAATTTGCATCCAAGGAGACAATTTTTTCCATCTGCAAGTCCAACCATGATCCATGGTCACCCACCTAGCCCCTAGGTTCTCTACAGCCTTTAGGTTGAGTTGAGTTGGTTGCAACTCTGAAGCTCCTCCATCCTTGACGTCTCCCAGAGCTGTCTACACTAGAGGTCCTAGCTGCAGGGCTGAACAAGCTCCACGGATGCAGTGGACAGGACCAACCGAAACGAGAAGACAGCTTTAAAAAGGCCCACCCTAGCCCTCTGCTTTTGGAAAACCAAGCTTTCACTGACCATGGGCACAATGGCCGGAGTTGACTGGCCACCGCGTGCCCAGGAGGTCCAGCTGCAGATGCAGGACCTGCCGGTACCATCAGGCTGGAAACCTGAAGATCATCCTGGACTGGTGTTTTCTTTTAAATGACAACAAATGCAAATTTTTTCTTCATATTTGACTCTTAAAAACCATCTTCGGTCCACACTATTGATGTAGAGCAACTATGAAAAAATAGGACAGGGTGCCTCATCTCTCCCGCTGCTGCTTCAAACCATGTCCACGCAACTACCAACCCCAAACCTTTCCATTCTTCTCTAGCAAACATGCAGCAACCCAAACTTGAGGAACGCATATTTTTATGTTGTATTTATTCATAGCCCCAAGAGGAAGGCCGGCCAAAAGTAGGCATACGCAGCCCACCAGCTTCAAGGAATCATGTCGTCATGGAGTAAGTGTTGGCGGCTCCCTTCCCAGGACCAGCGAGCAGAAGCAATCCATACCTTATGCGATACCTGCTTATTTTGCCCAGCCAAGGGGTCTTATTTTACCTAGCCAAGAGGAAACGAACTGCTCCTATAAGCATACATATTTTCTTTCCATTCGGACAAGGCGCCTCAAAAGAATATACAATGAGAAACGAAATAATCAAGCGGGTCACAAAAGCAGGAAGAAATGAAGCTTTATCATCCTCCAGTGGTTTCTCTGCTCATACATTACAGGAATTAAAAAAAAAAAGAAAAGAGAATTAGAAAGAAAGCAAGCCAACAGTGAGGAGTTCCTCCACAGTGGTACCAGCAGGTGAAGGGCAGAGCAGAAGAACCCTGGGAGACATGGACACCAGGGAAGCACCATGTGACCGAAGGCATGGAGACCACGTTCCTCTTGCTATTAGCCCAAATGAAATCCTTCAACCCCACCATCCAGCAAAGGCATTTTGGGGAGGGCACAGAATTTTCTTTCACTGACCATGCCAGCGCCCGTAGAGCCGAGCGCTTGCCATTTTTAGAGCCAGCAGAGAAGTTCATGGAGTATCTTCAAAAAACCCAAATGAACCCCATAGGTATTTTTAAAATCAGAAAATGAGAGACCATATGAACGTGGGACTAGAACGGGCCTCTGGGTCACACCACAGGCAAGGACACCATTTAACTCCCTTCATAAACAGTCTTTATTTTCCCCGTGGAAGAGACATCCAGGCGTCGTGTGCAGCAATAAATTTCCCACTTGAAGGACAATCTTTGACTGAACCACCTTGGATTGCAATAAACACTCATCCTGCCACTCAATACCTATATTTACACCCATGGCTACATACACATCTCCGCAAGCTGGACGAGATTCACTTACCTGCTGCCTCCGGGCAGGAAATTCGCATTTTAAGAACTTCTGGTCTCATCTATTGTATCGGTTGCTATTTCCATAACATCAGAGGAAAGGCAGCAGAAAGTTGGGGGGGGGGAAAGGATGTTCTGGTTAAGAAGAAATTTTTCAATGCAACAGGAAACATTAACCTCGTATTTTGTCAGACAAGGGACGAGGACATCCCCCATTAGCAGGATTTTTTGAGAGCGATGTGTTTCTAGGCTCTGTAGGTCCCTCCGCCAACGGGGACGTAGGCATGTTTCTCTTCTCCGGTACCGCGGTACGTCTACTTTTTTTTAGAGAGAAAATTCCTTCCTTCCCTTTATTTTATTAAAAATTCAGCTCTTTGACGGAGAGCGGGGAAGGGGATTAGGATGTGGAAATAGCCAAGCCAGCAGAAATAGCTGCTTGACCAAAGAGACATTGAGTTTTTATTTGGGATCTTTAGAAATCTGGATTTTTTTTTTAATAGTTTTTTCTCTGCTGCTTTTAATAACTTTATTTTTTTAATAACTTTTAATAACTTCATCATTACTCCACAACCGGCTTCAGGAAAATATTCAGCATATTCAAGGGAGTGCAGCAAAAGCCCTCTCCAATTTCTAATGAATCCTCTGGGGAAACAAGGGAGAAAAAGATGTAACGCTGTTCAGAAGTTAAAATTCAGGCAGGAATTGGGGGTGGGGGTGTTACAGTCTATAGAAAGGACTGGGAAAAAAACAAAACCAAACCTTTTAGGCTTGTTTTGGATATTATATAGCTGCACAAAAGGAAACCTTTTGGAAAGGGAAGGCAACTACCAGGCTGAGTAAAGGCCATGTTGTTCTCCAGTGTGTTCAAGCCAGAGCTCAATGTGGTGATTATTTCTGAGCCTCAAATGTCTACGGAGCTGTTAATTACACCCTCGTACAAGTCTCCATACCCAGATCAGTTAATTCCCCAGAAAACTGCAGTTCTCAGGTCTAACATCACTTGTGAACTCCTTAATAGCAAAATAAAGGATCTTTCTTCATCGTCCTGCCAGGAACAGACTTTCCCATCCAGCTCTCATTCTCTTCCCTCATCAGCTCGTGGTCCCTGGCCATGAATCCAAACCCCACCACCTCCTGTTGGGAAGCCCAGCCTAGTCCTGCCGCTCTGTCAGCCTGGCCCAAGAAAAAGGTGCAAAGCAACTAAAATCCCATTACTCATCTTCTTTTGTAGCACAAACCAGCGCCTGGCAAACTGGGGTCTAAGGAACAGAGATGGTCACTGAAAGGCTGTGCTGCCATTCAGCGAGACCTGGACAGTCTGGAGAGTTGGGCAGAGAGGAACCTGATGAAATTCAACAAGGGCAAGGGCAGGGTCCTGCATCTGGGGAGGAACAACCCCATGCACCAGGGTACAGCATACAGGCTGGGGCTGACCTGCTGGAGAGCAGCTCTGTGTAGAGGGACCTGGGTGTCCTGGGGGACAACAAGTTGACCATGAGCCAGCAGTGTGCCCTGGTTGCCAAGAAGGCCAATGGTCTCCTGGGGTGCATTAAGAGGAGTGTGGCCAGCAGGACGAGGGAGGTTCTCCTCCCCCTCTACTCTGCCCTGGTGAGGCCCCATCTGGAGTACTGTGTCCAGTTCTGGGCTCCCCAGTTCAAGAAAGATGAGGAGCTACTGGAGAGAGTCCAGCGGAGGGCTACGAGGATGGTGAGGGGACTGGAGCATCTCTCCTATGAGGAAAGGCTGAGGGAGCTGGGCTTGTTCAGCCTGGAGAAGAGAAGGCTGAGAGGGGACCTTAGAAATGCTTATAAATATCTTCAGGGTGGGTGTCAGGAGGACGGGGCCAGACTCTTTTCAGTGGTGCCCAGCGACAGGACAAGGGGCAATGGGCACAAACTGAAGCAGAGGAAGTTCCGTCTGAACATGAGGAAGGACTTCTTCACTCTGAGGGTGATGGAGCCCTGGAACAGGCTGCCCAGGGAGGTTGTGGAGTCTTCTTCTCTGGAGATATTTAAGACCCGCCTGGACAAGGTCCTGTGCAGCCTGCTCTGGGTGACTCTGCTTCGGCAGGGGGGTTGGACTAGATGACCCACAGAGGTCCCTTCCAACCCCTACCATTCTGTGATTCTGTGTGATTTATTTCCCTCCTGCTGAGGCTGGCAAGTCCTTCTAAGTGGGGTGGTGGGGACAACAGGGTAGATGGGGGACAGCGACAGACGGACAAATGGGAACGTGGGTGTTCAGAGGAACATCCTTTATTTAATGGGGCAGCAGCATCTTCTGGAGAAAGGGAGGACCCCTCAGCATGTCTGGCACTGCTCATTGGTGTGAGCAGCATCACTTGGGACCGAGCCCTGCTGGAGCATCCCATCGGAGCAGAGTTGAGGACTACATTTGCAAAAGTGAGATTTCCAAGAGGAGTCAGGGAGGTGTCATGATGCAAGAGAGGGAGGCCCAGGCTGTGGGACACGTCTAGTCCCAGGGCACCAGCTTCCCTTGGTGAAACGGGGCTGCAGTGCTTGGTAAATGCAACGATGAGTAGTTCACAGACACCACCGGTTTTAACCCCTCTCTGGTCAGGGCCTCCATTTGCTTTGAGGCTCACGCCGATGCACAGTGCCAACCTAATTCAACCCCTGGTGCAGAGAAACACCTTTCCCCACCACAAGCCCTGAGGTCTCCCATGCTGGACGTGCACCAGGAGGCCGAGGTGGGCACAGTGGGAGGACCCAGCACAGGATGGTGCGAGACGCAGCCACGGCGGGTGAAATTTCTGCTTGGAAAAAGCCTTTGGAAAAAGCCTCGTGTTTCCTCAGTGCAGAGCCGGGTTTCGGGGCCGTGCAGCAAGCCCACAGTGCCCTCTAGTGCTACAGAACTCCCCTCTGCCACCAGCTCTGTCCTCTCGGCCACCAAACACCAGGCCATCCTTCAGAGATGCAACATAAGCCACCCTTGTCCTTTCCACCAACCCTCCCTGCACACCCCAAACCCGTGTCTCCGAACCTGGCCCACCCAACCAGAGTACAAGAGCACCCCAACACTCCCATCCTGGCAGGAGCTCATTACAGGTCCATCGCTCTTCAAACAACAGGGCCCCAACCCTGCCCAGCTAACCAGTACCAGCTCCAGGAACCATAATAAAGAAGGCATCTCCGTTCCCACCAGGTTGGGAAGACACCTCCACGAATTACGAGCCAATATCGCCAAGTCTGCTTGAACTGGGTGACAGCCAGAAAAATAAAAACCAGCCATGAGAAGGGAGAGTCCACCTCATTTGTTACAATGAGAAACCAGCTCTGAACCCTAATAATAATAATAATAATAATGATCATGATGATGGAAACATCAAAGCTCTTGTCCATTTACCTGGTGTTTTCTTTGTGGAGTGAATAACTATTACACGGTATGGAAGACCACCCTAATCTGAAAAACCTACTGGAAGATCTCCCCTTTTCTGCATGTCCGACAAAAACCACGGGGTTTATAATCTGGTTCAGGGCTCATAATGACTGTGCTCTACTGCCAGACCTAAGGCTTGGCCCTTGTGAGAACCTACAAGCTGGCAACCTGTGTGGAAGTTTAGCCATCCCTGGACCAGACATCTCCTCTCCAGTGCTTTGGAGATGGCAACGATCTCATCTGCCTTCCTTGGTCAACAGTGGCCTTAACTCTGATGCTGAAGGGGTTACAGGTGACTGAAGCTCCTTTTCTCGAGGAGCTGGTCATCGTCAGTTGGATTAAATGCCACAAAAAACAGACCACAGAAAGACCATATCTTACTGGAAGTCGTGGCAAAACAAAAGCTTTTGCTCAGCAGCAGTGATCTGACTCCCAATACCTTGTGACCTATACTCAAGTAAACCTTGGCTTTTTGACAGGGACTTTCCACAGTGGTTTTAGCAGTTACAGTACTGGAAAGACCCTTGGGATAGGGGAAGCTGGCTTGTTAGACCAGAAACCTTCTCTGAAAGCAATGCCGTGCCTACACGCTCTGGATGGAGTCCAGCAGGATCTGGGGGCGGGGAGAAGAAATCCCCCTAGTTTGGGGCTCCTAGGGAGCCACCCCAACTTCTTCATACGTGTTTGGTGGACAGGTAAAGGATGTCAGGGTTAGATCTGTTGACTGGCAGGGGACATACAGCACATGGGGCACACCACATGGACCAGGTCACTCCCAGTGGGAGGCAACGTTAGACAGAGGGATGAGCCCACCCCAGCTCCAGTGGTGCAGAACAGTCTGCTGAGAAAGGGCCACAGTGTTGTGGTCAAGGCTCTGAAAGAGGAAGGATCTGGCCTGGCTAACGAGCTGGCTAAAATGAGAACTGCCCAACTTTGTAGTGCAGAAAGAGCAGGCAAGAGAGGACGTGGAGAGGATGAGGACTCTTTATGGTGATAGTAAATAACACCACCCCACCAAAGAGCTGTCCCCGAGCTCCAAATAGACCTGTCCCCCTGCCACCACCACCCTGGAAGGGTCAGCAATCTGTTAGGGTCCAGGAGCAAGCCCTCACAGCAGTGCTGGACACTGACCTCTTCACCTCACATGAAGAGTGACAGCAGAGGGGATGCTCGCCCACAATTCACCCTTCTCTCCCAGACACCTGGGCTGGCTTCTCTCTTAAGGCACCTACCATGTCTGAACAAGCCCACATATGACCCAGTTCCTCTGGGCTCCTTGTAGAGCCGACAGGGAAAGGACATGGGTACCCTCAGATGGGAATCAACCGACCTTCTCTAGACCTCTATGCTGAGATGTAACAAACCATGCCCCAACGTGTCCATGCCTCTCCTATGGCAGGAACCCCAAGAGACCAGCCCACGGACAGGTCCCACCTTTACTCACACGATCTCTGCACTGAATTGTAAGGTCTGATTTGAAAATACTTGTCAAGGAGGACGGGTCCGGAGGAGCGTGTGCAGAGACGCCTGTTAGGTGCCTAAATTGAGGTGGGATCCCAGCATAGTTAGGTATCCCGGCGCTTCTAATCCTGCTTGGACAAAGTCAGGAATACAGTGGTGCTAAGAGGAACATGAACAACTCACACAGTCTGCCTTTCTCCCAAGGAGCTGCTCCTTTGTTTCTCATCCAATAAGGAAGCTGGATGACAACCGCAGCCAGAAGAGAAACAAGCAGTTTATTGTAACTCCAAACATATGACAAAAAGGCTCAAAACTCAGTAAGGAAATGGAAGGACATGAGCTGTGAGGCAATTAAGATGCCAAACCAAACGACATCAATGCTGTCTTCCAAGTTTATCCCATAGCACCAGCAAAGCCCAGTACCCCTTTCAAAAGTGCCACATAATTTCTACCTCCTACAATGCACCGTTCGGAGGAGGGAAGACCCAGCCTGGAGACATGAGTCCAGCAAACCGAAAGCCAACAACTGCAAGCTGCCAGTCCAGAAACCACTCAGGACATGTCCCAAAACTCTCTGCTCATCTCTGTCAGCATTCACAGCATGTCCCTGTGACATGCAGCCTCCTGCATCTTTTGTGAGCTTCACAGGGAGAATGGAGGGTATCTTGTAGGACATGAGCCCTTGGGTTGTTTTCTCTGGTAAGTGTAGAGTTTGCCAAGGGCTCGGAGTCTGAAGACTGTATCTAGGACCGGGGCATTCAGCTGTGACACATGCAAGCCTAAAAGCCTTCCCGAACATTTGTCAAAGGGAGCAAAAGTAAAACGCACTGACTCAGTCCTCCCCACGACGTCTTCATGACACCGAGATGGTGACATGGTCTCCTCCAATAAACCAGCTGAGGTGAAAATGGAGAGGATGACAAAGACTGGCTCTGCATCTGAGCTGCGCCTCTCTAATGCAGCCAGCAACCGATCCTCCCCGGCGCGTAAGAAGCAGATCTTATGAATGGGGAATACTTATCTTCAAAAGATTATTTTCTTCCAAAGTCACTTTTTGGCAGCGCTTGGGTGAATCAGTGCCCAAATCCAACTACAGACTCCTGTGAGTAAGGAGAGATGAAGAGGTTACAGCTCATGAGCTGAGCCAAAGCAATGACCTCATGCACTCCTAGCCATGAAACTTTCAAAACAAAGCCTATTTACCAGTAAAACCGAGCACCCCACATGAGCCTTGAAAAGATGGGGCAGGAGGAAGCTTCAAAATACCAGTTGTCGTGAAGAAATCGGGCCGGGTTCCCAAGCGGAGCCAGCTTCGCCCGCCTGTGCATGTCCACGAGATGGCAGAGCTCGCCGTGCTGTGGAGCATCTCCAAGGAGCGTTCTCCAACGTCGAAACAAAAGGCTGCCCACAAGCATTTTTCCCTCAGACAGCTATGAAGAAAGAGGGTTTGGGGGGAGGTTGTTTCATTTTTTGTTTATATTTTCACCTTTTAATTGCCAAGGAGTCACAGGCTTTCCTTGCAATATTTTGTTAAAATAATATTGATAGATTCCAGCAGCAAAACTCATGTATATATATTAATGTCCAGATACCCAGAATAGTCTGCTTAACCCATTAGGGGTGTCACTCTATCCCTCTGTAGCGACACACATACAGACCTGGATGTATACTGAAAATCAGTTTTAGATACATGTCATATGTCCATCACATTTTACCATCAAAGGAACCCAAATTTCCAAAGCAGACTCACTACCTCTCTCAAACTTGGTGCTCTTAACCCTGCTATAGCTGCCAAGGCATATTCAGCAGCAAAATATTTGCATCTGAGCCATGCTGGAGGATGCTCAGACCCATCCAGTCGCGCTGAAGGATGCTCAGACAGGCCCAGCCACCCTGGAGGATGCTCGGATCGGCCCCTCCACCCCTGCACGGCTGCTGTAAGCAACCCATGAGATCTTAAACACAGACAGAACAAGAGTTGATCTACCTCCAACCTGAAAAGCCTCTTCTTCAGAATATGACACAAACATAACCGCAGCATGGGAAAGCCCCATGGAAGGTGAAAAATTTTTCCTCCACAGGCTCAGATGAATATTTTCCCTCATGCCCCTGCGCACTGTGCTCCACAGAGCCATTTAAAACAAGGGATACAGATGAGCAAAATCACTGTTGGCATCACACGATCACATTCAAATCCAGTTAACAATGATATGTAAGGATTAAACCAGCTGTCCGCGAGTATTTCACTTGTCAACACCAAACGAGATAAATCCTCACCCAGAACTGCCCGGCTCCCAGTTCCCACAGGCACATATGACTGTACACGCCTAGGTAAGCGAGTCTCCGAAATAACGTAGTATTGCATGAGCCTGCCCAGAGGCACAAACAAACCACCAAATCCAGCATTCCCACTAGATCTTCTGGCTTAGAGCTGCCACGCTAAGAATTAAGCTAGGTATTCAGGTATATATTGGTATTCATTCACTGGAGTCGATGGACTCAACCTGGTGTTATGACAGGATGAGATGACAACTTGACCAGGAGGACCTGGCTTCAATCCTAGCTGTCAATCCTAAAAAAAGTTAAACCCTAAAGAAGAACGTCAGCTCCTTGCACCAAAGATGGTTTGATTCCTCACTTCTAATTGTTCCCCAAAGAAAATAACCTTATTTTGCAGAATTACTGGGGTCTGTATCAGCTGAACCTGATGTTTTCTCCCCGTGACCTAAAGTCCAGACATACCGAGCATGGAAGAAACCGAGCAGAAAGCAGCTGCTGGCAGCGTTCCTCCCTGCCAACAGCATCAGCACTTCTCCGCTCTTGCCACTGGTTTGTGTATTTAGTGCCAGCTAGCTCACCCAAAAGAAATAGTAAGATCATCACATGGTTTGTAGGCTGAGCAAGGCTTTTCCTTACATGATGCATGAGCAAGAAGCCCGGCGAGGTTTTTGCTCAGCGCTGAAAAGGGCAACACCGCTACAGCACGAGATGTCTCCGTCCTTCCCTCTGGAGGCAAAGAGCAGACTTCAGCAAAAACACGCTGAGTATCCTCAGAAACTTGCCCAGACCAGGACACTCCGCTCCTTTGAGGACTAGGGCTCTGGAAAGTTAAAATTATACAACGCTGACAAATTGACCTGTTCAATGGCTTTTTTTTAACTTTCGGCTTCATCCTGCCATCCCCCAACGTCCGAGCATCAAAAGTCATTTAACCAGAACTACCAAAACTGGGAAGTAAAGACAGACGCAGAGAAGATGTACAAGTGGATGACCATCGCATGCAAACATACGCCCAAGCCCATAGGGGAAACATCTGGGTCAGCACACCGTCGCTGCAGCAATGTATTTTGGAGCTGTCAGCAGGCTCAGTGCTTTTCAGAACCTCCTTTCCTAAAATATATCAGCTCTGTGTCCATGTACGTGTATATATATATATGTATATATGTACGTATATATACACTGTCCTCAACGTTTCACCTCTCAACAAAGTCCCTGCGGTAACTGCCCTTGCCCAGCACTGAGGTTCACAGCAAAGCTCGGTGAAACCACAGGAATAATTCTCCATCCCAAAGCCCAAAGGACCACAGCTCAGCGCATCCAGCCCAGTTTTTCCCACTTCTGAGGAGGGTTTCCTAAGGAAAGGTAAGGCAAGGAGCTGCTAGTCTCCACCGTACCATGGGTAGGAGATGTCCTCATCACCTACCTGCCACACTGGAAGGACCTTCTCTATGTCATTCAAGTTGATGCTGTCACTGTCCTCGTATTTCCCTTTTCCAAGCCTGTGGCAAGAAGAAAACAAACAAAAGCAAGTGAAACCTCACTAGAACCAAAGTTAATTTTCTATTATGGCACATGGGGAAGATTAGTTCTTACTGCAAAGGACCCTCATGAAAACAAAGAGGCTATCTGAAGCGAGTAAGCTGTGCCTCCAAAACACTCCCAGGTGGGCACAAAGCCATTAATACAAAATTAAATGCTTATCCCAGTCCTCTCCACCTGCACCGTCCGCCACAGCATTCAAATGCTTTTGTTGATGGCAACCAGTGAGAAAATCAAAAGCAGTCCTGAGCGGTGGCGTTCGGCGATTCAATTTCCAGACCAAGCAAAACTGAAAGCACAGCCTACCCGGGGAAAAAAAAAATTTAAAAAATACGAGGACACAAAAATGTAATGAGAAATGGTTTCTTTGAAGCACTGCTCATTTGTTGGTCTCCACGGGAGGTCCGGTTCCCCTGCTGAGAAAGGTGTTGGAACACAAGCACAAGCATAGGTCTCCGACAGCAAACAACAATCGATAGAAATACAAACATCCAATTTGACACACAAAAAATCCTGGGGTGAGAAGCTAAGCACTGACAGACCAAACACAGAGCTGGCAGCTGAATGACTTGCTTGTATCAAGAAAGGAAAAAAAAAAAACCCAATTCAAAGATAACTACTAGCTGGACGCGGAGTTTGTCATGATCCAGAAGAAGAAAAAATGGTCAGTGCGTCCAGCTCTGGAGCCCCCAACAGAAGAAGGACATGGATGTGTTGGAGCGGGTCCAGAGGAGGGCCACAAAGATGATCCGAGGGCTGGAGCACCTTTCCTACGAGGACAGGCTGAGGGAGCTGGGGCTGTTCAGCCTGGAGAAGAGAAGGCTCCGGGGTGACCTTAGAGCAGCTGCCAGTGCCTGAAGGGACCGACAGGAAGGGTGGAGAGGGACTTTTCACAAGGGTGTGTAGTGATAGGACAAGGGGGGACGGCTCTAAACTAAAAGAGGGCAGATTTAGATTAGAGATTAGGAAGAAATTCTTCCCCATGAGGGTGGTGAAACACTGGCCCAGGTTGCCCAGAGAAGCTGTGGCTGCCCCCTCCCTGGCAGGGTTCAAGGCCAGGTTGGATGGAGCTCTGAGCACCCTGGTCTGGTGGAAGATGTCCCTGCTGATGGCAGGGGGGTTGGAACCAGATGATCTTGAAGGTCCCTTCCAACCCTTACCATGCTATGATGCTATGATTTATAAACAATTGATCTATTTTTATTACGCAACAATGTTTTTTTGATCATTAGTGACAAGATATTGTTAAATGACATCTATTAGACAGAAACTTTGATTGCGGCATGTCCGGGCAATCAGTGCCTAGAAGTCAGAGAACAACAGATCCTGGTGGAATTACAGCAAATGGAGGGGAAAAAAAATGCAGAAAAATGGAACGTGCTAAAGCACCAGGCTCGAAAAACAGCAAGCTGAATGGAAACACTGAATTTAATTAACACCCTAATTGATTTGTGGGCAGAGGTGTTCAACAGTTGACTTTCCCTCGTAGGTGAAAGAGTGAGTTTGATTTACAATGGCAAAAATACAGCGTGTGTACATATATAATATACACACACACTATATTCATATATATATAAAATTATATATATTTTTATATATATGACAGAAAAAACAAGTCAAACATCTGGGGACAAATAATACCAGTTGCAGGCAAGCGTATTGTGGGAAAAGGTTATCTGAAAAGGATGGGGACTGTCCCATGGTGAATGTCTGATGTTGGATTGTGGCATAAAAGATGAGGAGGCAGCGATTACGGGGATGAAGGCAGTTTTCCTCTCCAGGCAGCATGGCTGAGTCTGAACTACAGGACCGCAGGCAGCTCGGGCAGTCACGTTTCAAAGAGGTGGTTGAGAAATTTCTTAGAGTACGGGAGAAACTAAAGTGCTACCCGGGCTTGGGAGATACCTGGAACGAAGAGAAAACATCAGCTACAGAAGGTTGTTGGAACTGGGAGAGCAAAAGCACGGCAAGAGCTACCGCTGGAAATTCAAGGCAGACATATTCAGGTCAGAAACGAGGCACAGTTGCCTGGTTTTCCTTAACCCCTCCACTTTGATTATTCAGCATACCACCAAACTCAGTATCCGCAAAGAAAATCGGACGTCTTTCAGGAGGAAAATGCTTCAGTCGAGCAGATGACGCTCGAGGTCAATCAACTGGATGTAACTACGTGGCCAACCTTGGGCAAGGGATCGGACGGAGGAATAATATGGTCCCTTTGGTACTTACAGCGTAGAAAACACAGACTGAACAGCATCTTTCCTTTTTTTCCTATTAATTTTTTTCATTGCACAGCTTGCATCTTAAAAAACCCCACTCCAGCAAGAGGGAAAACATCTAGCTAGCAGATGGAGTTTCTTGGAGGTTCAGTCAGCTGCACCGCGCTCAGCACAGATTTGCCACGGGGTGCTGAGGAATACACAGCAGAATCAACTTTAAAAGTTCAATAATAAACCAAATTTTGCCCGCGTTCCCTCTGTTCTAGTGCAGGTTACGTACATGACCTGCATTTTGGGAGATGCACTGCTTGTGCTGACAGCACCTGTTTAACTTTTCTGCATACACACTACTTCTTATTCCATTTTTAAAGCTGTAATGTTTAGGAGTGATTAAATATCTCACCTCCATACTGCCTTCTCTACCTGTTTGCAGCCTGGGCATTCACAGCACACCAGGAACCGGAGGCAGATCACAAGCAGACCCTGCTGCATCCTCCCTATGGGTAGCAGGTGCTGCTGGTAGGATCATCTGGCAAGTGCCATCAACCATGGAGCACATTATATCTTATTTTACAGAGGGAGCACATTCTATCTTATTTTACAGAGGGACCTTCATCTCATTTTTCAAAATCATCTGTAGAAATAGGAGCAAACGTGACCAAGGCACTTAGTGACTTGGAAATCTAGTGTGACATTGATCCCAAAATTGTGAAAATTGCTGTTTAGATACCTGCAGTAAATATTTACAGTGCAGAAAAAAAAGCTTTGTACAGTCGTGTGAGTCTGTCTGTCGCTATATGGTACAGGAGCCTCCTGCAGATGCTGAACCTGGGCTGGGGTGGGATTGCTAGCTCGATGTTTCTAAATGAGATACATAGCCCAGTGAAGTGTATGGCATTGGCCTTTACTTTGGCAAAATCAACTTCTCAACAGAAAAACTTCCCTGAGAGAGGATTTCCATCCCTACGTACAACACAGCAATGAGAAGTCACCTGCAACCTTCTCAACCTCATCTTTTAGACCCATTCTGATTTTTTTCCTCCCTCTATGGGCAGGAAATTTTTAAGGATTAGGCAAAAAATGACAAAAATTTGATGAGATAAAATATGGTTATGGAGTGCTTGCTCTATTTTTTCTTTAGCAAAGATTTGCAGTGAGTTGCGTCAGGGATGAGTTGAAGCTTTGTCACAACTTGGGATAACAGGACAGGTCCTAAACAACACTGCCAGCACGTTAAGCACCAAGACTAAATGATAAGGAGAGAAAAAAACATACTATGATTGTTTCTCAATCTGCAGAGGAATGGTGATGTCCATCTAAGCAACATCGGTGAACCACTTGGTGCCAGCATGCTTTTATTTGGCTTGACCAACCAACGACCAAAGAGGAATCCAGAAATACCATGGAAACCTCTGGAGGCTGTCACCACCGAAAGGAGCTGTTTACTATTTCCACAGCTAGCAGATATTTTACTCCTAGCAGATAGGGGATGAACACTTGGATCTACACACATCACTATGATGCTTTCTTCTCGCCTGAAGTCTTGCCGGGGAGAAGAGCAGAAGCCCTGTCACTCGTGGGAACTGTAACTGGGATCAGCACTAAGCCAAGATCTTTCCTCCAATATCCAGAGATGTTTAAATTTGGGAGACTTGGATCTAGAAGACTTGGATCCTGCATGGTTTAAAGACTGAGCCCTACCAAGCAATGAAAAATACAGTCAGCAACTCTGCTCCAGCCCACAATTGGATGGTAGAAGAGCCAGACAGACTGATCATGGCATCCCCAAACCCCATATGTGGTCCAGCGCCTCTTCGCCACGTCTTCCGCATGAGCCGTGCCAACATGCTAGTGTTCCTACAGCAAGGGAGAAGTCAGAGGCCGTGCCGGAGAACATGGTATCGCATGCGCAGCACTCACCCTTCTCTGTCTATGTGAGGCAATGGGTGTTTGGAGGTGTTTCGCAGCTTCCTGTGAAATGGGGTGAAATCTAGTTTTTCAGGCTGCAAGTCCCACATCGCACCACTAGGAGAGAAAAAACAGGGAAAAACAAAGAAAGAAAGTCCACTACTAATTAAACACCACCGAGCTGAAGAACAGAGGGCACATGGGAGCCTGCAAATGAGGAAAGCTGGTGCTTCTGGAAGCACCGCTCCCTGCCGCAAGGCACACGGATGCGGGCCTCCAACCTTCGCGCTGCTGCATCATGTTTCTTTTCATTTCTTCTGGGTTTTCTGGAGATGCTGAGCTCCTATTACTTGCACTAAACCCCCAGTTTCGATGGATGATGCAGCATGGTACAGCACACACCTTGCAAGCAAGGGGGTATCGCAACAGGTAGTGGTCTGGTCCATGCAATGGAGATGTTCTCTTTGGTCCTGCACAACCTGCCCACTCCAATGGCCCGGAGCAAGTCCCAGGTGGGAACTCAACCCCTGCGGACTCCTGCAATGCTCCAGGCACAGAGAGAGATGCAAAAAACTGGACGGAAAGCATATTTCACCACTTTCCCCACATTAATGCGGCAGCTGAAGAGCTCTTCCCAGCAGCTGTGAAGCCAACGCATGATCACACCTCCAATTCATGGAAGAGTAAAATCTTGGAGCAGTAGCTCAGAGCTGCCTCAAGCCTTGCCTGCACAGCTCTTGGATGATTACAAGTAATCATATCAGTACCAGTTTCCGACGTTTGGACTGCAGACCCATCCAGCAGCCTCTCCTAAGCACGTAGGATGCTTTAAGTAGATTGATTCTGCTTAGTGCTGCGGGCTAAATGGGGATGGGGAGGAGGAGGAGCAGCGATGCGAGCACCGGCAGAGTACTCACTGGTGGCTGGGTACCGGCAGGAGGAACACGCAAGCAAAGGCGAAGAGAGGGCACAGTCCATCTCTCTCTTAAAGCGTTTTAAAACCGGCTTACCTGAAGGAGTCAAAGGTGTTGGCAGCCCAAATGTCTGTGCCCAGCATGTCAAGGGAGCTCTCCTTGTTGCCATTCTAGGAGGGAGGGAAAGGCAGTTACTCGCTGGAAGGCACGCGGCGCTATCCGGACCACGGCACAGCCCAGCACAGCCTCTCCCACTACCAGCCACGGAGGTGTCCCGGCTCTGCACGTGGGCTCCTCTGTTCCCGTGTGAATCCACGTTCACTGCAACGCAGAGTCCCCTCGCCTGCTGCAAAAGCGCACCGTGAAGGGAAGGAGTGACACAGTTTCAGCCTTGGGCGCACAAAGCCGTGGACAACACGGAGCAGACAACACATAGGCTCAGCTCTGACTCCAGCCCGGTCCTCATACCCCACCATCCACAACCTCTAAGACACACCAAAGTCCAGTGGGCAGGTTGACATCCCAGCCATGAAGACACTCTGCTTCAGTCACAAACCAGCTGAGGTGGGAAGTGACCTCTGAAGCTCATTTGGTCCAACCCTCCTGCTCAAGCAGGGCCACCTACAACCAAGTGTCCAAGACCACATCCAGATGGCTTTTAAACAGAATAACTCCAAGGACGGAGATACTCTTCACCAGAGCCTGCTGTCACCAACAAGCATGGGTAAAGCCATCCTGCTTCTTCAAGGAGTCATGGTGGCATGAGTTCTCCTCGCTCTAACAACAGGCAGGGGATGTCAGAACCATGCACTGTGCCACCTCTGCCATGCACACCAAAAAATTAGTTCACACAGTTATCCTCGTACATGTCCCACCAACACTAAGGTGACAGTTCCTTCTCTTGAGAAGCAAAAGCATCACGGTATAATCAGGTGGGAATTATGAGAAACCTCCAGCAAACTGCAAAGCACCTGGAATTTTGCTGTGCAGCTGCTTTTGGCAAAAGCAGTGACCTGAAGCAAGAGCATCTAAAGCAAAGCCCTCACACTCATCCTTCAGAGTGGTCAGGCATTGGAACAGGCTGCCCAGGGAAGTGGTGGAGTCACCATACCTGGAGGTGTTCAAAAACGTGGAGATGTGGCATTTCAGGATATGGTTTAGCAGGCATGGTGGTGTTGGGCTGATGGTTGGACCTGATGATCTTAGAGGTCTTTTCCAACCTGAATGATTCTATGATTCATGGCCCCTTTACAGTCATCAGCCTACACATGTCCTCCCCACAGAAAGAGGGCTGCCCTCTCCACCCTTTACAAACAAAGATGTAAAACAGGTTGGATTTTGCCAGGACCATTCAAGAAATCAGACTTGCCTCAGACTCACACAGAATGGACATGTAAATCGGGAATCTCGTATTACCAATTTTCCCCCAACATCTCTTACACATATTCAGATTATTTAAATATTTCAGCCCACACGGTCCCACTCTGGTGAAACAAATGCTGGAGAAGGTGGCTTCCATATATTCCCCATCCTATAATTTCTGACGTTTTCAAATATGATTAATAATAAATGAGACGCTAAAAACTCATAACAACGTGACCATTTCTTAACGAAGTGCCAGACCTCAATCTGCCCGTGAAGTGAGCAATCTCTTCCCAATGAGCAGGACAGTGCACATTACAGATGGTCACACTTTGCCGCCATTCCCAGCACAACAACCAGTTTAGACACCAGATACTCCAAACACAGCCACATTACTCCCTGTTTTGTCTCCTCCGAGGGGTCTATGGGTTTCGATTTTAACTTCCGGGGATCTGCAGGTCAACATGTCTCCGCACAGAAATGAACTACCAGAAATATATAAAACTCTCATTCTCAATTATAAAGGCTGAGCTTTTTATTTTAGGCAAATGTAAGCAAAATTTTCTCCCACCAAGGAGAGAAATTAGTTTCTAAATCCTTAGAAACATCCTCATGCAATATAATGAAAATACACATGTGCAGGTCTTCATAGCTATCATCCAAACAAGAGATACCTCTTCTTGCAGACATCCATTTCTCTTTCCATCTCCTATGGACATGGGACATTTTATGCACCTGTCAATGAGCCAGCTACACCAGGATTTCCTAAGAGTAACATATTTGCGTTCAGTGAGAAAGATTTGGAACATGTAACCAGTTGCAATGAGGCTGAGACAAATAAGCAAGATATTAAATAGCAAAAATTTAAGACAAAGTGGGTTCCTAATGCAACAGGTTGCATCCTAAAACTGTTGCCCAAACTCAGTTCGGTACAGGACTTCCGAAGAGCCCCTTCCTGAGCCCTGAAATGAAGCATCTCGTAATTACCCTCTGATGCTCGGCTTTCAAATCTGTTTGGATGCAGATGGAGAGCCTTGGCACCGACACCTCCTAATCCACGGCATAAGCACAAGCTGTCTCACCCGGCTCCCCCGCGTCTCCTCCGCATGTCAGCTCATCGGTGCTCTACCAGTGAGCACAGGTGGGTCAGCCCCAGCACTAATCCTGGCAATTATGGGAAACTGCAGCGATGGTTCAGGCGGTTAGAAGAGAAGGCTGAGAGGGGACCTTAGAAATGCCTATAAATATCTTCAGGGTGGGTGTCAGGAGGACGGGGCCAGACTCTTTTCAGTGGTGCCCAGCGACAGGACAAGGGGCAATGGGCACAAACTGAAGCAGAGGAAGTTCCACCTGAACCTGGGATATTGCCCAGCTCACTAGGGACGAGCCCAGGCTTGGCGTGCCAAGGCCAGGGGTGAGATTGACAGCCCAGCTCAAGTGTGTCTACACCAATGCACGTAGCATGGGCAATAAACAGGAGGAGCTGGAAGCCATTATACAGCAGGACGGCTACGACTTGGTCGCCATCACAGAAACGTGGTGGGACAACTCGCATGACTGGCATGCTGTCATGGATGGCTACAGACTCTTTAGGAAAGACAGGCCAACAAGGAGAGGTGGTGGAGTTGCTCTATATGTGAGGGAGCAACTGGAATGCATTGAGCTTGGCCTGGGGGCAAATGAGGAAGAGTTGAAAGCTTGTGGGTTAGAATTAAGGGACAGGCTCACAAGGGTGACATTACGGTGGGTGTGTACTACAGGCCACCTGACCAGGAGGAGGAGGTTGATGAGGCCTTCTACAGGCAGCTGCAAGCAGCCTCACAGTCACAGGCCCTGGTTCTCATGGGGGACTTCAACCACCCTGACATCAGCTGGGAAGACCATACAGCTAGGCAGGCGCAATCCAGGAGGTTCCTACAGAGCATCTATGATAACTTTCTGATGCAAGTGGTGGAGGAACCAACAAGGAAAGGCGCGCTGCTGGACCTTGTATTAACAAACAAGGAGGGACTGGTGGAGGATGTGAAGGTCAGAGGTAGACTCAGCTGCAGTGACCATGAAATGGTCGAGTTCAGGATCCTGCGTGGAGGAAGCAGGGCGATAAGCAGGATCAAAACCCTGGACCTCAGGAGGGCTGACTTTGCCCTCTTCAAGGAGTTACTGGGAGGAATCCCGTGGGCCAGGGCTCTCGAAGGCAGGGGGGTCCATGAGTGCTGGTCGCTCTTTAAACAACTCTTCTTCCATGCACAGGAGCAATGCATCCCCCTGAGAAAGAAATCGAGCAAAGGAGGCAGGAGACCTGCATGGTTAAACAAGGAGCTTCTAGCGGAGATCAGGCAGAAGAGAAAGGTCCATGGAATGTGGAAAGAGGGGCAGGCCACTTGGGAAGAGTACAGGAATGTGGTGAGAGCGTGCAGGGATGCAACGAGGAAGGCCAAGGCTCACCTGGAATTGAAGCTGGCAAGGGATGTCAAAAACAACAAGAAGGGCTTCTTCAACTACATCAGCAGCAAAAGGAAGGCTAGGGACAATGTGGGGCCGTGCTGAATGAGGCGGGTGTCCTGGTGACGGAGGATGCGGAGAAGGCAGAGCTACTGAATGCCTTCTTTGCTTCAGTCTTCAGTGCTAAGACTGGCCCTCAGGAATCCCAGGCCCCGGAGGTAAGAGATGAAGCCTACAAAGAGAACGACTTTCCCTTGGTCGAGGAGGACTGCATAAGGGATCGCTTAAGTGATCTGGATGTCCACAAATCCATGGGCCCCGATGGAATGCACCCACGAGTGCTGAGGGAGCTGGCGGATGTCATTGCTGAGCCACTCTCCATCATCTTTGAGAGGTCCTGGAGGACAGGAGAGGTGCCCGAGGACTGGAGAAAGGCCAATGTCACTCCAATCTTCAAAAAGGGCAAGAAGGAGGACCCGGGGAACTACAGGCCGGTCAGCCTCACCTCCATCCCGGGAAAGGTGATGGAGCAGCTTATCCTGGAGGCCATCATCAAGCAAGTGGAGGAAAAGAAGGTTCTCAGGAGTAGTCAGCATGGATTCACCAAGGGGAAATCATGCCTGACCAATCTAATAGCTTTCTACGATGACATGACTGGCTGGGTAGACGAAGGGAGAGCCGTGGATGTTGTCTACCTTGACTTCAGCAAGGCTTTCGACACAGTCTCCCATGATATCCTCCTAGGGAAGCTGAGGAAGTGTGGGCTGGATGAGTGGTCGGTGAAGTGGATAGAGAACTGGCTGAATGGCAGAGCTCAGAGGGTTGTCAGCAGCGGCGCTGAGTCTAGTTGGAGGCTGGTAACAAGTGGTGTCCCCCAGGGGTCAGTACTGGGCCCAGTCTTCTTTAACTTCTTCATCAACGACCTGGATGAAGAGTTAGAATGTACCCTCAGCAAGTTTGCTGATGACACCTTACTGGGAGGTGTGGTAGACACACCAGAAGGCTGTGCTGCCATTCAGCATGACCTGGATAGGCTGGAAAGCTGGGCAGAGAGGAACCTGATGAGGTTCAACAAGGGCAAGTGCAGGGTCCTGCACCTGGGGAGGAACAACCTCATGCACCAGTACAGGCTTGGGGTGGACCTGCTGGAGAGCAGCTCTGCGGAGAGGGACCTGGGCGTCCTGGTGGACGACAGGTTAACCATGAGCCAGCAGTGTGCCCTGGCTGCCAAGAAAGCCAATGGGATCCTGGGGTGCATCAAGAAGAGTGTGGCCAGCAGGTCGAGGGAGGTTCTCCTTCCCCTCTACACTGCCCTAGTGAGGCCCCATCTGGAGTACTGTGTCCAGTTCTGGGCTCCCCAGTTCAAGAAAGATGAAGAGCTACTGGAGAGAGTCCAGCGGAGGGCTACGAGGATGATGAGGGGACTGGAACATCTCCCCTACGAGGAGAGGTTGAGGGAACTGGGCTTGTTCAGCCTGAAGAAGAGAAGGCTGCGAGGGGACCTTAGAAATGCTTACAAATATCTTCAGGGTGGGTGTCAGGAGGACGGGGCCAAGCTCTTTTCAGTGGTGCCCAGTGACAGGACAAGGGGCAATGGGCACAAACTGAGGCACAGGAAGTTCCGTCTGAACATGAGGAAGAACTTCTTCCCTCTGAGGGTGACGGAGCCCTGGCACAGGCTGCCCAGGGAGGTGGTGGAGTCTCCTTCTCCGGAGATATTCAAGACCCGCCTGGACGCAGTCCTGTGCAGCCTGCTCTGGGTGACCCTGCTTCGGCAGGGGGGTTGGACTAGATGACCCACAGAGGTCCCTTCCAACCCCTACTATTCTGTGTGATTCTGTGTGATTCTGTGTGAACATGAGGAAGAACTTCTTCCCTCTGAGGGTGACGGAGCCCTGGAACAGGCTGCCTAGGGAGGTTGTGGAGTCTTCTTCTCTGGAGATATTCAAGACCCGCCTGGACTAGGTCCTGTGCAGCCTGCTCTGGGTGACCTTGCTTCGGCAGGGGGGTTGGACTAGATGACCCACAGAGGTCCCTTCCAAACCCTGCCATTCTGTGTGATTCTGTGATTCTGTGGTGCAGGAGATCAGATGGGTGCAAGCTTCTAAGCAGTGGATGGATGCTCCCACCCAAACCAGGCTGCAACTCCTGGTCCTCCTAGACGATGTCCCCATTATCTCTTGGTGATGTTCCAAACATTACCCAGACTCCATAAAGCAGGTGCCGGGGCCAAACGATAACACACCTTGTCATTAAGTCATGAGTCATTATGGCCATTCTGAGACGTCCTTTTGGTCTTCGATGACCTGTCTATAACCGGTTTCTGTCTCAACTCACAAGGCAGGGAGCACACGTGCTGCTCAAGTGAGCCTGTACTGCAGGGTGCTTACTAAAATGCCCACAGCACAGTACCAAGACTTAATAATAAGACTTTCAAAAAGTCAATTCTGAAGTTCAGGGGGGAAAAAAAAATTGCACGTATTTAAGGAAAGAAGTGATTTGCTGTCAGTTCCCCCAGGACTGCAGTTAGAACCGGAAGCAGTTTTAACTTGAAGCTCCCAATGACCCAACCCTCAGCTTTAGATAATAATTTTCACTGCACAGGGGTTAGTACTGCTGAAAATTAATTAAGCTACTAGGAATGATGATCGAGAGACACATTGACAAAAATAACATCAACACTCAGAGAGATCAGAGATCCGGTAAAGCAGATCCTACAGCCGGTATGGTCTAAATGCAGGTCCATAACTTCTGTCCTCCAGCCCCTGTGAGCACACACCACCTCCACCCACCGTCGCCCAGCCCCTGTAGCTGCCCACACAAACACAGGGATGGACCACGCCACTGGCCGCGTGGACTCTTGACTGTTCACCCATGCATGCAGCTTCAGAAAATTCCCCACAAAGTCGGCATTTGCATGCATGCAGAAGCTTTTCAAAGCCCAGCTCAGCGTCCCACCGGTTCCTCTCACCACTCCTCATTACCATCCTCCAGCAAACCACGACAAACACAAAATCATGCTCTTCGTTGCACGACTGCAACAGTGTTAGCTCATCACTATGCTTAGCATTAATGTAGAATAATGCCAAGTGGTCGGCTGAGTCTGTGGTATAAATTCAGGGATTATCCTGTGTCATCTGTTAGTTCTTAAACATTTTTCAGTTATACATTTGAGAAGATTCCCCCACCTTTCCTCCTTCTCAGCTGCCTGCAACCCCTGGCTGTACTTCGGTAAAAACTAAAAAAGATAGATAGATCCCAAACTGCTTGAAAAGGCTCTGATAAAAAGTTTTCTTGTTGAACACTGCAAGTTTTCCTAACAAAAATACAGACATTTTGAGGAAGATGTTATTATCCCTGCTCAAAGAAAAAGGGATATGTTGAGTCTCGCTCCTCCCAGAAAGGACCATCACTTTCCAGCAATGACACGGTTCTGCAGGTCCTGGTCCCACCACAGCACGGCTCAGGAGGACAGACTATTTCCCCAAATTCTCCAGGATGGAGGAGATGGATGAGTGGACCAGGACTTTGACCATGTCCTGGGTTTGGCCAGGACAGGGTTAATTTTCACTGGACTCCAGGAAGGGCCACAGCCGAGGGGTGGGGGCTGACCCCACCTGGCCAAACAGAGCCGGGTATTCCATACCATGTGACGTCACGCTGGGTTCCGGTGGGGGGGGGGCGGCGCAGCGGGAACTCTCTCTCGCGGCTGGGGAGCGTGCGGCGCCGGTGCGGTCCGAGAGAGTGGGTCTGTTTTTTTGTCGTGTTTTCTCCTTATCTGTATCGTTGTTGCTCCTGTTTCCCTCTGTTTGCTGTTCTGTTAAACTGCCCTTATCCCGACCCACCGGTTTCTGCCTCTTTCTTTCCATTCTCCTCCACACCGCGGCGGGGGGAGGGGCGGCCGCGTGGCGCTTTTGTTGCCGGCGGCAGCCGAAACCAAAACATAAAATTGGCGCCCAAGCGTGGGGCAGGGATAACGGCAGGGCTGAGCAGCGGGTGTTAAAACTGTTTTCTTAGATTTTCTTAAATTTTCTAATATGCATTTTTCTGTCTTAAAATAGTCGCCGGTAAAAATGTTTCTGTCTTTCATCAGATGGCTGTGGTTTTTGAATCCGTACTTGCTGTACTTGTTCCCTGTGGTGCTGTTCATCATCGCATGGAAAAGAATCAGGATTACGATTTTACTGTACTGTACGATGTCGACTTATGACATGATAACATCACTGTGCATGAAATTAGGCTTGTATTTGCATGCGGCACTGCGGTCATTTCCATACCTCGGATCCTATGTCTTAGAATTTGTGAATAATCGAACCCAATCTGTGGGGAAAACCGGAGGGGCTACCTCCCCCCACTCTTTCGCCCCCCCTCCTTCCTTCAGGCCAGTTCTAACGGCTTTTGAGAATTTCGAGTACCCGTGGGATGCTCAGGCCAGCACTCTCCTATTGTCCTGAATACTGAATGGGTTTTGGGTCTTGTTTAGGGTTAAACAAGTCGTCAAGAACATCGTGCAGAGACCTGCCCCGGGGCTGGATAGCTGTGAGTGGCTGGGTGTGTGGGACAGCATGGGCAAGTACCTAGGGCAGTGGGCACCACCGGTGTTTTTTAAACTCACCCCTGAGGAAGTACAGGATCCGGACAAACTAGTAAAGTACCTGCAAAAAGTGTGCTGCCACCCTGGGAACTCCAGAGAGACACAAATCACCACCACGTGCTGGGGTCTGGCCCACGCCTACCGAGCCATGTTCAACCTGATTCAGTGCCCTAAAGGGGAAGGGGGGGGAAGCGAAGTGGCAGGCACTGCGGCTGGCGCTGCCCCCCCAGCCGGCCCTGCAGCCCCTCCAGCCCAGCAGGCAGTCACAGCCCCCCCAACCGGCACCACTGCTGCCACAGCTGCAGGGTCTGCCTCGGTTTCCCCGGTGGGCACAGCAGCTGCTCCAGCCCCAACTCCAGCTGCAGGCACAGTGACTGAGCCCAGTGACCAACCTGTGCCGGTAGCAGTCGCCCCTGTAAAACTAAAGAAAGACGCAAAGAGAGCAGATCGCTCCGGGAGGGATGACAATGAGCCAGGGTCATCACAGGAGATAGAGACAGAGATCATCACCCGGTCCCTGTCCCTGGGCGAGCTGCGAGACATGCAGAAAGATTTCAGCCGCCACCCAGGCGAGCACATTGCCACCTGGCTGCTGCGGTGCTGGGATAACGGGGCCAGCAGCTTGGAATTAGAGGGCAAGGAAGCCAAGCAGCTGGGATCCCTGGCCAGGGATGGGGGCATTGACAAGGCCATTGGGAAAAAGGAACAAGTCCTCAGCCTCTGGAGGAGACTTCTGTCAGGCGTGAGGGAGAGGTACCCCTTCAGTGAGGATTTTGTATGCTACCCTGGCAAGTGGACCAATATGGAAAGGGGTATTCAGTACCTGAGGGAATTAGCTGTGCGGGAGCTGGTTTATAATGAACCAGACGATGAGCAGGTACCCACAGACCCAGATGAAGTCCAGTGCTCACAATCCATGTGGAGGAAGTTTGTGCGGAGCGCACCATCCTCATATGCCAACTCACTGGCAGTTGTAAACTGGAAAGGTAAAGACGCACCAACAGTGGGTGAGGTGGCTGTCAGACTCCGGCAATATGAGGAAAGTCTCTCTTCCTCCCTTGTCTCAGCTGTGAATAAATTGTCCCAACAGTTCCAGCAATTCAAAGAGGATATGTCCTACTCCCCACCTGTGCGGGCCAGCATCTCAGCTATCAGGGGCAAGCGTTCCTCTGCTCAGGAGAGGGAATACAGAGGCTATACACCCCGGGGCACCCTGTGGTTCTACCTGCATGACCACGGAGAGGACATGAAGAAGTGGGATGGAAAACCCACCTCAAGTCTAGAGGCACGAGTACGTGAGTTGCGAGGTAAAACAATCACCAAAGGGGATTCTGTTAGGAAAAATGCCGCTCCAGTTTCCAGCAGTCAGCTCTCCAGGCCAGGTAGACAGTTTGACCTTGATTCCGATCCTCTGGAGGGGACCTCCAAGTCATTTTTACAGCAGGTGAGCAGCAAATTCTCTGACCAGGATTAGAGGGGCCCTGCCTCCAGCCAGGTGGAGGAAAGGGACAACCGCGTTTATTAGACGGTGTGGATTCGGTGGCCTGGCACGTCAGACCCACAAGAGTAGAAAGCTCTAGTGGACACTGGTGCACAGTGTACTTTAATGCCATCAGAGTTCAAAGGGTCAGAGTCCATTTGCATTTCGGGAGTGACAGGGGGGTCCCAAGAGCTGAGTGTACTGGAGGCTGAAGTGAGCCTCACTGGGCAGGAGTGGCAGAAGCACCCCATTGTGACTGGCCCCGAGGCTCCGTGCATCCTTGGGATAGACTGTCTTAGGAGAGGGTATTTCAAGGACCCAAAGGGGTATCGGTGGGCTTTTGGCATAGCTGCTGTGGAGACGGAAGAAATTACACAGCTGTCCATTTTGCATGGTCTCTCGGAGGATCCTTCCGTTGTGGGGTTGCTGAGGGTTGAAGAACAACAGGTGCCCATCGCGACCACAACGGTGCACCAGCGACAGTATCGTACCAACCGAGACTCCCTTCTCCCCATTCATCAGCTGATCTGCCAGCTGGAGAGTCAAGGAGTGATCAGCAAAACTCGCTCACCCTTTAATAGTCCCATATGGCCAGTGAGAAAATCTACTGGAGAGTGGAGACTGACAATAGACTACCGTGGCCTGAATGAAGTCACACCACCGCTGAGTGCTGCTGTGCCAGACATGCTAGAACTTCAAGATCAGCTGGAGTCAAAGGCAGCCAAGCGGTATGCTACAATTGACATCGCTAATGCATTCTTCTCCATCCCTTTGGCAGCAGAGTGCAGGCCACAGTTTGCTTTCACCTGGAGGGGCATCCAGTACACCTGGAAGCGACTGCCCCAGGGGTGGAAACACAGTCCCACCATTTGCCATGGACTAATCCAGACTGCACTGGAAAAGGGTGAAGCTCCAGAACATCTGCAGTACATCGATGACATCATTGTATGGGGTGACACCGCGGAGGAAGTTTTTGAGAAAGGGGAGAAAATAGTTCAGATCCTTCTGAAAGCCGGTTTCGCCATTAAGCGAAGTAAAGTCAAGGGACCTGCACAAGAGATCCAGTTTTTGGGGATAAAATGGCAGGATGGGCGCCGTCAAATCCCAATGGATGTCATCAACAAAATAGCAGCTATGTCTCCACCAACCAGCAAAAAGGAAGCACAGGCCTTCCTGGGTGTTGTGGGTTTTTGGAGGATGCACATCCCAAATTACAGCCAGACTGTAAGTCCTCTGTACCATGTGACCCAGAAGAAGAATGATTTTGAATGGGGCCCTGAGCAACGACAGGCATTTGAACAGATTAAACGGGAGACAGTTCATGCCGTAGCCCTTGGTCCAGTCCGGTCAGGGCAAGATGTTAAAAACGTGCTCTACACCGCAGCCGGGGAGAATGGCCCAACCTGGAATCTCTGGCAGAAAGCACCAGGGGAGACTCGAGGTCGACCCCTGGGGTTCTGGAGCCGGGGATACAAAGGATCCGAGGCCTGCTATACTCCCACTGAAAAAGAGATTCTGGCAGCATATGAAGGCGTTTGAGCTGCTTCAAAAGTGGTCGGCACTGAAGCACAGCTCCTCCTGGCACCACGATTGCCAGTCCTGGGCTGGATGTTCAAAGAGAGGGTCCCCTCTATGCATCATGCCACCGATGCTACGTGGAGTAAGTGGGTCGCGCTGATCACCCAGCGCGCCCGAATGGGAAACCCCAGTCGCCCAGGAATTCTGGAGGTAATCATGGACTGGCCAGAAGGCAAAGATTTTGGAGCATCGCCAGAGGAGGAGGTGACACGTGCTGAAGAGGCCCCACTGTATAACCAGCTGCCAGAAGATAAGAAACAGTATGCCCTGTTCACGGATGGGTCCTGTCGCATTGTGGGGAAGCAGCGGAGGTGGAAGGCTGCTGTATGGAGCCCTACACGACAAGTCACAGAAACTGCCGAGGGAGAAGGGGAGTCCAGCCAGTTTGCAGAGGTGAAAGCCATCCAGCTGGCTTTGGAGATTGCCAGTCGAGAGAAGTGGCCAGTGTTCTATCTTTACACCGACTCCTGGATGGTGGCCAATGCCTTGTGGGGGTGGCTGCAGCAATGGAAGAAGAACAACTGGCAGCGCAGAGGCAAACCTATCTGGGCTGCCCCATTGTGGCAAGATATTGCTGCCCGGCTGGAGCAGTTGGTTGTAGAAGTGCGTCACGTGGACGCCCACGTCCCTAAGTGTCGGGCCACTGAGGAACATCAAAACAACCAGCAGGTGGATCAGGCTGCCAAGATTGAAGTGGCTCAGGTGGATCTGGACTGGCAACATAAGGGTGAACTCTTTATAGCTCGGTGGGCCCATGACACCTCGGGCCACCAAGGAAGAGACGCGACATACAGATGGGCTCGTGACCGAGGGGTGGACTTGACCATGGACACCATCGCACAGGTTATCCATGAATGTGAAACATGCGCTGCAATCAAGCAAGCCAAGCGGGTAAAGCCTCAGTGGTATGGAGGACGATGGCTAAAATATAAATATGGGGAGGCTTGGCAGATTGACTACATCACACTGCCACAAACCCGCCAAGGCAAGCGCTATGTGCTCACAATGGTGGAGGCCACCACCGGATGGCTGGAAACCTACCCTGTGCCCCATGCCACCGCCCGGAATACCATCCTGGGCCTGGAAAAACAAGTCCTGTGGCGACATGGCACTCCTGAAAGAATCGAGTCGGACAACGGGACTCACTTTCGCAACAGCCTCATAGACACCTGGGCCAAAGAACACGGTATGGAGTGGGTGTATCACATCCCCTACCATGCACCAGCCTCGGGAAAGATCGAGCGGTACAATGGGCTGCTAAAAACCACTTTGAGGGCAATGGGGGGTGGGACTTTCAAAAACTGGGATACTCATTTAGCAAAGGCCACCTGGTTGGTTAACACCAGAGGATCCACCAACCGGGCTGGTCCTGCCCAGTCAACACCTCAGCGCCCCGTAGAAGGGGATAAAGTCCCCGTAGTGCACATGCGGAACATGTTAGGGAAGACAGTCTGGGTTAGTCCTGCCTCGGGAAAAGGCAAGCCCGTCCACGGGATTGCTTTTGCTCAAGGACCTGGGTGTACCTGGTGGGTAATGCGGAAGGATGGAGAAGTCCGATGTGTACCTCATGGGGATTTGATTTTGGGTGAGAATAGTCCATAAATAAATTGTATAAAGTTAATTGTTAAATAACCCTGTCACTGTCTGTTATCACTGTTATAATTGTTATATGTTGTACCAGTAGGAACATAGTAAGAATCGTCCAGATTAAAGAAGGATGGACTTTTTGATGAAAACCTAGCAGAGCACAGCGATGATGGGACTGGACCTGGTTTTCAACAACTGGCATCGAGCAACTTCATCAAGATCAACATCTCCTGCAGACTGTGGGCACGGGCCGCACCAGATACATCAGCCGTGAGCTCCGGATGCAGCAAGTGACCACCCACCACCACACATCACCTCTCCTGCCACGGAAGACCATTGCGACAGATGGAGCCCAAAGTCATGGATTAAATGAACTCAACGGACACTTTAGAGTGATGATCCATAGACTAAGGGAACGATATCTGGAGACAGGAGAAGTGGTGGTGATCAACTGGACAATGGGGGACCTGGGCATGACGTAGATGGTATGGAATAAGGGGTGGATCATGTCCTGGGTTTGGCCAGGACAGGGTTAATTTACAGCAGACTCCAGGAAGGGGCACAGCCGAGGGGTGGGGGCTGACCCCACCTGGCCAAACAGAGCCGGGTATTCCATACCATGTGCCGTCACGCTGGGTTCCGGTGGGGGGGGGCGGCGCGGCGGGAACGCTCTCTCGCGGCTGGGGAGCGTGCGGCGCCGGTGCGGTCCGAGAGAGCGGGTCTGTTTTTTTGTTGTGTTTTCTCCTTATCTCTGTCATTGTTGTTCCTGTTTTCCCTCTGTTTGCTGTTCTGTTAAACTGCCCTTATCCCGACCCACCAGTTTCTGCCTCTTTCTTTCCATTCTCCTCCGCACGCCGGCGGGGGGAGGGGCGGCCGCGTGGCGCTTTTGTTGCCGGCGGCAGCCGAAACCAAAACAGACCACTGGCCCCAAATCTCCCAGAATCCGTCCTCTACTCCTGGCACAACCAATGCTGATGCATGCAGAGGTAGAGCAACTCCAAGAGGAGAAGACAGAGGCTGACTAAAACACACAGAAGAGCCCACGGTCTGAGTTCAAGGAATGGACCTAAAACCAAATCAAAAGCAAATTCTTGAAGTATTTTGCAAGGCACGAAGGTAACTCCCCATCTAGCCCTGTTGACGGCTCTCATGGAAAGCAGCTGGACTCAAGGTCACCATTTAATACCATCTATGTGGTGTTCCGTCAATACATCAACTTCTTATGAAGACTTGCCAAAAAATAATTACAGGCATCTCTTAATTTCCCAAAATTAAAATACTCCAAGACTTCAAATAAAGAAAAAAAAACTACTTTCCTTTGCACTAAACCAGCTGACTATGGACTTCTTTCCCGACATTAAGGCACTCGGTACATCTCAACAGACTTTGTGAGGCTGAAGGACAAGTACAGCCTTCAGCAGCCAGGTCATACATTATGCGTGAATTAAGTAGGTCTCTGAGGTGTCCTTCATAATTGACACGCACTCACACCCTATGTGTAGACACACACACAAAACACGTCGTTAGGAGGATGCCTCCAATAAACAGCAAGCAAAGGACATGACTTCAGCACGTCGCTACCAGTTATACCTTGGTTGATTGCCTGAACTGGCTGCTTCTCCCGCGGCTGCCAGACCTGGATCCAGACCCACACCTGGAGCCCGACCCCGGCCAGGATCCTGCGCTCCCACTGCTGCTGTGATCCCACTCTTCCTGGAAACAACAAACAGCTCACCTTAGTCAAGGGCAACGCCATCCCGCACCCACAAAAACCACTGACCTTGTGAGCCAGGAGAGCTCCAGCTCCCAGACCACACCTGCAAGCACCTACAAAACCATGCCCATGCCCAGCGCCCTGATTTTGGGGCTTTCTTGGAGTCCTTTAACACGTTCTATTTACACTTTGCAAAGGGATGATGTTGTGGGAGGTTTCAATGAAGATAAGATTTGTGTCTAACGCCCTAGTGAGGCATGAGGAAAAATAATACTTACCTCCTCTATCTTCATGAGGATTAATTATGCACATTCAGCAACCCCACATCCTCTAAAACTGCTTAAGGACATTTGGACAATGCCCTTAACGACATGCTTTAACTTCTGGTCAGCCCTGAACCAGTCAGGCAGTTGGGCTAGATGATCGTTGTAGGCCCCTTCCAACTGAAATGGTCTATTTTATTCTATTCTATTTGATTTGATTCTATATCCTCAATCACCTTCCCAAGCCCAAATCAACTTCTCAGTCAGTTTTTCCCTCTACTTCGCCCACTGTTGGCATCCAGCTACTCACATATTCTAAACTACTTGGAGTTCACCAGTAGACACATTACACAAATGACTATTTTTGCTTATTATGGAGCTGTTCCCAATGTTCTTCTTTATTGTCCTAACACTTGTTCTGCTGTCAAGCAACCTGCAGGTTTCTTGTTCAGTCGGCAGCCCTCAGGGCAAGATGAGTCATGTGAAAGCCAGAATAACTCACCCAACCAGCCCTATCTACCCAAACAGACCACAAGGTGTTTGGGGAGAAAGGTGGGTATTGTCAGGGTAATTGCTCCAAAAGCTTTGCTCAGAAGCTTGGGGGAAGACCTTTGAAGTGACCTAAGACAATCAAAAAAACCATGAGAGCACAGAGTGCAGAATATTCAACTCTCCCAAGTACTCTGAAAACCTGGGAAAAGCAAAGGGGAGCATGTGTTTCAGGGCTGGTGTGAGAGCTGACACTTGAAGAGGGCTTCTCATGTCTCAGACATCCTTGCAGGACTACCTGAGTCTCTACGGACACTGCCACTGGCTAAGACAAGGGCAGAGCCACCTTGGCCTTCAAGAGCCATAAGTAGTCACCGGCAAAGCAAGGTGTGAACTCCTCTTTGCCCATGACAGCCAAGTCCAGGTCGCTAATTTGGGGGCACAGACCAGGTTCCAGCTCCACCACTGCCACCTGGGTTGGACAGGGCAGGGAGATGCTGCACAGCAGACCGTAAACTACCTAAGGTGATGCTACCCAGTGGTCCAGCATGGACCTTAGCACAGATGGAACATGTAAGTATTTTCCCAACACCAGGGACTGGAAGCAAAACGTGTCAGTACTGGTTTCTGCCTTGTTCCAGCTGCATGTTCTCTATGCTCAAACCTAGCAAGTCGCAAGCAAGCTCAAACACATTGTGATTGCTATAGCCTAAAATCAGCACTGACTTCAATAGAGGAGGTCAACTGGTTTTCAAGCTGCATATAGATGAAATTTGAGAGGTTGTGCTTATTCCCACCACGTTACAACAACAGTAGAAAGCATTTTCTCCCCTCCTCACCACATCGTGACCTGAATCTCCCGATGGATGAGAAATACCCAGTGGCATAAAGTTAAGAGAGTTCTTAAATTGGTGTGGAGGGAAAAAAAATTTGATCGATGCCACTTGTGAGACGCGGGCAGGTGGCCACTTTGGGAAGCCTTGGGGAAGAGCCAATCTTGAAGGCATCCTGAGAAGCGAGAAATAATCTCATTTGACATGGGAAAGATGCGCACCAACTGAGAAAGCGGTTGGAAGAAATGAACCTTCACTGTCTAGCTGTTTGAAGGATTAATTACCAATTTACTGTATCCTACACACTGGACATCTTGTTCACCTCCGCATGAAAAACTGCAGTGCCAAATACTACAACGGGCCCAAGTCAACATATGTACCCTTTGCTTTAAAAGAGACACTGAAAACAAACATCACTGTTCGGTTACATTCAGTTGACCCAACTTCTGGTCATGGTTGCCTGGAGACAACCTGAGGTTATGCAAATTCCAGAAACGTGGCTGGCCACAATAAAAGCCTTGTGAGAAACGAGGAGATTGGTACCACCATGCACCAACGTCCAAGCTCACTGAGACAAGACAGCAGATACAGCATGAACCAGTTAGATAAAAATTGTGGCTACCACTTTCACTAAATCAGCTTGTCTCCTGGCTCTAACTCATGGCCTGGCGTCTGTTCCCTGTTCATGTTCCTTATCTTTATCACGCTCTATTAATCTCTGTGTTTAAAATTAAATTATTTTTAAAATAAAAAGTGTTGAACTAAAAATTGTTGAACTCAAAATTGTTGAAGCTGAAACAGTCCAACCAAGTATGGCCTAAATACACTCATGTTCAAACTCACCAGCACAGCCAAGCTCAATATGTTACCTAAATTTCTGACTAATTGCCAAAGATGAACAACTTTTTACTGCTCCCGTACCGACAGGGGTTCAAATCTCCAACAGAACAGAAATACGTCCACCAGAAACTCTGCCAGACATTTCTGGTGGCTTTGCGTCCTCTAATATAAAGTCCCTTCATGCTTCAAGGTCGAGTTGGATGAGGCTTTGAGCAACGTGATCTAGTTAAAGGTGTCCCCGCTCACTGCAGGGGGGTTGGGCTAGATGACCTCTAAAGGTCCCTTCCAACCCTAAGCGTTCTATGAATCTGTGATTCTATGAAAACAAACCCTCTCTGTAGATCGCCTTTCTGTGGGAGCAGGAAAGCTCACACCAACCTCACGGGTGTTGCTGGAGGAGTGGGCAAGAGTACGCAGGTAACGATCATTCCTTAAAAAACAACAACCGAGCAACAAAAACTGTCCACCAGCATCATTGCAAAAACCATAAAAACACCATCCCAAACCCATAGAGGCAGCTGGACTTCAGCAGAAAGCTGAGGCTCTGCGGCATGTTGCAGGAACAGAATTGTCTGCAGCTCCAACAAAAGCTGAAGAAACAGCTGTAACGGCACGAAGGTCTCCATCCCATGCCCTTGTCTCCTGCCAACCTAATCCCCCATCATCTGGCCTCGTTACTCTCTGCTGTGCCCTTGGAAGACCAAGACTCTCCTAGCCTGTCCCAACACCCCAAACAACCCTTGAACTCTTGTTCCCAGCTGTTATTTAGGCTCCTCCACCTACCATTCGTGGTCTACGCTCATCAGCAGGAGATGGGACCTCTGAGCCACACTCTGGGGCTTGGAGAGAAACGTCACCCCCTCCAGAGACTGATTCCCAGCAGCTGCTTTCAACCATGCTAATCCTTCTGGCCAGGCTCTGCACCCTCTTGGGAACGAGGCTTGTGCACATTAACACTGCCAGCCACCCACCTTCGGAAACTAGCTGTCAAGTCTAACATTTGCATTTTAATTAGCAATAATCATATGTTTCACTTACACTGCAATTTTCACCTTCTCAGCTAGCTCTTTGAGGTATGAACTAATTAATCCCGCTCCCTTTGCCAGCTCAAGAGTTAATACTTTCTGCTGCTTCAGTGCAAGTTTGAAAATCCCATTTGCAGAAAAACGAGATAACTTCCCCCAGTGCATGGGCCATAAACGTGGGGACCACCTACGTGGTTCCTCTGAGTGACAACAGGTATTGGTGAAGTTGGCTGTGTTAGTAGAGGTGTAGACCAACCATGGCAATACCACAACACTTAAGTGGCACAAAGTCATCAGTGGATTCTTGATGGGATTCATATTCGATTGTAGGTAAAAATCTCAAAATTCAACGTACAGCATTCACAGCCCAAGGTGGGCCAGAGGAAAAGGAAAGACAATGGAAAGCTAGAGGACTTCTCAGGACACAAGAGGCACTGAGATAGCCCTCAGCATTACTAGCTGTTCCACCACAGCACCTACAAGAAGCTTCCTAGACCAAGCTGTGGGGTGTCCTTCAAATGACTCCCAAGCTTTGAGTCTTAATCCTGGTCAGAAGAGAAGACAGCTATCACATAAAAGGTCCTCTTTGAGGTTATTCCGCAGCAGAGGATTTCATGTGCTGTAGCTAAATCTTGCAGTTACGCAGAATTTTGACATCAGACTCCAAGTATTTAATGCCAAACCTCCCTGCTCTTCTAGACCTCTTCTAGAACAACCACGCCAATTTTTCTACGGAAAAGTAATGATCTATATGAAAACAATTATTTTTAATTTTAAAAGCACCTCTTATGAAAAAACATAAGATTAAACATTTTAGTAGGGACAAATTTCCAGCTTCTTTCTTCTCAATGTATTGCATAAAGCTGTAGGAAAAACAGAAAACTTACCCTTATAAAAAAATCACACAGAAAACCCAACTGCTTTGGCTCTGCTCCTTCCCTCCCCAGGTCCACGTCCACCTCCCCCAGGTCTCTCCAATCTGGTATGGTACCTGATCAGTGCTTTGGTAAAGGCACAGCAGAAGGGACACTAAACATTGCTTCGAGCTCTTATCTCACCAGGAAAAGTAATTTTTTACCTATACCTGTGCTGCAATACAGGACCAAAGGACCTGATGGGCTTGGAAGTAGGAGGTTAAGCCTACAAGATCTTTCTGGACTCCCCAGGCAAGGGCCAAGCCCGTGTGGTTGTATTCCTTCCAGGCAACATCGGAAGAGACGTGTCAGCCAAGGATGTGCTAGATAGCTCATTTACACACAAGGATGAAGACGAGAAGGAGAACTGAGAGCACTCTGAACAGCACTGAGAACTTCAGACGTGCCATGGAAACCCAGCAGCAAGTCCCTGCCCGAGCCTCGGAGGAAATGGCTCATGTCACCCCTTCCCTGCCAAGAGTTTTGGCACTTGTTGACCTATTCAACCAAATCTGGAAGAAGTATGGAGACCTCAAAGGTAACTTGGCTATTGCAAGTTTCACGAAAATAGAGTGTGGGAAGCTCTCCCTTCAGTAGGCACTGTCATCACTCTGTCCGCTCTACACAAATGGAAACTGAAGGTGACAAGAAGTCCTCCCACGTGAGCCACTAGTGACACCAGGCCTAGAAGACACCTTCTCCATCCTCTGTAAGCAGCAACAGTTCTCCTAAATCAGGCAGCAAAGCATTTCACTCCCAGATCTTCAGAAACCCAAGCAGGTGTCTGCTTCACAAGGTGTACCCCAAACAGAAGCCCCAGAGAAAGTTAAACGTATGTATTAGCTAAAGGACTTGATTTCTTTCTCAGCAGTCCTCTCTGACCGGGCTGCATTCACTACACGGAGACAGTGTCACCCAGCAATTATAGGCAGAAAACCATTAAGCGACTTTTTCTCAGAGCTGCTCTTTGATCATGGGCAGGTCACCCCACTTAAAGATTTAATTTCTTCCTCCGTCAGGCAGGGCTACACCAACCTGTATTCATTGGCAAAGCCTCCGAGTAACTCCCTGTCTTTCGCTTTCTCTTTTTCTTTTGGAAATGAGACAAAGGTGACTGCAGCATCTCATTATGGCCTCAAGTTGCATCAGGGGAGGTTTAGGTTGGATATTAGGAAAAATCTCTTTACTGAAAGAGTGGTCAGGCATTAGAACAGGCTGCCCAGGGCAGTGGTGGAGTCCCCATCCCTGGAGGGGTTCAAAAAACATGTAGACATGGCAGTTCAGGACATGGCTTAGCAGGCATGGTGGTATTGGGTTGATGGTTGGACTTGATCTTAGAGGTCTTTTCCAACCTTAATGATTCTATGATTCTATTCTATGATTCTACGATCTATCAGCACCCACTTGTCCCAACAGGTCTTCAGCATGGTGGCCAACCTCAACCAAATTCAGTTCACAAACTGACACAAGCGGGTTGGCGAGATGGGGAACCCCAAACTGCCCCTGGATCACCCCTCACATTTTGCTGAGCAAGAAGACCACTGCACTTCAGATCCGGACCCAAGGATGGGCAACTAAAGCCAGACATGGGCTGCCTAACCAGCACGGGGAAGCAAACTACATCTTCGGTTGGGAGATCCTGGCAGCCTCTTTGCAAGCAGCGCCCACCCACTCTCCAGCACTGATCTGGTTAGCCAAGGATTTGGGGCATGACATGCTGCCTGCTGATGTCAGCAGATTTAAGCTGACAAGCAGACGACCTCACCACCAACTTGAGAAGTTTATATGATGGTGGTGCTGGTCGCAGGAGCCTCAGTCCAACTCTGGACCTAGTGATGTGGCCACTGCCCGAGACCGTGATCCCTTGCCACCTGCCTCTGCAGCATCCATCGGGGAGGATTTCCTTGTGTTTGACCCCAGACACCCAGCAGCACTGATGTCTGCAAAAAAAAATTGCTGGAATCGCAAGAGAAATCTGCACTGACAGTTTTATAGAAAGTGGAGAACCCAAAGTAAGTTCTACTGTGCATTGATATCTGTCGTTTCCCAAGAGACAACCTTCACAAACTGCCCCAACCCTACAATTCCTTTGCTTTGGCAATGCAGCAGCTTTTCCAGCCATGCCTTCATCCAGTTGGAAGCCAAGCACTCATCATCAGAGAGGGTTTCGAGGTTCAGGTGAGACACACGCAAGAGGGACCTGAAAGGTTTGAGCGGATCTGCTCTGCTCCCATCCCACGCCCAGGGGTCAAAGACACCTGCCCTGCCTGCGCTTCCCCAGATGCAGGCAGCTCAGATGTCCTCTGCCTACAGTCTTGAGCTCGCACGACACAAAGCACAGAATCATAGAATCACAGAACAGCGCAGGACACTCAACATCTTACGCTGTTTACTTGTCAGCGCAGCCCTTGGGATGCTCTAGACCCCAGTCAGCTAGTCCTCTCCAACCAACGCCCAAGAGTGGAAACCCACCACCTCCACCTGCCACAGGCATGTTGCTGTTTCTACTGGCTTAACAGGAAGGCAAACCAAGTCATCTCCACCACCACCAGCTCCTCGGGGAGGACAGTAGAAAGGTGCTACTGGCAGGGTGTAGGATAATCCAGATGTGATCCACACACCCTGCCTGCTCCTTCACTGCTCAGTAGACAGGCAACATGACCATCAACTGGAGAAGCCTCTGAGGTCCCCAACCATGCAACAAGTCCCTGCTGCAGCCAGTGGGACATGGACACGCATGCAAATAGGCAGTAAAATAAACTGCAGTCCCATTTACTGCCAGTAACACAAGCTTTCACTTGGCGACGATGGGTGACAGCCAGCCACCATGGGGGAAGAGATGGACTTGGCCAGGAAGGAGGATTTTCTGCTCTCCCTCTCCCACTGCCTAGGGAAACGGGACAAACCCGCAGAGTCGTTCTGGTTTTTGTTAATGCCTTTTCCACACAGGGAGCCTGGGATGGAGCTGGTGCCAGGCCTTTCATGTACCAAGAGCTCTGCTGGCTCTCTAAACACATATCATACCAGAAGTCTTCTACTTAATGAATTGCTCTCAGAAATACATCAAAGAGCTTCCTACTTGCAACAGCCTCACAAGGGGAATGCAAATAAAATCTTCCCACTGGATCTTTTCAGAAAAAAAGAAAAACAACCAAACATAAAAAGATGTAACATTATTCCATTATCTAAACTTTCCTTATTTCTAGAGGCAATATGGTGCTCAGATAGTATCTTGTGCACATCGATGGAGTGGTCTTCACCCCAGACCTTCCACGGGGTATCGCTCAAATGCAGCGGGGCTTAGCAGAGCACGGCCACGCCATGCAGCAAACGAACACGCTCACAGTAGGAAACAAGGAGAATTATAGATGAGCTGAATATAATTATGAACCCAGGATTTACTCAGCATGCCAGGAGTTCACAAAATGTATGTCATGAGATCTTCCATGAGCAAACTGTCTTCTCACACCCACCTTGCTCAGAGAGCTGGAAAAAAACAGAGTAAAAGGTTTCCAGGGGGAATTTTCTCCACTTTTAAGCCGCTGCTTTGTGCTGGATGCACAAGGGACAATCTATGGGCGTTGACCCCTAAATCGTCTCTTGCAGCTGCTAAGCAGGGGTCTCACCAACGAGTGCAAGAGCCGGGCAAGTATGAGGTGGTGTTTCCTAGAGATACCCAACAAGGTTGGAAAAACAGCAATTTAGGAATATCCTGGACTGCAGGCTGCATCAAGACGCCTTATTATTACCCTTAAATTGCACATTATCCAGGAATTGCTCTCAGCCCCACACTTACACAACATCCTTATATACACATGCTTATATACACATATATATAAATGTCTATATAAATACAAAATACACTTATAGACAAAAAAAAAATCTTTCTTTTATTTGCCTTAACCTTGCTGGGTCCTAGAGATGAGAATTTCAAAGGCATCAGGTATTCAGGGGTGCAGAGGGGGATTTTCAAGCATGAGAAAGTCAGCTTCACTCTAGGCTCCCCTGTAACCTTCAGGAAGCCAAGTACTTCTGAAAATGTGGCCCTGGACTACCCTGCCCTCGCAGAAAAGGAACCAGATGCTGAATATCTTTTCAGCACTAACCTGGATTTCCATATAAATGCCCTTTCTGATCGTCAGGGTAGAAATGCGTGCAGAATATCGCGGTCACCGATACACAACCCCCATTTTCACAGCAGCTGAAGCCAGCAGAAATCTCACATCCAAGTATTTTTTCAACTAAGACCAGTGCGTATTGCATGAGTGGCAATGCAGAAATCTCAGCTGGAAATAAAATAGGAAAAACAGGAATTTGATTTTCCAACCAAACCCCTCAAAATCCATAGAAAATCGCAAAACACCACCCTTAACATCCCTTGGGAAATAACTACCCAGCTTTTTGCTTAGCAGGTTTGAAGACTGATTGATAATTTAAGATGAACACCTTATTAATGATTTTTATTTTTTTCTTAATGTTTAAAGCTACTAGTGAAAAATCAACAGCCGGAAACAGTAATAAACTGAATCCAGTCCTCGCCAGCGGCGTTTCACTCGTGTATTGGCAACAGCAAGAGCAACGCTTGCCTGGACAGAAGAACAATAGCTTGCAGGTCCTCTTCAGTGCCAAGGCAAATTTGTTACTTGCTGTTAAAGGAAGCCCAACGTGGAGAGAGATAATTATGAGCTCTGCTGCAGGGTGGGAGAGAGCCCAAATGCAGGGAAAACAGCTTGGGCATCAGTGAATGTGAGTTGTGCATAGAAAACAAGCTCTGTGCTGGCGGAGATCAAGCAGGTTTAATGCCCAGGAGAGAAAAAAAAAAAAAAACAACAATAAAAAACCCCCGACAAGTTGAAACAAAAGAGAGCATGGCACAAGGTAGGTGGAAGATGTCAGGGTGGTGTTGACTGAAGTCAGGAAAGCATCGCTCATGCACAACTCCTGCATCTTCCTGTGGTACCCAGCGCGTCAGCCGAGCCCTTGGGTGGAGAGCCAGGGGCCTTCTCCCCCAAGGAAAAACACACCCCGAGAAACCCAAGGAGGATCGATGGAAACAGCCGGCCTCCCAGCTGAATTCCAAATGGCCAGCTGTGATGCCGGGAGGGAGCCCGGCCGAGGTTTTGCTGCCGAATATTTCGGAGCAGATCAAAGCTGCCATGAATTAAATCCACCATTCCGTCCAGCACCTTCAGAGGCTCATCTGAAGCCACGTCTCCATACAGCACGCACCTTCCCACACAGCAAGGTCTTGTCTTTGTTGTGTGCAGGTGTGTGTAAAGATGTTCCCCACATCCTTGCGTCCAGGCACACGGCAGGGAGGGGACGCGTGAGCCCCCATCCCGCAGCCAAGCGGCTTCCAGCACGGCTCCGTGTGGGAAGAAACCGTGCACAAAATGGGATGCGGGAGCTGCAATATGCACTGCTCAGATGGGCACGGCCTCTTGTACCACCCTCCAAGGGGCTCTCGGGCTTCTCCTCACGGATCCCATGCATGGGACTGAAGCCTGGAGGACATCAAGCAAGGCAAGAGCACCAAAACCACCAGCTTGAAGCCTCTTCTCCAGGTGGGACATCCACCAGTCACAGCACCTGCAAATAACGCTTCACCCTTCCCTGCAGCTGGCTCGGTCTCATATCTCCTTGGGCAAACACTGCTCTTACTGAGCTGATGGTCGCACAGCAGCTCCTCAACCAGGTGACAACGGTCAAACCCACGCCTCCACCCTATCCAACCCGTCATGCTGGTGCCCTCACAGAGGAGGGACAGCCACCTCCAGTGATGTCAGCAGCACTTGGTACTCTCCACTGAGGTACACACCATGTACAACCACCAAAACTGACTCCCACCTGGCTTCTGTCATTGCAAACCCAACACAGGCTCCCAGCACGTCCAGTTTTGCTTCTCCCAGTTCACCCTCTCAGCTATTTAATCCCCTTCCCTGCAACACCACCCTGGTGCTGCACCTATCACCCCAGCAGACACACAACCAAAGCTCCACAAAGCTCCCTCATCTCAGCTACATCTTGGACTTTCAAGTCAGCTTCCATGGTCCAAACAGGTCCCTTGTACAGGTTGTAACAAGGAGTTCTTCAGGAATAAATGGGACACTCCGTATTTCTTCCTCTTTATCACCAAGCAATTAGCTCCTGGTGAAAGCATCCATCCGCATGTTGGGATGATGCCCATCTCCCACAGTTTCGGTGGGAGCAAGCTTTCAGCGGGCGAGCAGCGGGACACGTCTCCCCTTCCATGGGAAAGCTGGCAGCACGGGCAGGCTCCGCGCTGCCAGACGAGGCAGGACAAGAACAAAAAGCAAAGGTTTGGTGAGGAAGATCTAAACACAACCCCTACCTGATTGTGTTCATGAGATGACGGGCCCTTCCCTCGGGATGGGGAGCAGCTGCCATCGAGCTGCGCGCTACAATCTGCCGTCCACTGTAAAAGGGATAAAAAAAGGGATTGTGTAAAATAATAGCCGGGCTGGGGAAAACTGCTGTGTCAGTCCACAGCGCACAGCAAACACCGTCCGGCCACAGGCATCACCGTATGCGTGCGGCCCCCCTCTTTTTGAGGACGATCCCAAAGGCTTTGGCTCAGAAATGGTCCACCTGCCAGCAGTGAGCAGATGGAAGATGCAGGAAAGCATCTGAAATGATGCTTTGCAATAAAAACCATCCCCAGTATTGCCTTGCAGACTCCAACGGTGTTTGGTAACTCAAGCGCATGGTAGGCACCAGGATAGCTTGACTTGAATACTCTTTTCCATGGAATTTTCTGCTTTTCCCAACTCTGCTTCAGGGACAGACAGGAGTCCTGAGCTGCCAAAACCCTGTGTTTTTATTTGAAACAAAGCAGAAAAGAGAGCTCAAAGCGGCAGGTTTGGCCACTGCCGTATGCCGCAGCTGTGATGTGCAGCCTGGATGGCAGCCCTGCTGCCCCACGAGCTTCGCCCCATGATGAAGGACATGGACGTCGGGGACTTCCCAGCCATAGCGGGAGGTCAGCAGGACCGGGAGCTCTGGAATATGACCTACTGTTTCCCCCAAGGTTTGAGAGCAAGGTGCCTCCACCAAAATAATTCAATTTGGGGTCATTTGGAGGGGTTTTTTCCCCCCTCAAAGAAATGAAGGGTTGCATCCTAGTGGAGTTAAAAAAAAATAATCAAGCAAACTAACATAAAAGATGCTGCTAAATCTTTAAGTCACCTTGTTGCCCCCTGCCAAGTTGAGACTGAACCTTGGTGACCAGTTCCATTTCTGAGGTCTTTCCTCCTGGAAGCACTTGGCTGCTCCAGAGGCACTCACCGTTTGGATGCCATCACCAAGGCTGATGTACCAACAAAAATGAAAATTCAATACCGTATAAAGACCAACTACCCAAGAGCTTCTTGACAAGTATGGATGTGACCACAAATAAGAGGAAGAGCCACCACTAGAGCAGCTCACTGTCCCCGCACAGCTCTGCCCTCATTGGAGAGCCCATGCTAGCTCAATATGATGAGAAAACCAGCCTTGCCTTTAATGAGCTCTTTAACGAGCTGCCCATTGCTCTCCTGCCACTTCTGCTGATCTACCTGGAGAAGCTCATGATGCTATCATGCTTGAGAGCCTTCTACTAGACCTATGCCTATCTCCTTCAACAATCTGGAGTGCAACCATGTGCCTGGAAAGGTCTCACAAGCTACAGCTCACCCATTATTATGTCCACAGATAAATAAAATTGTATTTTCCCCTCTGACTTTCCTCTTTTCCCTGATGGAAGCAAGGTTGGAGACATCCCCACCACGGGAACATCCACGCTTTGGGATTCTCTAGGCTGGTGATAGATTCAGCTCCTATGAGAGCGGCGAGGAGGATGAAGCAGCGTACAACGTGCCTTTCCTTCCTTCCCCCAGCACGGAGAGCAGTTATCTGGGGATGTGGTACCATCTGAGCATCTCACACACATGGGCGAGTGGAATTCTCCTCTCTCAGGCAGCAAAAACATTATTACAGCCACAAGGAAACGAACCGCAGAGAGCTTAAGTAACTTGCCCAAAGTTAAAGATTAAGTTGCTGGCAAACCTTGCAGTTAAAAAGAATTTTCTTGGTCTCAGTCCAGTGCCTTCACCATAAACCCACCCTTTTTCCCCCAGCTCTCAAGAGGGAATGTGTCTCCTTCAATCAGGCTGGCTTCCACCAGGGTTACTCCAGCCAGCCACAGGATACGTGAGTGCTTACTGCTTGCTTTGATAAGAAGTGATCAGAAAAAGAAAACCAGAAATAAAAATTCCTGGTTATTTCTTATACAAATTTGGGGTACAAGGTGGGAAAACGAACATCTTTGGGAGACAACCGGTAATTCCTTCCTAAGGCATCCCTTAAGACATGGCTAGATAAAAGCAGGTGACCTATGTAAAAGCCCATCCTCACTTCTTGTCCCACATAGAGCCCTAAAAATATGAAATACTGCATTTTCCTGAAGTTTCACACAGAAATTGTAATTCCCTGCAGACACCAACGGTCTGGGGTACAACCACATTTAGCTGCTTAATTTGAGATGCCACTAAAAGAGGCCTAATTAAAGGGTTCAACCTTCAGTTCTTTCATTATTATTCATTTTTCACTGCAAATGAAACCTGACCATCTTTAAAGACAGCATCCCTAGCACTGTCATAAAAAAACCCAGCAGCTCCTATTTTTCAGGGCAGGCAACGGAGAGAAGTTAAAATCCCATCTCCACGACCGGAAGACAGATTTGGTTGTGGCAACCAAGGATCTTAATGCAAAAATTGTACATGGGCTGCCACAAGAATTAGCAGCTATTGTCACAGAATCATGGAATGGTTTGGGTTGGAAGGCACCTTGAAGATCATCTGGTTCCAACCCCCCTGCCATCAGCAGGGACACCTTCCACCAGACCAGGGTGCTCAGAGCTCCATCCAACCTGGCCTTGAACACTGCCAGGGAGGGGGCAGCCACAGCTTCTCTGGGCAACCTGGGCCAGGGCCTCACCACCGTCATGGGGAAGAATTGCTTCCTAATCTCTAATCTAAATCTGCCCTCTTTTAGTTTAGAGCCGTTCCCCCTTGTCCTGTCACTACACACCCTTGAGAAAAGCCCCTCTCCATCCTTCCTGTAGGCCCCTTCAGGCACTGGCAGCTGCTCTAAGGTCACCCCGGAGCCTTCTCTTCTCCAGGCTGAACAGCCCCAGCTCCCTCAGCCTGTCCTCATAGGAGAGGTACTCCAGCCCTCTGATCATCTTCGTGGCCCTCCTCTGGACCCGCTCCAACACATCCACGTCCTTCTTGTCTTGGGGGCTCCAGAGCTGGACGCAGGACTCCAGGTGGGGTCTCACGAGAGCGGAGTAAAGGGGCAGAATCCCCTCTCTCGACCTGCTGGCCATGCTTCTCTTGATGCAGCCCAGGACACGGTTGGCTTTCTGGGCTGCAAGTGCACATTCCCGGCTCATGTTGAGCTTCTCATCCACCAGTAACCCCAAGTCCTTCTCCTCAAGGCTGCAACCTCATCTGGTTCCAACCCCCCTGCCATCAGCAGGGACACCTTCCACCAGACCAGGGTGCTCAAAGCCCTGTCCAAACTGGCCTTGAACACTGCCAGGGAGGGGGCATCAACTTTTTTGGGCAACGTGTTCCAGTGCCTCACCACCCTCAGAGTGAAGAATTTCTTCCTTATGTCCAATCTACATCTACTCTTGCTCAGTTTAAGACCATTGCCCCTTGTACTGTCACTCCAGGCCTTGGTACAAAGTCTCTCGCAGTCTTTTTATAAGCTCCCTTTACATATTGCAAGGCTGCTCTAAGGTCTCCCCAGAGCCTTCTCTTCTCCAGGCTGAACAGCCACAACTCTCTCAGCCTTTCCTCACAGGAGAGGTGTTCCAGCTCTCTGACCATGTCCATGGCCTCCTCTGGACTCACTCCAGCAGGTCCACGTCTTTCGTGAACAGGGGACCCTAGAGCTAGATGCAGGACTCCAGGTGAGGTCTCCGGGAGTAGAGCAGGAGAATCACCTCCCTCGACCTGCTGGCCACGCTGCTTGTGATGCAACCAAGGATATGCTTGGCGTTCTGGGCTGCATGCGCACATTGCCAGCTCATGTTGAATTTGTCACCCACTGGTGTCCCCAAGTCCTTTTCCGAAGGGCTGCTCCCAACCTATCCATCCCCCATTCTGTGCTGATACTGGGCATTGTCCCGACCCAGGTGCAGGACCTTGCACTTGGCCTTGTGGAACTTCATGAGGTTCACCTAGAAAAGCAAGCTCCTCCCTGCTGAACTTGGAGACATTGGTTTTTGCATGCTGGGGTGCACAGGGCAGGGGACAGGAGAAGCAGGCACCACTGGCAACTGGCAGGAGAGCACCTTGACCTCGTTGCCCCAACAACTCCTCCCAGTTTAAAGGAAAAACAAAGGCTTAGGGAGGCAGAACCTCATTTGTAAGCAATTAATAGACTTGAGCATGAAACAAGAGACAAAACGATCTGCAACAAAACTTCTCTGCATGCTGGAGGAGGTCACAGTCCTTGAGAAACCCAGCCTGGACTCTGCCCTTCTCCCAAGCATCATACCCCCAGCCTGGCTTTGCCATGCACTCTCATTAGTCATTAAGCTAACATTAAGACTTAATGCGAAGTGGCCTGGGGATCTCTGCCCAGGATCAGTCTCCCTTGCACCTCATATAAAGAGACAAAGACCCAAATCAGAGCAGCAGACCCCTCCAGCAGCTCACACACATCTCAGCTGTCTAATCATGGCCATACTCTTACCCTTACGACCCTTCAGCCTTCTTATTCTTATTTTATCCTCATGACCAGTATGTAAGTGGCCTCTAACCGAAATATTGTATCCTAGTAGGATCCCGGCGGGGTAGGAAAGCACCTCTATCACAAACGGAAGATCATGGCAGCCTTACAAGCCCAAGGGCACGGACTGGAGTTCACTACCCCTTGCACCACGGGCTCCTTATCCGTTCGGCAGTTCACATCTTCAGCACGCATCTGGCACACCATGGTTCAGGAGGTTTCATTTCTCCTTCTGTTGGATCTAAACTGTTCACTTTAGGAACAAACCTAACGAGGACCATGTCATTCCTAATGACAACACCAAGTCATATCCCCGCTAAAAGCATCCCTCTGCTGGGTATTCTCATCCTCTGAAACACAGCAATTTCCTCCTCTGACGTAGCAACCATGAAGCAAGCAAACAGACTATTACACATATTAGAATGCCCACAAAACTCACACTTTTGGGGAACATTTGGGGCTTTTGATTGACCTTTTGGTCTTGGTTGTTTCATGGACACACCTGTGCATACGGACAGGAGCACAATCTCATAACTGAGCATCCCCCTCGCTGCAGCCCCTGAAGCTCTTCCCAGTACCTCCAGGACTTTTTCACGCCAGTGAAGCAGTTTGGGATGGAGAAAGGCACCACATAAACAATATGTTCTTCATTTATAAATGGGAACCCTGAAGAAGTCAAAAAGCTTCAGGGCATGCACCCTGAGACCACGGAAAAACAAAACCCAGTTGGCAGAAGACCTCTACCAACTGGTTGGAGACCTCGTATCTGGCTGAAAGAGCAAGCTGTCCCAAATCCAGTCTTTCATTATGTCCTGCTTTCCACCTCAACGCTTGAAAAGCTGCTTCAGTAGCTGGACGTGCATCTGCAACCCAGGCGGCAAGCCATCGACATCCCCCAGCCTCTCTCCCACACCCCACGCTGTGCCCTTTGCCCACCTGCGAGACGTGGGACTGCGTCTTCTCACTCTCGCCGTCCCCCTCCGTTTTATCCGTCAGCAGCCCCTGGACCTGGTACTCCAGGACGTAGCTGTCGATGAAACGCTCCAGCTCCTCGATCTCCTGAGAGCGGCTGCTCCCTGCCTCCGAGGAGGCCGATGCCACCGACGAGTTCTCCATCCCTTCAGGAGAGATGTCAAGAACGGAGGGGGCCTGAGAAAGCAAAATAAAAAAAGGCAAGAAACAATTTCCCAGTAATTATAATAAGCTTAAAAAAACAGTAGCCAAAGCCTTGTTACCAGAGACAGGATACTTTTGCTGTACATCCAATAACATTTATAATAATCCTAAGTGGTCACACCTAGAGTTTCCATGCGTGTACAAACAAATAAAAAAGTCCCATTTCTGTAATATTCCTACATCTAAGGACAACAACGGACATTTTGCCTATCCTCCTTCTTCAAACCCAAACTACTGAAAACCTCCAGACACACGCAGAAGAGAAAAACAAAATGAAAAAGCTTAATTTAAAAAAGCCCATTGCATTAGCCGTGCTGGATAAGGGTGATAAGCTGGGGATGACGGACAAGGGTGTGAAGAAGAGGATGATAATTGAAAAGCTTCTCTAGGACGGCAGCAGAGAACGATGCCGAGTCAACGGCGCGACTGCAAATGCTCCAGCGAGGAGGTTTGCACGTGGAGGTGAAACAGAGATCACACCAGAACCTGTTTTGAAGATCTTTCTCTCTCTGCAGGAGAACAGCTGTAGAGCAGACACGGGGCCTTTACGATGCTTTGAAGATAAAGCATCCTCAGGATGCAAACAGACTCTGGGAAACCAACAGACAGCCCAGCCATGGCCCAAACCTTCAGAGACGGGAGCCTGAATCACTAAATGTTCTGTATGTAGGTTTTTAATGTCTTCTTCCCGGGTAAAATCAAAATACAGAGCAGAGGAGGAAGCGAAGGCTGGGAAAATCCAGACGTATGTACCAAACGAAGTCATTGACTTTAAGGCTTGATTCAGCTACCCAAGTGTCCCGACAGCCCGGGTTATCCCTCCCTCCAGTGTCCGCTCCAGGAGCACAGCCTCCTCCTAAATATGTATATGTAGATTATGGCTAGCAGAATAAGAAGCCATTATCCAGGGGCTTATGTTGCCAACTCTAATAGGATAGCCTTGTTTAGGGCGCAGATCATCGGGGAATTAAGTGTTCTGCTGCAAAACAAAGCCAGATCCCTCTACATCCCCAGCACCTTTCCAAAGTCAACACACGAGAATGGATACACCACCACACACGGACCTCTTCAACCGATGCAAGAGATTGAACTCAAACCACTTCCACCTCCTCTGATCCATACAGTGAATTACAAACCATAGCAAACCCCGCAGTCGTCCCTTAGCCAGGGAATGAACACATAAGGACATCAACAGATCATCTGAAGATGTGCATCTAACAAAGAAAAGCTGATGAAACCTCAAATGCAGCACTGCTAGCAAGGGCAGCTCTAACGATGTCCAGGTGGATGCTCCCGTGATCACTATGTGCACCTACCCTGTGCACCCACCCCAGACAACACGCTCCTTTGAAAGTTGGCCAACGCTGATGTCCAGCAATAGACAGGACATTCCCTTCATGTCGCTGAAACGCCACCTTCTCTGGCACAGAACAGGGCAGCTCCACAAACCACACCATCACCAGGGACAGAAATGCAAGGTACACTCCACAGGTAAGCAAAAGGCACAGAGAAGTCCTCCTGTGGTGTCCTGAGATGGAAACACCACCAGGAGACCTTCATCCTGATGAAAGTGGCCATGGATGATTCTTCAAGTGAGACTTGGGCTTACAAGACTGTTCCGTGTATGCACAATAAACCTGATGCTCTGGGGAAATGCTGGATTTCACGTGTGCATGCTCAAATCGAGGACCAGCATGGCTGGGATGGGCAATTGCCATTGAGGCAAGCGCTGCAGGTTGCACGCATCGCTGCTATGTTTCCTGGCAGGTCTCTTCTCAAGGTACTGACCCAAGCAGGAGTCACTCAGTTTGCAAACATGAGCTGAACCCACAGCAGCAAGAACGAGAAGAACAGCGACCCAAACTAAGTATTTTCCATGCAACATAAAGCCTCTGGGACTCGTTGCTGTGGGAGATGGGACCGCTCTGGGGGTCTCACACCCCTCCTTTGGCCATCAGAGTCAGGCGCTGGCTCCAAGTTCACCCCAAGCTCCACATCCCCCATCCGAAGAACCTGGGGTGAGTGATGGGGAGGTAGCTCAGCGTCCCCATCGTCCCCCACCTAACCACTGCGGAGGGAGCTTGGACCAAACCTTCTCCTCCTTCCTATTTCTCCACGGCTGAATGTCATTCACAGCTTAAAGAAACCACAACTCCTGTACCTGGGCTGGGCATGTCTGCACATGAATTAAGCTTCGGATCAGTGTCTCGTGGTAAGACTCATACCTCTCCTTCCCTGTGGTTGGGAGAAGACACGGGAGCTCCCACCACATTGCAGGACATCAAGACTTCATCCCCCACCCTCTCCTTCACCAGGAACTGGTATTTACAGTCTGTTTTGAGACAAGTATAAAATTACCAACCAAATTCGGAGTGAGTCACATTCCATCTGGAAGATACAAAAAAAATAATCTGTTCCCAGCTCATGTAATTTCCAGCTCCTGAACCATTTCTCATCTGTCACTTCTGAACAATTGTGGCTTCATTTGGAAACTGCCGAAAACGAGCAGTTCTGGCCTAAGGATTTCATCTGCTCAAGGAATTATTCCCAAATGTGCCCAGACTGTCAAAAAGGCTCATTATGTAGATCAATATCCCACATTAACTCCTCAACAAAAATCATGTGGCGTATTAAAAAGGAGAAAGGCAAAAATAGAAAAGAAAAAGAAAAAAGAGGAGCCCCAGAGAGCATGGAGTCCTGGAGGAGGGCTTGCTTCTCCCCTTTTAGCTAATTAGTGCCAATTACCAAATGGAAAGCACCAATTATTAAATAAAGAAAGAGCTGGGAGAATGAGCAGCTGCAATGAGTCTTGGAGGGTACAATGGCATGGGGAGGTGACCATAGAATCACAGGCTGCCCAGGGAGGTTGTGGAGTCTCCTTCTCTGGAGATATTCAAGACCCGCCTGGACAAGGTCCTGTGCAGCCTGCTGTAGGTGACCCTGCTTTGGCAGGGGGGTTGGACGAGATGACCCACAGAGGTCCCTTCCAACCCCTACCATTCTGTGATTCTGTGAATGGTTTTACGATTCCATGAGATTACATTCAAGCACTTCATCGCTTAAGAAAGCTTCCTCTGCTCTCTCAGCCTACTTTCCATAGTTCCTACAAAGTCCATGCCGTGCTCATTACTATAACCATAAAACATAGTCACCAGCAGAAGCAGTCAAGAAATGTGCAAACTGCTTATTATGACTTAGTAATTATCAGCAGTACTGTAATGTATAATGATTATTAATAGTTGTTGTTTTAAAGAGTGATCTAAATGGGGTTCTTGCTTTAGCAAGATTATACAGTTTATGCCAATTATACAGTTTTACCCTTAATCAGCAAATAAACTCAATAAGAACAAGCATTTTTCACAAAATTTGTGCATTTATCCAGTAGACAGAGGGTGGAAGCAGCACCCACACAACAGACCAGCCCACCCTGTGGCCCTGTCCATGGCTCAGGGTGTCAAGCCCAACACGTACCCCACCTCCAATAGGTGCTCCAGGCTTGTGTTGAACTTGAGGAACCAAGTAGTGAGTATCACAGGTGAAGAGCAGCAATGGAGAAGGAAATCAATTTGGATCAGATGGGTGGGATGCAACAGCACAGGGGAACATGCAACCAAAATGATATAAGAAAAGGAAGGTAGGTTGATGGTGAGAAGACGACAGACACGCAGGGACAGGAATGCATTTCCATCAGCTCACTGTGACCTGAGCGCGAGTACCTCACACGTACACCCTCCCCCAGGGCAGAAGCTCCAGCCACCCTCTCTCCAGCACACCACAGCTTCTCAAAAACCCGGACCACAGCAGCCCAGCCGTGCCGAGGCAGCACCGCAGGGCAGCCACACACAGGTCTTCTCCAGGGATGGGACCCACCTGGGGCCCAGCCATCCCAAGGGAGCAGGGATTCCGGTCCCGTGCCAGCATCATTCCCTGAAGTGAGGAGTGGGGGTCTTCTGGTCCCAAACATGCTGACATGGCAACCTTGTCAGCGAGACTGCTGCCCATGAAGAGATCTTCCTAAAACAATTCTTGTTCCATCTCAGCAAGACAAAGCAACATCCTAACCTACCATTAAGCCAACAACTGTTGCCCCTTTACTCCGCTCTCGTGAGACCCCACCTGGAGTCCTGCGTCCAGCTCTGGAACCCCCAACAGAAGAAGGACATGGATGTGTTGGAGCGGGTCCAGAGGAGGGCCACAAAGATGATCCGAGGGCTGGAGCACCTCTCCTACGAGGACAGGCTGAGGGAGCTGGGGCTGTTCAGCCTGGAGAAGAGAAGGCTCCGGGGTGACCTTAGAGCAGCTGCCAGTGCCTGAAGGGGCCTACGGGAAGGATGCAGAGGGGCTTTTCACAAGGGTGTGTAGTGATAGGACAAGGGGGAAGGGCTCTAAACTAAAAGAGGGCAGATTTAGATTAGAGATTAGGAAGAAATTCTTCCCCATGAGGGTGGTGAGGCCCTGGTCCAGGTTGCCCAGAGAAGCTGTGGCTGCCCCCTCCCTGGCAGTGTTCAAGGCCAGGTTGGATGGAGCTCTGAGCACCCTGGGCTGGTGGAAGATGTCCCTGCTGATGGCAGGGGGGTTGGAACCAGATGATCTTTAAGGTCCCTTCCAACCCAAACCATTCTGTGATTCTATGATCCTATGAACCGCACACGTTCTCACCCCTACCCAAGGTCCAACCTAATCAGGCATCATCAAAGGAAATGAAATAAACAGGCTGCTTTTGCCATTTTTTTGCTTCCATTGGATGGATGCTGAAAATCTAAAATGCCTTCTCACACACGACAAGTTTCTTTGAAGGTTGTGGCCTTCAAAGATAAGACAACCAGGAGCACCATGCTATCACACGCACCCAAACAGCGAAAGCTGGAAGTGGATTTACCCCACAACTCCACCACCAGGAATTAATGCAAACACCCAGGGGAGATGATCGGAAAAGATCTCTGAAATACAGAGTTCAGGCAAAACTGCTTAACGGAGGCTTCTCCAGATTTAGGCACCTGTATCAACGTCCAGTTATCAAAAGGTCCAACGACCACCAAATCCCAATGAACAGCAAGCACCCAGCCCGTATTTCCAACTACCTGGCCTCAGCTGTTTACATACGAGTTTAAATGACTCACTTAAGGCATCCCAGTTGGAAAACCCATGTCTCTTCCTTACTTGTCCTCCAGTTAAATGCTGAAAAAGTTCTCGTGCCAATCCTCTGCTCCTCTGCGATTCCAACACCAGGCAGGAGGAATGCAGAGCAGAGCCTCTCTCTGCAGCAGATTTATTGCCCAGAAATGCCATCGCAGTTGTCGGAGAGGCTGTGACGGGCTCCAGAGCTACCCTGACAGCTCACTGAAAACCCTCTTCTTGCCATATGAGATTTATCATCCTGGGTTTTGCTAGGAACAAGAAATGCTTCCTATAAAAGGCAGCTGCGGTGCAAATTCTTCACGTACCAACACAGTCACCTCCTTCCAGAGCCTTCAGTGGTAGGACGTCCAGCGTCCCTCTTGCGTTTGCTCTCCCTGGGGAAGTTTACAATAAATAAACTTGAAACACTGCGGTGATCCAGCAGGTCCCTTCTGCTCTGAGACACCTGGGACACAACCAAGCAGCACCCCAGAAATTTATTTACCTGTGCCTGCATGGGATGATGGTAAAACCAAACTGAAGAGACCCTCAGTGAGACCCAGGGAGAGGCTCCAGCCCAGCTCCAACCAGCAGACACCATGTCCTGCCCCATAAGCAACCAATATCAATTTTTCCTGCTGTTCCTCTCTTGCCCAGCCTCCAAAACCCACCCTATTGCTCTCCACTCCCTACAGCGAAGACCTGTTGGACATCACCTCTTGGTGAGATGACACCCTTTTCTGCTGGGTGCATCTCTAGGGCTGGGCAGAGAGGTTAAAGCCCGGGGTCAGACCCCCCATCACCACCTCCCTCTCACTGCCTGCTCACGGTCTTCTCCAAGCCGGCCTTTCTGAAGCCGCTGCCGACATGGATGGGGAAGGAGGTCCCTTCAGCTCCAGACCTGGGAGGTGAGGAATGCTTTGACTGCACAGACCAGCTGGCGCAGGACAACTCTCCAACTTCTCATCTGCTTCTTATCAGCGCCTTCAGGTCAGGTGAAACCCTCTTGTGAGCTTTAACTCTGCAAATAAACGTCTGCCAGCTAAGGCCCAGGCAGAAGTACGGGCAGAAGAACCTTTGACTGTCGGCGTTTGGGGTTTGAATTCATAGAATCATAGAATCATAGAAAGTTTTGGGTCGGAAGGGACCCCTAGAGGTCATCTAGTCCAACCCCCCCACAGCGAACAGGGACACCGCCAACTAGATCAGGTTGCTCAGAGCCCTGTCCAACCTGGTCTTGAATGTTTCCAGGGATGGGGCCTCCACTGCCTCTCTGGGCAACCCGTTCCAGTGTTTCACCACCCTCATTGTAAAGAATTTCTTCCTTATATCCAGCCTAAACCTACCCTGTTTTAGTTTAAAACCATTACCCCTCGTCCTGTCACTGCTGTCTCTACTAAAAAGATTGTCCCCATCTTTCCTATAGGCTCCCTTTAAGTACTGAAAGGCTGCAATCAGGTCTCCCCGCAGCCTTCTCTTCTCCAGGCTGAACAAGCCCAACTCTCTCAGCCTGTCCTCATAGGAGAGGTGCTCCAGCCCTCGGATCATTTTTGTAGCCCTCCTTTGGACCCGCTCCAACAGTTCCATGTCCTGCCTGCCATCTGCACGGCCGTGGATGCAGACAGCCGGCTCACTTCCCAGCATCTCCTTCTAACGAGCTCCTTCAGCAGCAATATTTTCTCTCTCCTAATCCAGCCGATTTCCAACAAGTAATTAGCAGTGTGTCTTTCTAAAGCGGTGAGAGCATCTCGGGGAACAAGAGGAGCAGTTAATCTTTATTGCCGGCGGCCAGCTTTCGTATCCAGCAAGCCGCAGGAACAGTTACTATGGAAAACGAAAGCCATCGAGACGAACCACAACTCCCCCCACCCGGGTATCACCACGTCTCTATGAGCACAGACGAAGCATCGCGGCTATCTTTCGGATTTGCTGCTCCAGAGCCGGTATTTTTCCCAGATTCCAAAGCATCAAGCACAGCAACGTAAATTATTCTATCCTGGATCCGACCCTCTTTGAATTAAGACATAAACACCTTTGAAAACCACATCGGGTGACTGCTACTGGCACCAGCCTTGGGCATTTCAGATACTGATGCATCCATGGCTGGCTGAGCTTTTTACATATTCCATCACCCCTCCAGTCTCTTGTCTGGCTTCTGGTGGTGCAGAAAAGCCCAAGCGACAGGACAGGAGCCCAGCGGCTGCCACGCTGCAGTGCCATCCACGAGCCTGACGTGCCACAGAGCGGGCGAACACCACGGCATGTCGAAACAGAGCCGTTAAAATAAACACAGACATAAATGGGGGGGGGGGGAAGAGAAAAAAAAGGAGAGCACTTGGAGGCAACCAAGTGCAAAAGGCCACAGAGTCCAACCGAAACCACCCACCTTGACACAGTGATCCAGCATGGAAGGGAGAGAAATATCCAGAAAGCCAGAAATCCCTCATTTTCAGCCAGACAATGATTTATTACGTAGCTTGCTTCACTGCAATGAGGATTTCTTTTGTGGTTGGGAGGTGGATTTATTTTTTTCTTTTTAAGCAAAACCAAAGCCTCGTCGCCTTTAGCAACACAACAAGGAGGTTGTAGTGAGGCAGGTGTTGGTCTCTTCTCCCAAGTAACCAGCGATAGGATGAGAGGCAATGGCCTCAAGTTGCGTCAGGGGAGGTTTAGATTGGATATTAGGAAAAATTTCTTTACTGCAAGAGTGGTCAGGCATTGGACCAGGCTGCCCAGGGCAGTGGTGGAGTCCCCATCCCTGGAGGGCTTCAAAAAACATGTAGATGTGGCACTTCAGGATGTGGTTTAGCAGGCATGGTGGTCTTGGGGTGACGGTTGGACTTGATGCTCTTAGAGGTCTTTTCCAACCTTAATGATTCTGTGATTCTATGAAATCTGTGCACGAGGTTGTAGTGGTTTCCCACCAGATGGGCTTCCTTGCCTGGGGGGAAGATGTTACCCTTGGCTTGTGATGGATGTTGCCAAGAAAAAGACAGGATGCAACTAAGAAAACCACTGCCTGAACTTCAGGAGGTGAATGGAAGTGGGTTTATGGGGTGTCTGATGGATGTTGGTCACACCCCGCAGTGGGATGCTCCACTACACAGGATGCCAGGGCAAGGAGTCTACTAGAACATCACCCTGCCTGCAGCACAACAGCAATCCCCTGATTTTTATACAAATCTGATACATGGAAATACATCAGCATTTCTAAAAATCAAAGCTGAAACAGAATCCCTGAATCCAGAACAGCCTGAGTTTTACAACCTATTTATACATCGGCTGATACGACAATCTGTGACTTCAGTTAGCTATCATCCATTTTCACATTACAGAATCACAGAATCACAGAATGGTAGGGGTTGGAAGGGACCTCTGTGGGTCATCTAGTCCAACCCTCCTGCCGAAGCAGGGTCACCTACAGTAGGTTGTAGAGGCGGGTCTTGAATATCTCCAGAGAAGGAGAATCCACAACCTCCCTGGGCAGCCTGTTCCAGTGCTCCGTCACCCTCAGAGGGAAGAAGTTCTTCCTCATGTTCAGACAGAACTTCCTGTGCCTCAGTTTGTGCCCATTGCCCCTTGTCCTGTCACTGGGCACCACTGAAAAGAGCTTGGCCCCATCCTCCTGACACCCACCCTTCAGATATTTATAAGCATTTATAAGGTCCCCTCGCAGCCTTCTCTTCTTCAGGCTGAACAAGCCCAGCTCCCTCAGCCTCTCCTCATAGGAGAGATGCTCCAGTCCCCTCCTCATCCTTGTAGCCCTCCGCTGGACTCTCCCCAGTAGCTCCTCATCTTTCTTGAACTGGGGAGCCCAGCACTGGACACAGTACTCCAGATGGGGCCTCACCAGGGCAGTGTAGAGGGGAAGGAGAACCTCCCTCGACCTGCTGGCCACACTCTTCTTGATGCACCCCAGAATGCCATTGGCTTTCTTGGCAGCCAGGGCACACTGCTGGCTCATGGTTAACCTGTCGTCCACCAGCACACCCAGGTCCCTCTCCGCAGACCTGCTCTCCAGCAGGTCCACCCCAAGCCTGTACTGGTGCATGAGGTTGTTCCTCCCCAGATGCAGGACCCTGCATTTGCCTTTGTTGAACCTCATCAGGTTCCTCTCTGCCCAACTCTCCAGCCTGTCCAGGTCACGCTGAATGGCAGCACAGCCTTCTGGTGTATCTACCACACATCCCAGTTTGGTGTCATCAGCAAACTTGCTGAGGGTACATTCTAACTCTTCATCCAGGTCGTTGATGATGAAGTTAAACAAGGCTGGGCCCAGTACTGACCCCTGAGGGACACCACTAGTTACCAGCCTCCAACTAGACTCAGCGCTGCTGATGATAACCCTCTGAGTTCTGCCATTCAGCCAGTTCTCGATCCACCTCACCGACCACTCATCCAGCCCATACTTCCTGAGCTTCCCCAGGAGGATATCATGGGAGACTGTGTCGAAAGCCTTGCTGAAGTCAAGGTAGACAACATCCACGGCTCTCCCTTCGTCTACCCAGCCAGTCATGTCATCGTAGAAAGCTATCAGATTGGTCAGGCATGATTTCCCCTTGGTGAATTCCCCTGCTTCCACTAAAAACTAATGGAACAAGAGCCTGTGTTACATCTTCTCCTTGTTATTTTTCACCTTTCCTAAGGCAACTTCGCCAAATAAAAATATTTGAAGAAATTGAAAAAAAAAAAACCACAACAAAGCAGATTTCACACACGTTCCATAATCTCCTCTTCGGAACTGCAGTGTTTCTGCTCTGAGAGCGCACGGCATCGCACCGACGGGCTGGGTAGGACGTGACGGCTGCAGGAATTCCGCTAGAAGACATGAATGAAGGATGCTCTCCTGCCAGGAGAGCTTGCACACGTACCCCGTGCACATGCGCGTGCCCCGCTACGATGCACGCAGCCGGTAGCAATCCTCAGGCAATCAACACCTGTATCGTGCCCAGCTCCTCCGCAATCCCAGGGGATGAGTCCTGATCCCATGGGAAGCAGCAGCCGGGGTGCAAAAAAATAAAGCAGGCAGAGAGCACAGCCCGCGTCCTAAATAAAAGCATTTTAACAACCAGCTGGATCCTTACGCTTTGCAATCTCACGCTTTGACCGCATGCTTGCGCGCCGGCTGCCACGTACCACCGTTTACAAATCACCAAAGGGAAACCATTATCAGAAAAGAGAGCTTTTCTTTCCAGGCACCCAGGCAACATAATGGGCACCTGGGTTGTGAAAAGCCCTGTAATCCTAAAAGACACATCCAACTCTAAGTTGAGATGTCAACCCGCTGAAGTAACCCATCGCGCGGGTCAGGAGGGATGGGGCGGGAGTGGCATCCCCCGGTCAGCAGCAGGGCAGGCGTGGAGGGAACTTAATCCCTCTTAAACCATGCCCGCAGTTTGCTGGCAAAGAGCATTTTTGTACCCGTACACTGGCTTTTAGCAGCATTCAGAGGACGTAGCTCGGCCGCCAGCCAAAATGCATGGATGGAGGGGATGTTATGCTGGGAGGAGCCAGCTGGTCCTCTCTTCCTGGGAATTACAGAACAGTTTCGGATGGAAGTGACCTTTGAAGGCCATCTGGTCTACCCCCCTGCCATAAGCAGGGACATCTGCACCCAGAGCAGGTTGCTCAGAGCCCCATCCAACCTGGCCTGGAATGTTTCCAGGGACGGGGCATCGACCACCTCTCTGGGCAACCTGGGCCAGGGTTTCACCCCCTCAGCATAAACAATTTCTTCCTTATATCCAGTCTGAATCTCCCCTCTTTTAGTGTAAAGCCATCACCCCTTCGCCTGTTGCAATAGGCCCTACTAAAAAGCCTGTCCCCATCTTTCTTCTAAGCCCCCTTCAGGCACTGGCAGCTGCTCTAAGGTCTCCCCGCAGCCTTCTCTTCCCCAGGCTGAACAGCCCCAGCTCTCCCAGCAGAGGGGTTCCAGCCCTCGGATCATGGCTGGGGCCTCCTCTGGCCCCGCTCCAACAGCTCCAGGTCTGTCCTGTGCTGAGGGCTCCAGAGCTGGACGCAGGACTCCCCGGGGGGTCTCAGCAGAGCGGAGCAGAGGGGCAGAATCCCCTCCCTCGCCCTGTGCCCACACTGCTGGGGATGCAGCCCAGGGCATGGTTGGCCTGCTGGGCTGCCAGCGCACACTGGCGGGTCATGTTGAGCTTCTCATCAACCAGCACCCCCAAGTCCTTCTCCTCAGGGCTGCTCTCCATCCATTCTCCACGATGAGAGAATAGATTGAGAGCAGCCTGTACTTGTCCTTGGGATTGCCCCGACCCATGTGCAGGACCCTGCTCCTAGCCTTGTTGAACCTCATGAAGTTCACATCCTCACTGTCCTGGGTTTGGCCAGAACAGGGTTAATTTTCACCGGAATCCAGGAAGGGGCACAGCCGGGGGGTGGGGGCTGACCCCACCTGGCCAAACAGAGCCCGGTATTCCATACCATGTGACGTCACGCTGGGTTCCGGTGGGGGGGGGGGGCGGCGCGGCGGGAACGCACTCGTGGCTTGGGCGGGCGCAGCGCCGGTCCCGTTTCGGGAGAGCGGCTGTTGTACGGTTCGTGGTTGTGTTTTCTCCTTATTTGTATCGTTGTTGTTCCTGTTTTC